>NC_056748.1:426398916-426757666 GCF_019279795.1 Protopterus annectens | reverse complement strand
TCGAGGCTTATGTACAGGCAAATTTAAACAGTTTTAACACATCTGCCAATGGGAAAGACCCAAACTGAGCCTTTCTTCAGCAATCCCCAACTCAGAAGGTTCTTGAGCTACACACTTGTGCCACAAGGGTGCAGGGGAGGCCCTCTTAATGTCATATGGCTGGTTTAAGAGCACAGAGATACTCGTCTAGAGTCAGCAAGTCTAGCCTATACTATGTAAGGGAAGAAAGCACAATTTCTAAATGGGAAGGAGTAAGGGAGAGTCACTTTAAGTCAAAGTGATAGTGTTTATATGTGTACTGTTAGATGATTTTCAGTGGTACCACCCTCTGCACAAACTGGCAGCTCTTCAAGTAGCTGTCAGCAGTAGGAGACTGTGGAGAGTGTTTCCTATAGAGGATTTTAAACTGGAGAGGTTTGTTTTATGCAAGCAAAGGGAACTGCGTTTGTCCATTTTTGCAAGTGCAAGGCTTTTATATGAGCAGGATGAGAGACTTTTATAATGTTAAACCCTCAGTCCAATCGAATAAAAGCAGAATAAGCTATCGACAAGCAGTTCTCACCTTGGGTGGGTTGATTTAACTCTCTGTTCCCATCAAAGTGCAAAATAACCCTTCCAGTGTAAAACATAATGGCTTTTGGCACAAGTGCAGCAACAAATGTTTTACAACAGAAGTAAAAATCAGGAATCCTTGGAAATAAGTTCACTAACCCCGAGAAATGCTCACAACACTCAAACATTTTTCAAAACTTAGAAATATTTTGGCAGACTCACTCAGAACTGCTTTTGCAGTATCAGGGGAGGTTAGGAAATGTTAGAATATTGTTTAAACAACCTAAGAGCAGAACAGTAACAAACAAATTGAGTTTGTTTGACAAGTGCAGGCTGAAAAACAGTGATAGCTTTTGTATATATCAATATGGAGTGCAAATCAACATTATGATCTATTTATTTATTAGCGGATGGATCATGATTCTGCAAAAAGCCTCTACAATCAACATTGTGATTGTTAAGAGAGAGTAATGTCTAGCTTAAAGCTGGCCTTCTGTCCTTTAGCAAGCACACCCTTTGAGGTCTTCAGCCACTAGAGTGCAGACCAAAGACTTTTTTTTTTAACCCAGAGGACATAGTACCCTCACTCTCTGACCCTCTTCTTTGAGAACATTCCGGAGGAGGAAGTCACCACTCCAAGGGAAATTCCCAGGGTTCTGAGCTACATGAATTCTTAATTTTGATGGTTCCGCTAGCAAGATAGCATATGAGAAATTACAGTGATCCCCTGGAAACAGATGGTGTTAGCCTTCGTGGTTCACTGGAGGCTCATGTTTTTGTCTTCTCTTGCTTAAAGAAGGAGCAGTCTTGGTGTATAAACCTCCTTTTGGGGCTGCCTGTCTTATTGCTTTGACCCCAACCATACAGTCCTGTAACATGGTTTGGTCACGTGAGATCAACACACAAGGAAAAAACACAAATGTAAAAGACAGGATGGCTGTCATACTGGATGTAAGAGTATTTCATCACATTTGGGTGCAGGGAACCTTGCAAATCCTTGCAAGACTGTACCACTGTAATGTGGCATATTTACAAGGAGAGAGGATCTCACTTCTGCATTCTTTGCATATTGGTAGTGTAGGCCTAGGAGATTGCTTAAGTGCGTTGACTCTCAGGATATCCTACATTCCCTCCCAGGAAATCCTTGTGGCAGACAGACTTAGCAGGTCTCTGATAGACCCACACTAATGGATGTTTAATGAGAAATTTTTCTGGGTATGTCCTAAAACTAGGATGTGCTAGAAGTGGACCTTTTTGCTTCACCTGAGAGCAGGCAGCGGAGGAAATCTTGTTGTTAAACATCAGTTCCAGCAGTCTGGAAAGAAAGTGCCTTTCCCCTCAGTTGGGTAAATCTCTCTCTCTCTCTCTCTCTCTCTCTCTCACTCTCTCTCTCTCTCTCACTCACTCTCACTCACTCTCACTCTCACTCTCACTCTCACTCACTCTCACTCTCTCTCTCACACTCTCTCTGTCTCACACTCACTCTCACTCTCTCTCACACTCTCACTCTCACTCTCTCTCACACTCTCACTCTCACTCACTCTCACACTCTCACTCTCACTCACTCTCTCTCACACTCTCACTCTCGTCTCTTCTCACTCTCTCTCTCTCTCACTCTCTGTGCTTTTCCTGCAGTACTCCCTGACGTCTAGGGCACAGGTACTTAAATACAATAAACACATATCTAAAACTATCTTTAAAGTCCACAAAAAGCTAGGATACCTCTATTGCAGCAAATAGTTCCTCGCTTCTACATCTAAAACTGCCATAGGCAGAACTCACCTCTTATTAGCATTACTTTATGCTTCCCCAGTCCTAAGCAACATCAATAAAACTGACCTGAACAAACTCTCCACATGCTACAAGAAGATAGCTAAGTTCGCAGCCAATGCTAAATCACACTCCCACCACTGCCACTCCCTATGTAAACTACTCTGGCTAGAATTTCCAAACTTACTAATCTACCACCAACTCAGCATAGCTCATCAAACTCTATACCATCCTGAGAAAAACCCCACCCTAACTGGCATGTTAAAGTTGCACAATTCCAGCAGGGAACTACAATCTGGTAACAAAGCCCTGATCGAAGTTAATCCATGCAAGAATAGCTCTGGAGAAGCCCTATTCTCCCATGAGGTTGCAAAAGCATGGAATACCCTCCTTCCTGACCTCAGATTACAAAATCACACATCCACATTTAGAGACCTCCTCAGATCACACCTTTTCACTAACCCCCTCTGCAACTGCAAGCCCCCCCCGAATCCTCCACCACCATAGGCAGGTAGGCAGGTTACTCCTGAGGCCTCTGATGCGTACCTTTCAATGTCATCTTGGTCCTCCCATGTGCATTGTATATTTTGTAAATGCGTGGAGACATGCGTTAATGGGCGTACCTTCGTTGAAGGTTGTGTGTCAGGGCTGGCAACTCGGTACATAAAAATCAACTGCCAATCATTAGCGGACCGGAGTTCTGCTGTGGCGACCCCTAACCAGAAAAAGCCGAAAGTCACAACTACTCTCAGTACCTTATGTACACATTTTGTATCAGTACTACAAGATTTCTGACCACACAACTGTACTATGGGCATGTATTACATATAAATGTTTTCTGCCTTCTGTATGTTAGCACTGTACCACTTGTTATCCTGCTACTATTATTGCATTAACTGTCTTTTCATTCTTATAAATGTCAGTATTGTACTAATTGTTATTCTTTATCTACTATGTGCTTGCACTGTAACTTTGTGGAGCTTTTCTCCCCAGGACTCCGCTGAAAACGGACACTAGCTGTCCAGTTGGATTATCCTAGTAAAACAAATGTTAAGTAAATAAATACTGCAAAGAATAAAGAAGGCCATGCCAGAAGTTGTTCTGATGGTTTCTTTTTGGCACAGACAACACTGGCTCCTCCCTCCTGCTAGGCCTATCAAGTAAAAGGTAAGGGTGCTTTCTCAGTGTGTAGATTGTCTCACTGAGAGCAAAATATTCCTCATTCACCATAACCTACCAGTTTGTGGATGGTTTTACCTTTATCCCAGATAGGCACTTGCATTCAGAGAAAATACTCAGTATTCAGAGGAAACTAGGAAAAGAAACACAAGAAAGTCTTACCTCTCAAAATGGAATAGATTTTCACTGTGGTGCCTGTCCAGCAGCCAGTAGCCAAACACTGTACTTGCGGCATGGCCATGGGCTGTTTGTCAGACCTTTTATAAGGCAGTCCTATAATACACGTCTTTAAACAGCCATAGTTCTGTTATCTCAGCTTTGTGTGAATTGCCCCTTACTCACAATTTTCAGTGAAACATTTTCTGAGAGGTTTTGCACCTTAGACCTCTGAGAAAGGAATTTTTTCTTCCATGGGACCGCAATGATATCTTAAAGCTTACCTTGACCCCTTTTGAACCAGCTACTTTGGTCCAGTTAGAGTTGTTATCCTGGAAGATGCTGTTCTTGGTGGATGTGGATTTGAGAAGGATTTTAGAATTGCAAGCACTGCTATGAAAGGAGGTCTTTGGTCTTTCAAGAAGATAGATTATCCCTTCGCACCATTTCTTTTGTGCCAAAAGTAGTGCTACCGCATTCCTCAAAGAGATTGGGTCAGTACTCAGAGCAGCTACATGGTCTTCAGTATACATTTTTTCCAAACACTACAGCCAATATGGAGCTGTGTGTCAGAAAGTGTCTTTACAATATGATGGCATTCTAACTGTCCTGTTGCTATGATAAACAGTGCATGAGGAAGTCTGAGTGGCATACATTATAGCTGTCATCTGGAGTTAACTCTGTACGACTCTCTATATTCTTCACTATGTAGGTTTGCATGAACAGTTAATTAACGGTGTAACTGACTTCAGTTGAAAATCAACCTGCAGACAGGAAGGGGGCATATTTTTTTTAGCGAATGAGTATTTTAAGTAAACAGCTGATTTATATAAACATGAACTCATTTGGAGTCAGTGAACATTTTAAGGTTTTTACTAAGATAATTTTGTCTCACATTTAGATCTGCAGAGAAAAATTAACTGTTGTCACGGTAGCCGGTAAAACAGAGCTAATGAATGTGGTACAGCCCACTCATAATAGAAAACTGTTGTATTGATCATCTGAAGTCAGGTTAACAGACCTTTGAGAGAGGTTTTGCAGCAAGGTGCATGGTGAAGAAGCAATGCAGTTTAATTCATAGTCTGTTTATAGACTGCATAATGTCTTACCTAGTACACATGTACTCAGAAAGAGTTCCTGGATGTTTGCCATGTCTGGAGCCTTTGTCTTCTCTGGAGTTACTGATATAAGCAAATCCTGCCATCACTTTTGTAATATTTAATGCACACTGTGGTCTAACTAATACCAAAATAAAACAGTTAGGTGCAGTGAAGGCATTATCATTGCTTGACATCTGACCCAGCAGTGTTTCTTTCAGCAAAAACACTAAAGGAGACCCAAGCAGACTGAATAATCTTAAAACAATCCTTATCCAAAGTGGAACTTGACCTTTTTAACCCAAAATAAGTCTTAACATTTGGGCAAAAGACAGGAGCTTCTCATCTCCTACCTTGCCTAGTCCTTAAGCTTCAAGTTATTAACTCAGAACTGCCTAATTTTTTTATCAAGGTGCACATTTTATCCGTGTTATCCTGTTTACATTTGTCTCTCCATTTATCTATTCCATCAGTTAAAAGCTTCTTTGCATTTTGCTTCACACACCAACAAAAGGACAGCATCTCTCAGGTATTTTAACTTTTTGTTTGAAAACTTGCTTTTGATGTATTTGAATTGACTGTTAAACTACAGACTTAAATATTTTTTTCTTGGAAAGACTTATGGTTGCATCTATGTCTGTAAGAAGAATATTGTGCTTAGGAGGCGTTGATAGTGATAATGTTACCTGTAAAGATACACACTTTTTTTTATATATTTAAAGTTTCAAATGATAGGGTATTGTTAGAGGCAAACTTTTGTTTAGCTCAGTTGTGTCTGCTGTGTTCTTGAATGAATCATTATAATTTCTACTTTTCTTCAAGTATTTGTTGAGTTTACTGGTTGCTCACATACAGCTGAGATGTGGTATGGAAAAGATTGAAATTTTTGGGCATGTCTGATTAGCTTTTTGTTTTCTTCATGAAGGGGAAACAAGAATATTTTCCAAATGATTTTCTCCACTGTATTGCTTTTTGCTGCAGTAAATGTAGCTAAACCTACCAGCAAACATTCAATTCAAACACCCTCTAAAAACAAAACCTCTTAAAATTATTTTCTTGCACTTGATTTTTAATAGACCGTCATTAAGTTTGTACTGTGCTCATGTACTATTTATTTTCAGTGTTCTACTTCACTCCACTGACTATTAAATGCAATCATGTAACACTAACCCATTTAATAACTGCCCAAGTCCATCCCCTCAATTTATTAAGTTTTTCACTTTGGGTTTGTAGTTATGTATTTACATCTTCCTTTAAACAAAGATGTTAATCTGACAGACTACTGTACATTTAACTATAGTTGTTGTTTAATTGTATTGCATTGTTTTCTTCTAATTAACTGTCTGCCCATTGGCCTGAGTTGTGGCTGAAAAGGGTCTGTTGACCAGCCCACCTACCTGATTAAAAAAACTGTTGAGTAACTCCAACCCTGGAAGGCCTTGTTTAAATGCACATTCCATAAGAACTGCAGCTACTCCTTCCATCTTCTTTAGAGATATTTCAGCTAAAGGTTGTCAAGTGGGATGTTGTTCACACACAGTTAACATTACAAGTTAATCACACATTCTAGAGTTAGAACAGGTTGTTACTGGTGTGACACTGTTTATTGAGTACCTACCTTCCCTCTAGTCTGCCTTTTCCAGGGCAGTCATTCCACCCATTTTAGATTCTGAAGTTTGTAAGTGTGAAACGTGTAAATCTCATCCCTACCTCTCTTCAAACAACATATCAAACTACATTTCCAAAACCACTGGCTCTGTTCTTGTAGTACTCCAGGCTAACTTTCCAAAACCACTGGCTCTGTTCTTGTAGTACTCCAGGCTAACCTCCCTCTCCTTACTCTCTCCTAACCTTTAACCCTTCATTTTGCCTGAAAACTAACATCTACCCTGCTTCCCTTCCCTGCTGTCCTCTTATGCTCTGACCTATGTCTACCATCTCTCCCACCTCGTCTTGACTGTCTTTTTTCTTCTCCTCTCTTACTTATGATTCTGGCCTTGTGCCATTTCTTTTCTTTCCTTCATACTCCTTCTACTTCTCTTCCCTTCGAGCTTTTACTGTAATCTTCATGGCTGTTGCCTTACTGCATTACCATATGTTTTAGGTAAACTTGCTTTGAAATCAACAGAACATTGTGTATGAGTTTAAATTTTTGAGTTCCTTTAATGTATGCTGATTTTTGATTACTAGTTGATTTAAATGTATATTTTATGTGTAAGTCTTTATTAACAATTTGTCTATCTGTCTTGCTTATGTTATGTGTGGAGCTTTTCTCCCCGGGCCTCTACTGAAAATGGACATATATCCAGCTAGACTAGCCCGGTCAACAAATGTAAAATAAAATAAAAATAAATAAATAAATGTTAAGTACTTAACCTTGTTTGAGTTATTTGTGTTGCATGTGTAGCTCGTCATTGTTGTTTTTGAGGTAGAACTGTGAAGTATGTGGCTGGACATAGCTTGTAGTCCAACCTGATGATGCTACTGCATACATCGGCTGGTTGTATTCACAGCCCAGATGTAAGAGCTGGAGATATTTAAAGAATTGACAATAGGTGACTTTTAGGAAGAAGATTCTAGCTGATAGTGAGCTCAGGAGACGGGAGTGGAAGGATAGATGTAGAAAACGGAAATTAAGTAAGGAGTTGCCATGTCAGAGAGTAGATAACAGTCTAGTGACTTAACAGGGGATGTTGTAGAGCACAAGGGTTTAATGATGCATGGGACTGAAGGAGGTCAGCTGCAAGAGTCAGGCAGAGGTAGACTACTAGTCAGTGTCATTTCATATGCTTGTATGGTTCAGCTATATTTAAATTATATGAACAAATACAGTTATATACACTTCTTAGGGTAAAGTGGTTTGGAGGGCAGAAAATGATTGCCCTTCCAAAACTGATGCCCAGATAACTGTATCTGAATCCCTATGTTAATTTTAATGTTTCTGATTAAAGGCATTCTGCTAATGGTAAAAATAAAATGCACAGTATTGGTGCTAAGGGGCTGTTGGCTGTCTGGACAAAGCCACGTCAGAGTTCAGGCACATATTGATGCCCTTCTATTCCTATGTTGCAGCATTCATACTGTGGGATTTTCCGCCTCAGGCGACCCAACATCGGCTCCTATGCAAAAGCTTAAGCCTGGCTGCTTGTATATGCGTGGGACGTCACACGCAGGGTCATAAACCAGGGACCATAAATGTGACATCTGCAGGCACAGACCTCAGAACTTTTCAGCCGCAGACGACGTTACTTCGACTGCTTTGCTCCTATGACCGAAGACTTCTAAAGATAAGTACCCCATTGGGGGATTTTTTCTCTTGCGTACGCTTGAGTTTGGTTGCTGTAGATTTCCCTTTAGCCGATGTCTGAGAAAAAGAGCAAATGTAACTGCAGGCATCAGATACCACACAAAGACTCTCACGACTATTACGTTTTGCTTAGGAAAGGAGCAGGACTGTAAGGCATGCCCCATTTGTCACTGTTTCATGCCAAATGCCCTACGCAGCCAACTGGCTGTCCTTAAGTTGTATTTGGAAAATCAATGACTAAAATGCCTCACTCGCAGGATGGATCCCAAGTTGGCCGTCCAAGCCAAACAACCAAGGAAGAAGGCCAAGGTTTCCAGGCCTTCTCCCGATGCAGCTCCACCATCGGATGCCCCTATAGGGGCCGAGGGACACCCAATTACTCCGTCAGCTTTGACGGTTCCTCTGGAAGAGCCCATTTCTGCAGCCACAGAAAGCACGCCCGTGGAATTAAGCCAGACGCCAGTCGTAACAGACGTTGAGGGGAGACCAGCACTTGGTTGGCTGACCGAAACTTTTCTCATTCCACCTACCCCTAAGCCCACGCCTACAAAGAAAAAAACAAAAGAATAAACACTTGAGCCCCACGCCTCAAGGAGCTCCAGATTGGCAGTCATTTGCTAACTCAATAATGCAGGCCTTTATGGCTCTTAGGCCTTCAGGCCCTGCACCTACCAACATTCCTGTGCTGAACCCCAACCCTCTGCTTCCTCCCTACCTTTAACCACTAGTGATGAGGGAGAAAAAGAAGAACCAGAGCAGTCCTACTCCTCTTCTGAGGAGTCTATTTCCTGTGTCTCTCAAATTGCATCACTTGTGGATTATTACTCCCCAGATGAAGACTATATTGAAGGAGATTCCCCACCAGAGGACATTACCTTTGTGGAAACTATTACAAAAATGAGAGAGTACTTCAGGTGGGATACTGCCTTAATGTCAGATTACACAGAAAAGATATTTTGAACTTCTGCAACTTGAGTCACCATCCCCTTCAACTATTCCTCCTGTGCTTCCAGTTTTCCTGGATGCCTTTAATTCTGTCTCCAAGAACCCAGATTCACAACCTCCTGCACCTAAATGGCCAGATAGATTTTGCAAAGTGCCTGATGACCAGATATTTTGATGAAACCTCTTGTGGCTGACCCAGCAGTTATTGCTGTGTCTCCAGACAGTCTAGGCAGTTGCCCACTGTTTCACTTTTGCCAACAGATAGACAGCAAAACCTTGGACAGAATGGGTAAAAAAGTATACACCTCCTGTACCCTGGCCTTCAGGGCTATCAATTACCAAACCCACATGGTTAAATATGCCCTGGACCTTGTCTCCCAGGCTTCCACCTTGCTGGCTTCTACCCCAGACTGTCCAATCAAAGCTGACATTGCATCAAAATTGTCTCTAGCTGCACAAGTAGCCAGACACACTATCAGGTGCAGTTACGATGCAGCAGAGGCTTCAGCCAGGTCGGCTGCATCTGCATTACGCACATACTCCTAGCTTCACCTACAATCTCTACCAGAGGATTTCCAATCCAGAATCATGGATGCTCCTCTGGACCACAACCTTTTATTTGGTAAAAACTCAGCAGAACTTTTCAAAAACTTAAAAGAGAAAAGCAAAGAACTACAGGACATTAAGCATCTGCTGGTGTCCCCCTTCCCTAGATGTTACAGGAACTACCCAGCAAAAACACCCTATGTCAGAAGGACTCCTTCAGCATCATGCCTTTCCTTCTCAAGGCCCCGCATGGCATCCAGGGGACAGCCTTACTCCAGACTCCCAAACTCTCAGCCACCAGCCAAACAGCCTTTTCCAGCAGGGGGGGGCCCTCTTCAGCATGACTGTCCTGCTCAACTACCTTTGTCCACCTGCCTTACCCACTGCCTTCCCTTCTGGAAATCCATCACAGCAGAACTTTGGGTTCTTTCCATCAATCAAAAAGGATATTTCCTATCCCGGAAGGAAAGACCAAAACCAAATAGAATCCCTTTCCCTCCAAAAAATCAGCTTCATCTACTCCCTCTTATTCTGAAATAACTCCTGACTCAAGGAACTATAGACTGGTTCCCTGAGGACAGGAAGGACAAGGCTTCTATTCCCATCTTTTCTTAATTCCAAAAAAAGGATGGCCCTTGGTGACCAATCCTAGACTTGTATCTGAACCTGTTCCTGAAGGTTCTTTCCTTCAAGATGCTTTCCCGTCAAACTCTCCTACCCCTCATCCCCTCCCAAGCCTTCATGGTCACTCTGGATCTAAAAGATGCTTAGCTGCACATTCCTGTCAGGCCATCTCACAGGAAGTTTCTTTGCTTTACTGGCCAGTCCTCACTTTCAGTTTACAGCCTTGCCCTTTGGCCTGTCTATGGCTCCCAGAGTTTTTACAAAGTGCTTGGCCCCAGCCATTGCCTGTTGCAGAACCAAGGGAGTCCAAATCTACCCTTACCTGGACGACATTCTCATTCTGGCAGAATCAGAGTCAACCATTCAGACCTATCTCAAGTTCACCATGTCTCTCCTCCACAACTTGGGATTCACCCGATACCTTCAGAAATCCTCTCTGCTTCCTCAACAGGACAAAGTATTCCTAGTGTTACATTTCTCAATACTTCGAAAATGAAGACAAATATAGTTCTTTCTTTCAGTGGTTTTTATTAAATACAGTACACAAGTGTGGGAGCCTCATGGAAAGTACCAGGGAGACTCCCAGAACAAAGGAATAAACAAGCTTATATACTGGTGATATTGCTGACAGTACAAAAATATAAAAATGAACCAATTAGACCATTATACAGGGCAATTAACCAATCAAAAGTTTTTTCCGTAAACATAAGACAATTCACATCATCATATCTCTAGGCAAAGAAGGAAAATCGGATGCATTTCCATAAAAGGCACATTTCCTGCTTTCAGGCAGACTCTTGCTTTTCAGCATTTTCTCGTTGCTCAGAGTTCATTCAAAGTTCATAGTAAACAATACGTTTTAATACATACAGACTGTCACATACTCAGTTCCCTCAAACACATGCTTTCTGTTCATATTCTACAATCCCCCATTTGATGCTGTGTAAGCATCACTTAACCTATCATACATTTGTCCCAATTCTAGCATAACCATGCTACTGGTCTTTTCATTATTTGTAGACATTGTCATTTTATCATCCATATTCATAGTTGCAGGCATATAAATATTAGGCACTTTTTTCACAGTTTTTGAAGACATTAATTTTAAGATCAGTGCTTTGATTAGGAATAGAACAAGAAAAGCAACAACTGCTAATACTGCAATTAATAAAATCAGCTTCAGCAGTCCACCTCCCCAACCTGAGAATAGGTTGGTTAACCATGCCCATGTTGAACCATCAGCCTCCTTGGCCTTTGAAAGTTCGGAAATTCTTTTTATCAGTTCAAGATGACTTTCAGTTTTGTGCTGATTATCAGGAATAAACATACAGCACTCCTCCTGGATTAAAGCGCAAGTTCCTCCTTTCGCTGCAAGGGTGAAATTGAGGGTCATACGATTTTGGAGTACTACAGCCCTCATAGCAGTCTATTCATCATTCACTAATTCTAAGGCAGAAAATGTAGCATTGCTTAGTATTTCAAGCAATTTAGATAGCTTTCTCAGTTCCTAAATTGATTTTACTGCTCCGTACGACGGAATTATACCAACCCATGATATGACATCATCACCCAAGTCCATATGGGACAGTCCTTTGGTACTAGCATGAGCTAAGTCATGGTGATAGATCCATGAAGCATCAAATCGACCTACAGGATTAGCAGGCTTCTTAACCTCTTGAACGTTTCAAATTTTTCCTTTAGGTAATGCAGATACATGTCGAATAGCTGGAACCAGATAGCCCAAGAAGCAGCTACCAGACCAGTCTCCTGGTAGCCATTTATATGCTTTTCTTCCACACACAAAATAACAATTTTCTACTTTAATGGTGATGTTGATAGACTTAAAATGATCCCCGGCGTCCTGCAGTCCTTGGAATATTTTCGAATAAACAGTTTCTATTTTCTGGGAAAAGTTAGCTGTAGAGTCCTTAACATGTCTTTTTACAGGTGAAAAGTCTGTTACACAACCCGAATTGTCTGCAGTGCAGTTATATACCACTGTTTTGTTACAATGGCTCCACCCGGCTCTGGTTTTACCAAGTTTTTGAAAACACACAGTTCCGTTTTGACGGAGGGACAACTGTAATGCTATTTTGTCGTTTGAAATGACATTTGATGCATCATAGATCAAATTTGTCCAGGTTTCTTTAACTCCTAAAGGGACTATATTTAGCATCAATCCCCCATGAACAGTAGGAATAGCTGTGCAAACCCAACAGTCTGAGACGTTGAGGGATGATGCATATGCGTACTTAATGGCTTGATAGGTGTTGAAAGGTGGGTGCCATACAGCTCATTTGGTATGAGTCATAGAGGAAGCAGGAAATAGAAATGGCCACAGTAAAAATAGCAAAACAACAAGAATAATCACCAAAATCATTGTGCAGTATTGTTGTGGAAATGTCGGTTGCGTTGATGAGTTTGTGTAATTGGATAAACTTCAGGCATTTTCAGGTGCTGGTACAGTATGACTGCGAGTGGCAATAGGTGGAGAATCTGAACTAACAAAAGGTAAAGGTTGCTGATCTTCAGACGGGATTACCTTCTTGACGTGTGATATGTGAATCCAGGTGGGTGAGCCTTGTAGCCGAACTGCTGAAGAAGTGGTGAGTAGAACCAGGAATGGCCCTTTTCAGCGTGGTTGAAAAGCTGTTTTTCGAGAAAATGTCTTGACGTATACCCAGTCTCCTGGTTGTAGTGCTGCGGACAAGAAAGGATCAGGAGTTTGCTGAGCTGCTGCTACCTGGCGATGATGAAACTGTAAAAAAGAATCAAGAGAAGTGCAATACAGGAGAATATTATGATCAAATTCATCATATTCAGAAAAGGGTGGTGGTGGAGTCATGGGCATACGCATAGGGCGGCCCATGAGGATTTCATGAGGAGAAAGACCTTTAGTAGGATGTACTTGAGCTCTCATAGAGAGCAAGGCTAGAGGTAGGGCCTGTACCCAAGTTAGGCCAGTTTCAGTAGTAATTTTAGCCAGTCTTGTTTTCAGTGTCTGATTCATTTGTTCGATAATACCTGATGCTTGTGGTCTATAGGGGCAATGAAACTTGAAAGTGATGCCTAACATTTTGCAAAGTGAATCAATTAATTGAGCAGTAAAATGTGTTACATGATCTGAATATATTTGACAGGGAACACCAAAACGAGGTATTAATTTATAACAAAGTTTCTTAGCAGCTGAAATGCATCATTCTTGACACATGGGTAGGCTTCTAACCACCCAGAAAAAACATCAACAACAGTCAAAACATATTTAAAATGAGCACAAGGTGGAAGTTCAATAAAATCCCATTGCAAAGCGCAGAATGGTCCCAATGGTTTTGGCAGTGGTTGTGTGGGAGCCATTGTGCCTTTTGAAATGTTATACTGTAAACAAGTGGAGCACGTTCTCAAGAAATGCTGTACAAAAGCAGAAAGTCCTGGGGCAAACCAATCCTTTTGGATTTGTTTTATTAATGCTTGTACCCCAACATGAGCTGGCAAGTGATATGCTTTAATAAGAGAATTTAACATGGACATTGGGCAGACCAGCCTGCCAACTGAATATTGCCAAATGAGATCAGAGCGGTTAAAACAACCTTGAGCCAGCCATGTTTTTCTTTCTGATTCTGGAGCTTTGCAAAGCTTTTAACACTGTAGTATCAAAAGTAGCTATTGGTTGTAGAGACTGCAAAAAATGTCTCTGAACAGTTTGTGAATGAGCAGCCTGTTTTTCAGCCCAGTCAGCAAAATTATTGCCTTTGGTTTCAAAAGAGTCATTGGATTGATGGGCTGCGCATTTTACAACAGCAATTTGAGATGGTAACAATAAATGTTGTAATAGGATATTTATATGAAAATGTTTTTTAACAGGAGACCCAGAAGAAGTTAAAAACCTGCGTCCTTTCCATAGGATACCAAAATCATGAACAAACCCCATGGGCATAGTGGGAGTCAGTATATATAGTGATAGACTTGTCCTTAGCTATTTTGCATGCATTTGATAGTGCCACTAGTTCCGCAGCCTGCGCAGAAGTGCCTGGGGGTAATCGTGCTGATCTTAAAACTTCAGTCGGTGTACAGACTGACCAAGCTGCTTGGAATTCTCCGGAGTTTGTTCGTAAACAGGATCCATCAACAAAAAGAATCAAATCCGGATTTTGCAAAGGAGTATCGTACAAATGTAACCTAGGAGAAAGAGCAGAGTTAACTACAAGCACACAATCTTGTGGTTCGCCCTCATCTGATGTTGGTATTAAAGAGGCAGGGTTCAGTGGTGGGCAGCGTATTACTTGCAGGGAGGGATTATTTATTAAATTCAATTCGTATTTAGTAAGGCGTGCGTTGGAGAGGTACTGTGTTTTCATTTTTAAAAGTAATGCCTGAACTGCATGTGGGACTGCTAATATTGTTTCATGTCCCAAGGTTAGTGGAGCTGCCATGTCAATCAAAATAGCAGCAGCTGCCTCTGCTCGTAAGCAAGCTGGGTAACCAGAGGCAACCGGATCTAACTGAGTGCTATCATAAACAATAGGCCGGTAACCTCCAGTGCGTTGCTAGGCTAAGAGACCCAAGGCAGTTTTGTTTCGCTCACAGCAAAAGAAAATAAATGGTTTTGAATAATCTGGCAATCCTAGTGCTGGAGGATTTACTAAGGCTGTCTTTATAGCCTGAAAAGCCTCATCGTGGTGTGACATCCTGGGTAAAGGGTCTGTGATTTCTTTTTTTAGAAGTTGTAACAGTCCAGGGTAAAGGGTCTGTGATTTCTTTTTTTAGAAGTTGTAACAGTGAGGCTGAAAGTTCTGAAAAATTAGGTACCCATTGTCTACAATATCCCGCTAGGCCTAGGAATCCTAAAAGTTGTCTCTGTGTTATAGGGCGTGGGGCTTTTTGAATTGAGATTATACGATTTGGGAGTATTTGACGAGAACCCATTGTAATGATATGTCCCAAATATTGTACCTTTTCCTGACAAAATTGTAATTTTGATTTATTTACTTTGAATCCACGCATAGCTAAAAAGTTCAACACCAAAAGGGAATCTTCCCTATATGAGTCACAGTCAGGCGAAGCTATCAGGATATCATCCACATATTGAACTAGAACAGAACGTGACGGTAGTCTGAGATCCTGTAACTGTCTATGCATCACTCTAGAGAATAAGGTTGGGGATTCTACATATCCCTGGGGCAATCAAGTCCAAGTATACTGTTGGCCCTTATAGGTAAATGCAAATAAATACTGACTATCGGGATGCACTGGAATAGAGAAAAAAGCTGATGAGATATCTATCACCGTGAAACATTTTGCAGTAGGTGGGATACAGCTTAGAATAGTAGCTGGGTTTGGTACAGTTGGGAAGATGGGCAAAACAACTTTATTAACTTCCCGCAAGTCTTGCACAAATCTGTAAGCTTGTTTTCCGGGTTTCTTCACCGGTAATATAGGGGTATTACATGGACTTGTGGTAGGTACTATGATTCCTTGTCGTTCCAATGCAGAAATAACAGGGCCAATACTAGTTATAGCCTCCGTCGTCAAAGAGTATTGAGGCACTCACGGTAACTTTGCTCCTGGTTTTAGGGTTATTTTAACAGGAGTAGCTGAGGTCAAATATTCGACGACATTGCCATGAGTAGTCCACAAGTGAGAGGGTAGGGAATGTAAATATTCATCTCTGCTAGAATGTGGCTGGATACACATAGTCTGTAAGGTGGCTGAGTCATCCAGAGCTGCTAGGGTACTATCTTGTTGGTCTGAAGGTACTTGGAGATAGACTCCATCTGCTGTGCAAAAAATGGTAGCCCCCATTTTGCAAAGCAGATCTCTTCCAAAAGATTTAACGGTGCTGAAGGTCCTACCAGGAATGCATGGTTATCCTGTAGAGGTCCCAAGGTAACTGGGACTTGAATAGTTTTGGAGTATTCGATAGGTATATCAGAGGCACCCACCCCTCTAGCTATTTTGTCAGAAAGGGGAACAGTTATGGCTGCTTTGCCAGCTAACATGGATTTAGTTGCTCTGGTATCAATTAAAAACGGATAGGGTTTATTTGTAACCAATAACATTACATGCGGTCCGTCCTGATCCACAGGAATAAAAGGACACAATTGCTGTTGTTTCTGTTCAGGGGATGACCTTCATTGAGGCTGCTGCCGATTGGACGGTGTCCAAGTAGAATTCCATTGTGACGTATCTGTGTACGGTGCTGGTTGCTCAGCCAGATATGGGCATTCGTTTTTCCAATGGCCTGATTGGCCACAGTTGAAACATTCCGTTTGATTACTAGAATTTTGGGGTGGAGCCGACTGTGTGCCCTGCCAATTTTGTCTATTCTGATTTCCGGGTCCTTGGCGTCCACCCCTCCCTCTTCCCCTTCCTCGCCCTCTACCCCATTGACCAAAAACATTACACATTTGTATTTGTGCTTTTACTAATTTCTCCTGTAAATCTTTTTGTTCTTTAGCTAAATGGTCATAGAGGTATTGTACCTATTGGACTAACTCATGCAGGCCCAAACTAGGCCAATTTAAACATACTTCTTTTAACTTGTCCCTTACTTGAGGGCGTAGCCCATCCACAAAGGCGGCTGACAGTCCGCTTTGTGCTGGTCCTTCGGTGGGTTCACGGTACCCAGAGTATGCCTCAAAAGCTTCAGTGAGTCGATTTAAGTATTCGTCTATAGGCTCATCCTCTTTCTGTATGATTGATTTGATTTTCGACCAGTTGGGGGTAGGTGGTACAATTACAGTGATAGAATCAACTATACGTTGTCTAACCATTTCAAATCCATTTTCCCCTTGCATATTGTGCTTTGGTATTGATGTAGGAACATTAGCTTGATCCCAGATACATTTCATAAGATCGTCTGGTACAGCATATTGAAGGACAGCTCTAACCTCTTCTGTGGTAGGATTTTGCAAACAGATATGTCCTGCCAGTATGCATTGAAACTTCGCTGGGTTATTGCGAATAGGTGGAAGTGATTTGGTAATGGCTTGAAAATCAACTGCCGACCACGCCCTAGGTACTACTACTGTGGCCGGTTGCCCTGCATCTCTAGCATGGGCTGGATTCGGGACTTCTCTCAATGGAAATATTCTCTCTTCATCTGATGGGCTGGTGCCCGATTCAGAGTCAGAGTCCGGATTAGATTTGTCCGGTCCACTGTAATCATCTTTGTCTTCAATTATAATAGGACATTGTTTGTAAATCGTATCCTTGTGTAAATATACGGCTTTCTTATTGTAATATTTTTTCGACTGGCTAGGCCTAGGGTCAAAAAGCATTTGTGCCTTTCTTTTATGTTTTTTTGTCTTTGAGCAGGTTAATCTAGGTGATGACTTGCTAGGGGTTTCTGTTTGGTCAGGTTGCTCTATAAGCAGTCTACTAGGCTGACTTCCCATCACCTGAGTTCCACTTCCAGACTCGAGTGCGGTCTGTTCTTCTCCTCACCGGCCTCCGCCCTCTGTAGTAGAGCTTACTGCTCCATCTTGAACTTGCGAGGGCTGATATAACGGTGGAGGAGCTGTAGGGGTGGGGGAAACCAGGGGTTATCATCCTCGGATGATTCAGTTATTTGTAATTTATTTAATTCTTGTACAGGATATAATCCTTTAAAGGGTGGTTCCTTTAAACGTTTTCCGTTTGCTACATCTAGATTAGTCGCAGTATGTCGCAGTTCCTTTATCTGCTCTTTTAGTTTCTTTTGATTATCTTTAAAACTACTGACGACCGAATCCTTTTCCCTTTCTTTAGCTTCACACATTCAATCATTAAATGCTGCCCAACACAACCCTGGTAATCTTCCTTTCTTTTTTCACTTCTTTTGCAAATTAATCAATATATCTTTATTAAAACTACCATTTTCAGGAAAGGCAAGGTTACCGTCATTTTTAGTTAGGGAGATCCACTGGTTTAAATACATACAACTGTCCCGGGACACACGATAAAACATATAACCAGACTGGTGTACCTCTTTCTGGCTCATTTATTTTTCCTGCACTCGCTCCCATTTTCACTCAATAAGCTATACTTGTTTAACACAGGTTTAGTTAAGGCGTTATATAAACGTCTTTTTACCCCACTATCATTCCTCCTTTCATACTTATGACGCCAGTATTTCCGTATTACCCCACTCTCATACTGCACACTTAATAGCAGAGAAAAAATGCATGCCACTTACCTTAAAACAACTGAATGAGAGAAATGATATATTTTTCTGCATAAAAATTTTTTTTTCAAATCTTTAAGACAGACAGAGAGATGAAGAAAACACTGCAAAAACAGAAAAATCTGTTATGGGCCCTTTCATTAGCAGTATGTCTTCCACTTCCTGACTGCTGCAGCTTGTTCCCAATTCAGATCCGAGTAAACGGCACCAATTGTTACGTTTCTCAATACTTCGAAAATGAAGACAAATATAGTTCTTTCTCTCTTTCAGTGGTTTTTATTAACTACAGTACACATGTGCAGGAGCCTCATGGAAAGTACCAGGGAGACTCCCAGAACAAAGGAATAAACAAGCTAATATACTGGTGATATTGCTGACAGTACAAAAATATAAAAATGAACCAATTAGACCATTATACAGGGCAGTTAACCAATCAACCCGTAAACATAAGACAATTCACATCATCATATCTCTGGTTAAAGAAGGAAAATCGGATGCATTTCCATAAAAGGCACATTTCCTGCTTTCAGGCAGACTCTTGCTTTTCAGCATTTTCTCGTTGCTCATAGTTCATTCAAAGTTCATAGTAAACAATACGTTTTAATACATATAGACTGTCACACACTCAATTCCCTCAAACACATGCTTTGACTGTACATATTCTACACTAGGCTGCAGGATGAGGACAGACCTGATGAGATCCTTTCTCCCGCCAGACAAAGTACAGTCTCTCTCCTCTCATTTTCAAAACCTACTTTCAGTATCTCACCTATCTGCAAGACAATTTCTGCAACATTGGTGGATTCAGCAAATTTTACAGAACTAGGGCATTCCTGAGCAACTCCCACCCACCACCCAATCAGTGCACACTGGTGCATCAGACCTCGGGAGGGGGGCAAGGTTAAAGAATTTCAGGGTCCAACAGTGTTGGACCCCTGCTCAGCAAAAGCAGCACGTCAATGTCAGAGAAATGACTGCTGTCTTGCTGGCTCTAAAAGACTTCCTTCCCATCTTTCAACCAGCCCTGCTCCACATTGTGACAGACAACACAACTGTCATGTGGTATCTAAACAAACAAGGAGGGACAAAGGCTTACCAGTTATGCCAGATAACCCCATAAGTCTGGGATCTTGCAGCCAACTGCAACCTTTTCTTACAGGCCTCTTACATCCCTTCTCAGGAAAACAAACAAGCGGACTTGCTCAGCAGAACATCATCTCTGCAACATGAATAGATGTTGCACAGGGATACATTCCTAGTCATCATCCACCAGTGGTGCACACCTCAAATGGATCTGTTTGCCTCCCCTCAGAACAAGACAACTACACACATTCTGCCCCAGGGATTACACTCCTCTAGCCTTCAGCTTTCCTTGGAAGGGAATGTTCCTGTACGCTTTCCCTCCCTTCCCTCTAATACAAAAGGTCCTTCTTAAAATCCAGAAGGAACAACCAAAAATCATGTTGGTGACCCCCTATTGGCCAAGGCAACACTGGTTCCCCCTTTTTCACTCCCTAGCCAAGGGCAATCACTACAAATTACCCCACAAGGTGGACCCACTAACACAACAAAAGAGAACTCTCATTCACCCTCCGCTATCTCTGCTGCACCTAACTCTATGGGTGATCAACTTCTGATCCCTCTTAGACAACACTACTCCGAGGACGTGCTCTTAGTCCTGAGGGAGGCCAGGAAACCAACTACTAGGAAAAACTATTTGTCTGAATTTCAGAGATTCTCAAAATGGTGTTTCCTTAAGGACAAGGATCCTTTTCAAGCGGATCCCTCACTTGTCCTTAGCTATATATGTGATCCCACTAAGGAAGGACTAGCATATTCTTCAGTGAAAGTCCACCTTTCTGCCATTTCAGCCTGCTTGCCTTTGCAGCCACCACTGCTTTCCAGACTGGACATTAAACTTTGCCTGAGAGAGAGGGGTCTTGCATATCAGACCACCAAGAAAACACGCTTCTGTATTACATAATCGAACTTTTAAAAGTTTAAACGTTATATGGTCAACACCACATGATCAAACTTTTAAAAGTTTGAAAATGTAATAAAAAAAAATAAACCAAAGAGAAAACCTTCCTGAACGGTTTAAGCAGGGGGGCAACCCCCCTGCACCCCCCCATGTGGGGGGCTGTGCCCACCACACCCCTCGCTCTTTAAATATACCAACTCTGAGATCGCACTACAGTGCAGAAAGGGGAAATCTTCCCATTCCACACTGTACAGAGATCTCCATTGAAACATTCAAACTTTTAAAAGTTCGATCATATGGTGTCTACCATATGACGCTGGAACTTTTAAGAGTTTGAAAACATGATTTAGAACCGAAAACCCACCCTCCTACCTGGGACCTCAATTTTGTGCTGTAAAAACTCACCTTACCTCCCTTTGAGCCAGCCAGCACAGCTTCTCTACAAATGTGCATATGGAAAAACATTCTTTTAGTGGCCATTGCCTCCACTAGAAGAGTGTCTGAACTACAGCCCCTCATGGCCTGTCCTCCTTACATCACCTTCCACAATGACAGCGTGACCTTGCGCACAAACCCTTCCTTCATGCCCAAAGTGGTGAACAAACTATCCTTAAACCAGTCCATTCACTTACGTGCCTTCTTCCCCTCTCCAACTAATACCGCAGAGAGGATCCTTCATTCCCTAGATGTACACAGACAGCCGAGATTCTGCTTAGACAAGACTAAGTCCTTCAGAAAAATTTCACCAACTCTTCATCTCCTTTCACCCCAGGGCTCTGGGTAAGGCAGTCTCCAAACAAACCATTTCCTTTTGGATGAGGAAATCTATTCTCTTCTGCTACTCAAGTCATGGCAAACAATTGCCTCAAGGAGTTAGGGCTCATTCCACTAGAGGCATGGTACCTCCAAGGCTTTTCTTAGAGGGCTGGACACAGCCTCCATAATTGAAGCAGCTACCTGGTCTACAGTTCACATGTTCACAAAACACTACAAGCTAGACCAGGTCTCCAAGGCTAGAGCAGGATTTACCAGGGCAATCCTACAGGGATTCTTGGAATCGTCTACCTCTGCCCCCTCCCTTCATTCCTTCTAGCTGTGGTACTCCACCACAGTATGAGTACTGCAACATAGTAATAGAAGGATATAGAATAGTTGTGTAAAATCCTGCCATAACCATAGATGTTCTTCTTGTTTCACTGTTGCAGTCATCACACTTGGGTTATCTGCCTGCAGGTAGCCATCAGTCGGCCTGAGTACCAGAGACTTAGTATATCTGCGTCGGATGCTGTCACTCCAGGACTGACGTCAGGGGTATAAAAACAGGCAGCTGACGCCATTACCCCAGTCTTTCTTGCCGAGGAGCCCGAAGCAGAAGCAGTTCACAAGTGCCAGTCGGCCACTACCTGAATTTTCGTTTATGAATTTAATAATCTTGAAGTCTTCTAAAGCTAAGTACCCCATTGGGGATCCTTTTTTCTTGCTCTAATTGATGGCAGAAAAAGTTAGCAATTATCTTGCCTGTGGAAAGCAAATACCTCACAGAGATTTTCATTCTTACTGCGTCACCTGTTTAGACCCAGACCACGACGTCCCTCACTGTCAGTTTTGTGCCTTATTTAACACCCGAACCATTCGTTGTCGGGCTCTCTCTGTTGCTAAATTCTTTCACTATCGATCTCTGTATTCTGAAATGGCTTCGGTAAGCCATCTGTCTACCGATATTGTGAAAAAACGTAAAGATAAAGACAGAGACAGACTGCATAGGTCAAAAACTGCCAACATTTCCATTAAGGTAGTCGCCAATCCACTGGTACTCAGTGAGGTGCTTTCGCACCCCCTGATGCCCGCTTCAATGGATTTGCAGGCCTCTACTGAGACCCATTCAGAGTCTGGTATGCCGCGAGACTCTTCATCGACTGTGGAACCTGCGGATGTCTCTACCCTGGATGGGTCCGGAGCCACTGAGCAGGCACTGGCTTCTGAGGCAGTTATTCGCTCAACCGATGTTCGACTCAAACCGACTTCCTTTTTAACCAACGCTACCGAGTTTCTTAGGTCCAGGGTACGCACCAGGCCTAGAAAACCGATGACCAAAGCGCATGCACCTGCTCCCATACCACAAAAACAAATGCTTAGAATGGCTGAAGACCTTATTATGCTGATTAGGGGAAGTCAGCATTCCCCTGCTAAGAGACAGAGTCCAGTCTCCTCCAGCTTCTACAGACCAGGAGTCCGATGACTCTGAAATTTCTGATTATGACGTGAAATTTCTGATTACAAAGACATGTTCTTATCTGCTTATGAGGATTCAGATGCAGAGGAATCCATTCCCTCTGGCTCCCCTCCAGAGAATTTTTCTTTTGGTGAAACCTTGCATACCTTACGAGAGCATTTCCACTGGGAATGGCAAGACTGTCCTTAGTCCAAAAAGAGCCTCAGAGAATTTCTAGAGCTGCCTCAACTCAGGCCCTTAGCAGTACCCCCTGTCCTGGATGTTGTGGATGATGTTTTTATGGAATCCAGTCTTACTCCTGACACTTTACCTCCTGCCCCTAAGAAACCAGACAGGCACTAGAGAGTACCTGACACTCGCACATTTCTTTTCAAGAATCCTACTGTTGACCCAGAGATCATTTCCCAGGGGCCTAAAGGTATCCAGGCTACTACAACCAAGAATCCCACCCCTTTGGACAGGGACTCAAGAGCTTTAGACAAATGGGGTAAGAAAATATATACCTCTGCAGCTCTTGCTTTTTTAGGGCATTGAATTGTCAGTTTCACATGCTAAAGTATCAGCAACATATTATGGAACTTGTTAAACAAAAAGTGGTAACCTTTTCAGACTGTGCAGAAAATAAAGAATTGCAGGAGCTTATACACTCTGCAAGCCAAGTCAGCAAGCATACTTTGCAGTGTGGCTTTGACACCCTAGAAGCATCTTGCTGGGCAGCTGTCACTGGATCTGTACTGAGAAAACATGCTTGGGTGAAGGAGCAGACCTTGCCAGACCACGTCAAATTAAAGTCACTAGATCCTCCTTTGAATAAGGACTGTTTGTTTGGCACCAAAGCAGAAGAGGTTCTTAAAAAGATGGAAGAAAAAGCTAAGTCTGTACACACTGTTAAATAATTCTTACAAGTGCAACCCCCTAGATTCAGTAGGCATTGCCTTTCCAAACACTGGTCCTTTCCAGTCCCCTCCAGGCCTTCTCAAACCAGACCCAGGGGAAACAGACCACCCAGACTTCAGTCTCAGGATATGCAGAGATCTAAGCAATGGAGTGCCCCCACTCCTAAAGCAGGGAGTGGTAAGCCACCTCCTTACGGAAATAGCTCACAATGAGTTCTTTACTCCACTCCCCCCCCAGCCCTGCCCAATTGGTTGTGCCCTTAGGAGGAAAACTTGCCCTTCATGCAAAAAAACTGAATGTCGATCACTCAGGACTGGTGGGTCCTCAACATTGTATCCCAAGGGTACAAATTTTATTTCCATTCACTGCTCACTGCCAACCCCAAGCAGGTTTCCAGACCTTCCTCCAAACCAGTGGGCAGAGGCTCAAAACCAAGTACTTTCCCTGCTCAGTATCAGAGCTATTCAGCCGGTTCCAGTAGAACAGATGGGGTCATGGATTCTACTCAGAACTCTTCCTGGTACCCAAAAAAGAGGGCTCTTGGCACCCAATCCTGGATCTTTCCATCCTCAACGCCTTCCTGGTGGTACCAAAATTCAAAATGCTTACCCTGCAACAGCTTCTTCCTATGCTAGCCAAGGATATCTGGTTAATCACCCTAGACTTAAAAGAAGCCTGTCTGCATATCCCCATAAGGGAATCATGCAGGGAAGTATCTATGTTTCAGAGCAGAGTCTATGAATTATCAGTTCTCTGCACTTCCCTTTGGCTTATGTACTGTGCCCAGAGTATTCACAAAATGCCTGGCTCCAGCCATTGCGTACTGCAGGCAGAGAAATATCCAAATTTACCCATACTTGAATGACTCCCTGATTCAGGCGGACAGTCAGGAATTGCTGCGGCAGCACCTGACATTTGTGAAAACCCTTCTCACTTCCTTGGGGTACACCATCAACGAAAATAAATCAAAACTAGTACCCAGTCAAAAGATTGTATTCCTGGGAGCAAGCTTGGACACATCTTCCCAGATGGCATTCCTTACCTCAGAAAAACAAGTCCAATTGACAGACTACTTCAAACAAATAGCTACCAGAACCCATCTATCTGCAAGAAAAATACTGCAAGCCCTAAGGTTCATGGCCTCATGTATACTGCTGATTCCATATGCAAGACTGCATATGAGGAAACTCCAGTGGTACTTAAAAAGTCTTTGGTGCCAACATTCTCATGACCTGGAAACAGTCATTCCTATCATAACCTGTCTAAGGACAGGGTTCCTCTGGTGGGCAGAAGCATGCAACCACAAGGGACTGCCATTTACTCAAACCCAAGCCGCCCGGACCCTAACCACAGATGCATCAGACTATGCCTGGGGAGGCACACATGGACGGAACATGCATTCAGGGCCACTGGAGCCCAAGTCAAATTTGTCTGCACATCAACCAAAAAGAGATGCTAGCTGTACAGAATGCCCTGACAGCTTTCAGATCCCTAATCTTTTCAGGACAACTGCTAATAAAAACAGACAACACCACAGTTATGTGATACATCAGCAAGCAGGGGGAAACCCATTCCTACCCACTCTGCAGGCTAGCCATGGCCCTGTGGAACACGGCCTTGGACATTCAAGTCCATCTGCAAGCTTAATTCCTGCCAGGCAAACAAAACATACTGGCATACGACTTAAGCAGAAACCTCCTAGACCCACGTGAGTGGCAATTGGAGCACAGCACCTTCAACCTTCTGATCCAGAAATGGTGGACCCCAGAGGTGGATCTCTTTGCCTCCCCCTACAACCACCAACTCAGCAAATTCAGCACCAGGAATCCTCACAGCAGGGTCTGGAAAGTGGATGCCCTGTCTTTTCAGTGGGTAGATCTCTCAATCTGTGCCTTTCCCCCTCTGCTCCTCCTTTCAAGAGTATTACTCAAGATAAAACAGGACAGACCAAGGACAATTCTGATTGCCCCGGACTGGCCACACCAGCACTGGTACCCACTCCTGCATAGCCTGACATTGGTGCCACCCTGGCACCTACACCAGAATCCAACCCTCCTCTCTCAGCAGGAGGGACAGATTCTGTATCCACAACTGCAAATCTTAAATCTTGCAACCTGGCTTATTCCTTGAATTCTCCCCCAGCGACCTTAAGCAGACTGGTGCTGGACATCATTCCTGAAGCCAGAAAACCCAGTACAAGAAAATCCTATGCTGATAAGTGGAAAAGGTTCTGCTCATGGATTCAATCTAAAGGAGAGGACACAACACTGCCCTCTCTGCCTCTTATCCTGGATTACGTAGTAGATCTACTCCACAAAGGCCTGTTCTCCTCCATTAAGATACATGCCTCAGCGATTTCTGCTCATTACAACACTGAGCCACCTCTCTTCTCGCACCCTCTTATCAAACAGTTCCTGAGCGGGGCAAAAGCCACCAAGGAGAGCACCCACCCCTGCTTGGGACCTTAACTTTGTACTGGAAAAAGCTCATGCTTCTCCCCTTTTGAACCTGCTGCATCAGCATAGTTAAAATTCCTCTCTTGGAAAACAGCCTTGCTTCTAGCCATCACTTCAACTAGAAGAGTGTCTGAGCTACAAGCACTGATGGCTGTGGAACCCTTCATTATTTTCCATGTTGACAGGGTTTCCCTCAGGACTAACCCTTCCTTTATGCGTAAAGTGTCCAGTGTGGCTCTCATTCAATCCATCCGTTTGCCAACCTTCTTCCCTAATCCTCAAAATAAATGGGAAAGGATCCTGGATTCCTTAGACATTCATAGGTTGGTACTAGGCTATCGGCCCTAAGGCCTATGCAAGCCTAGCCATAACAATTCCCTGGAAATTTCTTCCCACAATATTTACTTCTCTGGGCCCCTGTCTAGCAGGGTGACTGACATGATCCCCGGGGTGAATTTCCTATCTCCCATCCAATCATCAAGGTTCCTTTTGAAGAGGGCCAATGAAGCACTCTGCTTGACATGTATGGGCAATCTATTCCAGCGTATGGGGAGTCTCTGGGTCAGGAACTTATCCCTCCAGCATGTTTTGTTCACGTGCACAGATAGCTCAGATTCTAACTTGATAGGACTAAGCCCTTCAGAAAATCAGACCAGCTACTAGTCAGCTTTGCAACAGGGGCACAGGGCAAGGCCATTTCAAAACAAACTATTTCCAAATGGATAGCACATTGCATCCAGTTTTGCTACAAGCACCATGGGAAACCAACCCCTCAGGGGGGCAGAACACATTCCACTAGGGCAACATATACCTCTGCAGCATCTCAGGGGAGTCCCTACCGGGGACATCCTGGAGGCTGCTACCTGGAGTTCTGTAGACACCTTCACCAAGCATTACCAACTGCCTATCTTTTCCAAATCCAGGTCAGGATTTGCTACAGCAGTCTTGCAAGGCCTAACTCTTCTTGACTGCCTCCACCCTTCTTCAGCTTTGGAAATCCACCCAAGTGTGATGACTGCAACAGTGAAACACGAAGAACATAGTACAGTTGTGTACACTTACTATAAATGTAGATGTTCAAGTGTATTCACTGTTGCAGTCCTGGTTTCCCTCCCTCCAGCCCCCTGGTTTTCTCTCTGTCCTATCTATGGCTATTACTAACCCCTTCTGTGGTATTGGTATTTACTTTTTACTTGTGGTGTTTTTCCCCCACCATAACCTAGCTCCCTATTTGGGGGGCTCCTGACATTTGAGGCAAGGAAAACTGATGTAATGATGTTGGCTGCCTGTTTTTATACCACTGACGTCAGTCCTGGATCAACAGCATCCTACACAGAAATACTACGTCTCGGGTATTCGGGCCGACTGAGGGCTACCTGCAGGCAGATAACCCAAGTGTGATTACTGCAACAGTGAGTACATTCGAACATCTAGATTTATGGTATGTACACAACTGTACTATGTCCTTCTCTTCCATGTTGCAGTGTTCCTTCCCACCGTCCATTCCCCCCTTTTTTTATCTCCTCTGGGTGGTGGGTCTTTGACCTCTCTATCCACTCCCTACAAGCTAATCTGTACAGCCCTTCAGGGACATATGCTCCTTAGCCTCAACTTGTTCTTTGGTACACACCTTATCCTAGACTTCAAGTTCGTAGGTCTGTGCATGCAGACGTCCCATTTATGGTCACTGATTTAAGGCCCTGCGTGTGACGTCCCATGCACATACAGCAACCAGGCTTAAGCTTTTGTGTAGGAGCCTACATTGGGTCGTCTAAGGCAGAAAATCCCACAGTATGAATACTGCAACATGGAAGAGAAGGACATATATGATTATGGTAATATTTTACACAACTGCTCTTTCTCTGACATTGCAGCATTCCCTGACTTTTTTAAAAGCATACTCTCAAGCTAGTTGGCAGCCCCATACCAAGGTTGGTCGAAATCCTTAACTGTACAACTTGGCACCAGAGCACTAGTAATATAAAATTAATAATTTTCCTATACAGTGAATAAGGTTTTTAGTGAGCCTGTCATATAGTGAAGAAAGCCAAGGATTGATTTATTTAGATAGTATGTGATGAATATGTCACGTGAAAATGTTTTCAGGTTGAGCAAAACAGTATAGTGCATTTCTTATAAATTTACTTACTACATATGCATTCCTCTTTTCTTTTTTTTTTTTTAGGTGTGTATTTACCATTACTTTGGGAGCAGAGTTTTTGCTGGAAAAGTCCTATAGCTTTAGGCTACACAAGAGGGCACTTCTCAGCACTTGTTGCAATGGAGAACGATGGCTTTGATAATCGTGGTGCTGGTGCTAATTTAAACACCGATGATGATGTTACAGTTACCTTCTTACCATTGGTTGACAGTGAAAGGAAGCTTTTGCACATTCACTTCCTAAATGCACAAGAGGTAAATTGCATTTTTTTTCTGTAAAATTCATATAAACTGTTGAAGGTGAATACTTAATTTAACTCAAAAACTGTCTGCTCTAACAGCATTTGTTTTTTTTATTTCCTACTGGTGACATGGCTGAACTGATGCAGTTTTTTTTTGTGTTAAGGTACCATAGCAGCAGAAAGTTATGTATATGTCTGGTGTATTTTTAATTATTTGAATTGTTTTACAATAATTGTGACGCCTGATTTTTGTTAGAAATATTACTTTATAAATCAGCAAACATAGTAGTGCATTAAGTTTTTCTTTTGAGGTGTATTTCTGGGCAGTAAGCTGCTCTTGATGTGCTCATCTCAGAAAACCATTGGATCACCCTGGCAAGTTTCACAGTGCAGCCCATCTGAGCAGGGCATCATGCATTTGACATCAAACCAATTTTAGATGGCATCCATCCATCCATCTTGAATTTTAGCTAGCATGAGCCTCATATGAAAGAGGTGTTGGCCAGTGCAGTGTTGTGCTGGTCTTGCCAGGCAGTTACGTGGTTTGTATTGGTTCACAAGTAGTTAATTGTCCTTCACATATCTCCACAGGGAAGAAGTACTGTACAGCATTTTCAGATTTTTTTCCATTTCTAGTTCTCTCTCTTGGGTTTTTTTTTTTCTGTCAACATGTTTTAGGTGTTGAATTTTTCCTTTCATTTTCAGGGGTGTTTTGACTTCCATTATTACTTGGATCCTTTTCATGATTTCCTACATACCTGTTTTACTGCAGTATTACTTTAGCAGACATTTCTCATTAAATGTGTGTACTGTAGTTAGCTGAAAGATTTTCACTCCATGTGCATTTTTTTTTTATTGGACCATGATCATCCTGTACTTGCTGTGCGATATTGGTTTGGGATTTTATCTAGGAGCAGAGGCATGTCTTTAGCTTGGTATATTTTTAAAGACGATAGAAAGGGAGTCTGAGGTGTGGCATTGTGATGCTGTTCAGGTGAGAGGTATGCTAGAATTGTTTGGTGAGAGTGAGGTGAATTTAAAAATGTCTGTGGTTGAGGTATACCCCCGAGGCTGTTTTAATTGTGTCTTTATGAGCTAGATCAATGGTGTATTTTCCAGAATTTCTTTGTGTTATATTTTCTTCTGAGAAGCGGATAGGAAATTAGATTTGAAATGTCAAGTAGATTTTTTATCAAGGTTGTGGCATGGTCATGACTGACCTAGGTGTGGAGTTCCTTTTCTGTTCCTTCCAGGCCCTATCTCTGAGATTGCAAAGTGTTTGTAGTTATTTGATTAATCATCGTTGAGATGTTTTATTACTGTTGTGACTTGTGGAAGAATTAGTCTTGGAGTGAGTGAGAGAAGGAGGTTGGTCACTGAGCTGGCAACATTTGAGGGGTTCTCATTCATTGTTAGTTTCTGCCAGTGAAAGTGAGAAAGATATTGTTTAAGGTTGTTTATTTAAATTTGTGTTTTAAGGAGGAAGGTAATGAGCTATGCTGGCAGTTTGTGGCGTAATGCCGAATATGATGGTACAGTGTTTAAGGTTGAAAAGATGGAGAGCTTAGTCATGATGGTGTAGTTCATTAATAATTATCAAATCAAGCAGAGTGTGGCCCTCTAACTTTTGAAGTATGATCTGGTATAGCCTTAGTACATTATGCCAAGGTTGAAGAGGTAGTCCTGAACTTCACTGAATTTTGGGTGGAGGAGGTTGATGTTGAAGTCTCCTAATTTTTTTTTTTTTTTTTTATTTTACAGGGAATTGCTTTATTCAGGATATTGTTGATTACAGACCATAAATTATGCAAGTTGTCTTTATAAAGAACTGTAGTCAGTCCAGAGAGGAATTCTGCTGCAGTGAACACTTTTGATGGTTAAGGAGGCATCATCCCCATTTCAGACCTGTACAGTAGGAAATAAACAAGATGAAGTTTCCCGATTTCCAAAACCAACTACCCCTTCATAGTTGCTACCATCGGTTAAGCAACCTTTTTTTTTTTTTTTTTTTTTTTTATATATATATATATACTTATTTGCACCTGCCAGCACTTGTGCTTATGAGGTTTGTATCTGCGCTGGGAGCTGATTTCTTGAAACTCTGAAAAAACATCTTTAAATGTGACAAAAATGTTTTAGGTTAAACAAGTAAATCAACATTATGCCTTGCCGTTTTAACTAACAGTATTATTTTTTATTTTTTTTTTTTTTTTATTTTTTTTTACAAATTTAAACAACTTAAACATAATACAGAGTGCAGATGATTGATTTGTCTTAATTTCAAAATGTTGAGAATTGCCTGTCAACAAAGAACCACAAATCTACATAGTTGTTTTTGTAAATAAGTGCACAATTTACTTTTTAACAATTTAAATGGAAAAATAAAAAGTAAGCATTTACTTTATGTTCTAGTTGCAGAGTGGCCACTCCGTTGCTGTTGTGTCATCATGCCTTTCAATTTTATGCTATAATTTGGGGTGCCTAGTATACTTGAAGTAAACACTGCTATCACTGATAACATTAAAATCATAAAGCCCTACCCTTTCAACAAAAAACAGATAGCTGACACTGTTAAAAGGAGACATGGGTATATCCAGGGGAGGCAAGGGCACAGACTAAACAGTAATGAGTAAGTGTTGAACATTATAAAAGAAGCCATAGTTCATAATTAGTAACTAGGTGTACAGTCCAAGAAACCATTAACAAACCTAACCCAAATTCCCAGTTACCCCAGAGCAGTGTCTGGTTAAGTGACTTGCTCATGGTCATACAGTAGAAGAAAGTTTCAAACTCTGCACCCTTAGTACAAGAAATGGCTCTTTAACAAGCCAGAGATTTGTTCCTCTGTGCTAACTATCAGACAGACATTGCAACAGAACACCTAGAAGTTTGAATCTGCAGTCAGTAGTAGTATTTTTTTTTTTTGTAACTTTGGGTAGAAGTGCTTCTTCCAGAAGACAGTCATCTGGTCACACCCTCACATCCACACAGCAGGAAATGTCTGAGCATAAAATGTAAAAGCATGGATATTTAAAGTCATGTTTTCCCATGAAAGTCTTTTTATGGGAAAGTAAGTCTAGAATGGCAGCATTCTACCAGCAGACTTATCAGAAAAGGTAGAAATGTAATGCAGATACCACGTTCTGTTCTGTGCCTTTGAAAGTGACCTTTGTTAAGCCAGAGCAAACCACTGTTTGCAGTCTGCCTTTCAAGTGCTCTGAGCTCAGTACATTGACTGCGTCACATAAGTACAACTTTAGGTGGGAGTGAGTAAATATTCTTTTAATGCCCTTTGCCTTTAGACTACCTAGCCAACCCTCATAACCCCTGTTGTATCCATAAGTCTCCCCTTCCTACAAGTGCTTTGGTGAGGGATAGAGAGTTAAGGATCATATGCATCAAGTGAAAGGAAAATCTGCTTTCTCCTTTGTGACCTAACCCTGCTTCTGACAGCCTAGAAGGTGCACAGCCAAAGATGAACCTGCTACACTAGCCCAGTGACACACAAGTGCAGATATCCAGCTACATTTGGGAACATATGACAGTCTCTTTTTGAGATCTTATTACAAAATTTTGTAGGCAGTGACAGGAATACTGAGCTGAATACTGCACAGAAGACTGTTGCTGCTGTTGTGTCTTTCGGCTTATCCCGGTTAGGGGTCGCCACAGCGGAACTCCGGTCCGCTAATGTTTGGTAGTGGATTTTTACGTGCCAAGTTACCAGCTCTGATGCACAACCTTCAATGAAGGTACGCCTATTCACACATGTCTCCCACACACAAGACGCTCTAACTGAGAATCGAACGGGACAACGTCTTCCTGTGAGGCGATAACGCTACTGCAGCACCACTACCGCTGGTACAGAAGACTGCTGCTGTTCTTCTCTCAAAAGTTTCAGTACAGGTCGTTCCAGAACTCATTTATTTCCAGAACTTATTTTTATCACTTTAGCTACTCGCTGCTTCAAGCCATGATACTTTAGTCATGGCATATTACAAGTAAAAAAAAAAAAAAAAGGCTGGAGAAATATATATGAGCTTTACATCTGATGATATTACAGCATGATAAAGATTTATTCAAGGCCATTGCTGTTGTGCACATCCACAACAGAAACCCTAACTCATCCTTGAATGGAAACCCTGTATGTGGTGTAACCAGACTGACACTGAAGGTTTATGAACCCCCACACTTGGTTCGCATATATAAAAGGCCATATGTTAGTTTTCATAATAGATCAAGGTCAAGTTGCAGGACAGTTTAGTAGGAAACTGGTACTAAATGCACCCAAGATTGCAGATTTGCCCTGAAGGATTTCAGTTTGACTTGGAGTTGAATTTGACCACACCATTTTTGCTACTACAGACAATAACATTTTACAGCTAAAAATATTTTGGTGGAAAAATTCTTATGATTGTTGCACCCAAAAATATTATTTTTACTTTTGCTGTATTGACAATTCAGAAGATATTCTCTGTATTAGTGCTGCATTTTATATAGTTAGTAGAAGTAACACCACTCTGCACTGGAAGTAAACTATGATGCTTATTACTGGGCTGTCGAAAAAGTCCTGTAGATTAACAGCTATGTATCAGTTGTCTTTTCAAGCTGATAATACAATTATCAGATTCTACTAAAACACTTGGGTACAAAATGCACTTAAATTATTGTTCTCCTTTTGGGATTGCACTTTCTCAGTGAAACCTCAATTTCCAAGTTGTCTTGAATTCAGAGTTGTACACATTTAAAACAAATCTGCAAAGAGTGACACATCAAGACATTTCATTATGGCAATTAGAAAAACAGTAGTATAAACTACTCATTCATTGTTTGGAGAGAAAAAAAATGTATAACAGCTTCATTAGTTTTTCAAGAAAAGGGCATCAACGCATTATTTCATTACAACCATGTAACTCTATCTAGGAAACTGCAGATAAAGAATACTGACCAGTCAAGAGTACGTCAACCTTATGACAAATAGGCAGACATCAGGTCCAAAAAAAATTTAAACCCATCCTCCTGTATTTGTAAATTCATAGAGAGTAATAATACAGTATCCATTGTGACTTGATGATCTTAGTTTTGTTAGGGAAGGAACATTATGGGTTTGAGTCTTGATTCTTATCGCATTATTTGAAGATGTAGTAGCGGCACTTGAAAGGGCTGGTAGTGCATATTTCTCATCATGGTCTTGCTGAGGCTTTTTAATACCTTTATTAAATTCTTAATTGTAAACATTGAAATGGATACATATACAATAATAGAAAAGAAAAATCATTGCAAACATTTTTCATCTTCATGCATACATTTTCTAACAATTATCATTTTACTCCAACATTACATAAATTTCTCAGTTCCTGCCTTGTATTAAATCTCATTACTCCTCCTGGACATTATTTTGTATGTAGTGGTTCCACAAATTCCACATATTTCTATGCAGTTTGCCCCTTCCCTTTTCCAAAGATTCCATCTCCAGTTTTTTTTATCTCCTTTGCAATGTTCAGTTCTTCAATTACAGTTAGTTTAGATTTTGATTTCCATTTTCTAGTTATTGCTTTGTGGCAGGCAGTAGCGTTAAACATATTAAGGCCTTGCCATGTCTGAGAAATTCAAATTATATATCCCAGCTGAAAAGAATAATTTATTTTATTACAACCATTTGCTTCCCCAGTGTTTCTGGCAGAGTACACTGTAGGGAATTTTTAAAATCTGCCAACTTGTTACCATCTCAACTCCCTTTGTATATCCCATCACAGCTCCAGCACTTGCTGTCTCCTTCTGAAAGAATTCTCAAAAGTCCGTTTTGAGTAAAAAAAAAAAAAAAAAAAAAAAACCCTATGTAGACTCTTCCAAGCAAAAATCCTAAATCTTCTGGACTTCATTGCATACTTGGAATCTGTGGAGACATTCTCCCTTTGTTCTTTTGCATATTGCTCTTTCATTCTATTTTCCAAACATTTTCTAAAAAAAGTCTAATTCTTATAGTTATCATGCACTATTTTATATTCTTTGCTATTTGTCCCTTTTTAACAGCAACTTTTGTTCTAGACTAAATTTAAAAACTCTACTAGTGGTGATCATTCACTTAGTTTTCCCTTATACTTTTGCTTCTACTCTGTCAGTCCATAGTAGTGAATGCAGTTTCTAACATGCAGTCCAACATTCCGCTTTGCCTTATCCCACTGTATTACCCTTCCCTCTCTAGTTGTTTGCTCCCAGTACCATGGTTCCTTTGCTAATTTCCTTCAGTAAATTCCAGCCCCCTCTTACGTGTTTTCTATATCCCTATTTGCAGTAATTTTTATCAGTAAAATCTCCTTTCTCCGTTCCCATGGTCGTTTAGTTCTTACAAAACTTCCTGCTGCTTTATGAATGTAATATTCTGTATGCTTGTTTTTATTCTCCACAAGGACCTGCATCCAGAATCCTGCACTGTCGTCATATCTCTCGCCCCCCCCCCCAATTTCATTATCATCCTTTCCTCCTTTGATTTATAACCTTGTACTTGTGTTGTGTATGTGAGCCATAACTGTGTAGCTCTAAAATATCCTTTCAGATCAGGTAGATGTTCGTCATGTTTCACTGTTGCAGTCATTACATTTGGGTAATCTGCTGGCAGGTTGCCCTCAGTCGGCCTGATTAACAAAGTCTTGGGTCCTGCATCGGTTGCTGTCCCTTCTTCCATGACGTCAGATTGTCAGCGGTATAAAACATGCAGCCGACACCATTACATCAGTCTTTCTTGCCGCGCGGTGCCCGAAGCAGAAGCAGTTTGCAAGTGCCGGTCGGCCAACTCCTGAAATTTTCGTTTTCGAGTTTCAGAACCAAAGTCTTCAACTTAAAGCTAAGTACCCCGTTGGGGAAACTTTTTCTTGCTCCTTACCGATGTCAGTAAAAGTTAATAATTGTATTACTTGTGGGAAGCAAATACATCATAAGGATTTTCATTTGTACTGTATTCCTTGCCTAGGCCCTGACCACGACGTACCTTGCTGTCGGTTTTGTGCTCATCTGTCATCGGTACATTTTTGCTTCAAAATATTTCGGTTCTCTGTTTAATTATCCAGAAATGACGTCAGTTAGCCGTCCGACTACCGGTATACCGAAAAAACACAAAGAAAAAGACAGAGACAGGCCGTTGAGGTCCAAAACTGCCAATGACGCTTCTCCTAAGCCAGTTGCCAGTTCGCCAGTATTCAGTGAGGCGCTTTTGCAGCCCCTGATACCCCCTATTTCTGATTCGCAGGCCTCTACTGAGACCCATTCGGAGTCCGGTATGCCGCAAGATGTTTCACATATGGAACCCGCGGATGTCTCTACCTTGGATGGGTCCGGAGCCGCTGAGCAGGCACCGGCTTCTGAGGGTGTATTCTGGCCTACAGACTTGCATATTAAACCGACTCCAACTTCAGTGCTAAGGCCTAAATCTCTGTCTATGTCTAAAAAAACTGATGCATAGGCCACATGTTCAGGCCCCTATGCCTCAAAAACAGATGATCAAAATGGCTGAAGATTTAATTACTCTAATCAGGGGTAGTCATCCCCCCCTCCAAGAGGCCTAGGATTGAATTTGGCTATGAATCTTTTGAACAGGACTCTGTTTCTTCTGACTCTCATAATGATCTGGATTTGTCCATACCTACTTTTGAGGACTCTGATGCAGAGGATTCCATTCCCTCTGCTTCTCCACCTGAGGATTTCTCTTTTGGGGAAACTTTACATACCTTAAGGGAGCATTTCCATTGGAAAAGTCAGGATTTCTCTGAATCCAAAAAGAGGCTTAGGGATTTCCTTCTTCTTCCTCAGCGTAGACCTTTGGCTATACTTCCTGTACTAGATATTGTTGATGATGTGTTTTCGGAATCCAGTATGGCCTCCAGCCCCTAGCAAACCAGACAGGTACTACAGGGTTCCTGAGTCCCACAAATTCCTTTTCAAAAATCCTATTGCGGACCCTTAAACCATTTCTCAGGGGCACAAGGGCATTAAGGCTTCTACTGCTAAAAATCCTACCCCTTCTGATAGAGACACCAGGGCGCTGGATAGATGGGGTAAAAAGGTTTATACTTCTGCAACCTTAGCAATCAGGGCTTTAAACTGCCAATTCCATATGCTAAAATATCAACTGCATATCATGGGACTGCTTAAACAGAAAATTATGTTGATTTCTGACTGTGTGGAAAATAAAGATTTGCAGGATTTATTGCATTCAGCTGAACAAGTTGGCAAACATACTTTGCAATGTGGTTTTGATTCCTTAGAGGCCTCTTGCAGGGCTGCTGTTACTGGGTCTGTGCTTAGAATGCAAGCTTGGCTTAAGGAGCAGTCTTTGCCTGATCATGTTAAAGCAAAACTTCTGGATGCTCCTTTACAGCAGGACCGCTTATTTGGCAATAAGGCTGAAGAAGTTCTAAAAAAAGATGGAAGATAAAGCTAAATCTATGCAAACTGTGAAATATTTCTTACAAGTGCAACCTCCTAGATTTAGTAGGCATTGGCCTACTAAGAACTGGTCCTTTCCAGCTCCTTCCAGAGCCACTACAGCCAAACCCAGACATTCCAAAACCACCAGGTTTCAGTCCCAAGGAACTTGCAGAACTAAGCAATGGGGTGCTTCCACTTCCAAGTCTGGAAACAACAAGGCACCACCCTATGGTACAGTCTCAATGACTTCCCTTTGAATTTACCAAGTACTTACCGCTTAGCCACCCCTTTGGGGGGAAAACTGGCTCTTAATTCAAGAAACTGGCAACTTATAACCCAGGACAAATGGGTTTAAAGTATAGTGTCCCAGGATACAGATTTTATTTCCACATGCTGCCAACTCCAAATGGGTGGCCAGACCTGCCCGCAAATCAGTGGGCAGAGGCTCAGAAACAAGTACTTTCCCTCCTAAACTTGGGGGCTATTCAGCTAGTGCCAGAAGAGGAAAAGGGACAAGGTTTCTATTCCAGACTTTTCCTGGTACCTAGAAAAGACAAATCATGGCGTTCAATTCTGGACCTGTCTACTCCTTTCTAACACCTTTCTGGACATTCCAAAATTCAAGATGCTGACTCTTCACCAGTTACTTCCTATGCTAGGCAAGGATGCCTGGTTGGCAACTCTCGACTTAAAAAAGGCTTATCTGCATATCCCAATTGGGGAATCTTGCAGAAGATTCCTACGCTTCAAAGCAGGCTGCATGCATTATCAGTTCTCTGCACTGCCCTTTGGCTTGTCTACTGCACCCAGGGTATTCACAAAGTGCCTGGCTCCAGTAATTGCATTTTGCAGGCCAAGAAATATTCACATATATCCATACCTCGGCGATTGTCTAATTCAGGCAGAAAACCAGGCCATTCTTGTAAAACATCTGACGTTTGTAAAAAGACTTCTAACCTGTGTAGGGTACACCATAAATGAAAAGAAATCTCAACTGGTACTCTCTCAAAAAATTACATTCCTGGGTGCAAGCTTGACTACAACTGCCCAGATGGCTTTCCTTACGCCAGAAAAGCAAATTAATTTGGTGACTTACTTCAAACAGGCGGCCACAAAAACCCTGCTATATCTGCAAGGCAAATACTGCAAGCCTTGGGGTTCATGGCCTCATGCATTCTTCTAATTCCATATGCAAGACTGCCTATGAGGAAACTTCAGTGGTACTTAAAAAGTTTATGGCATCAACATTGTCAAAGCCTGGAAACAATGATTCCTATCATACCTTGCCTGCACTTAGAGTTCCTATGATGGGCTGAGGCCTGCCACCAAAACAAGGGACTGCCATTCACACCACCCCCTGCCGCCCAAACCCTAACTACAGACGCATCAGACTATGCATGGGGGGGGCGGCTGCTCTTCTGGCAGGGAAGTGCATTCAGGGCAAATGGACCCCAAATCAAATGCACCTTCATATCAATCAAAAAGAAATGCTAGCTGTGCAGTATGCACTGACAGCCTTCAAGGACTACCTTCATCCAGGACAATTACTGATAGACGGACAACACCATGGTTATGTGGTACGTAAACAAGTAGTGGGGTACACATTCCTACCCCCTCTGCAGACTAGCCATGGCATTGTGGAACACAGCCTTGAGCTAACAAGTACAACTACAAGCTCAATTCCTGCCAGGAAAGCAGAATGTTCTGGCAGACGAACTAAGCAGAAATCTCATGGACCCTCACGAATGGAAACTGGAACCACACATTTTCAACATGTTGACACGCAAATGGGGGAGCCCTGACATAGAACTATTTGCCTCACCCCAGAACTACCTGTTGGACAAATTTTGCACAAGAACTCATCACAAAAAAGCCTGGAAAGTGGATGATCTGCCCTTCAGCTGGAAAAACCTATTGGTCTATGCCTTTCTCCCTCTGCCTTTGCTCTCCAAAGTTCTACTAAAAGTCAAACAGGACAAACCAAAAATGGTTTTGATTGCTCCAGACTGACCTCGCCAACACTGGTACCCACTCCTGCCCAGTGTCACACATTTCTCCATGGTGCCTGCCTCAGACACCTTCCTTACTGTCTCAGCAGGAGAACCAAATTCTGCACCCTCCGCTCCAAACATTGAATCTTGCAGCTAGGCTAATCACTTAAATTCACCCTTAGCATCCCTCAGCAAACCTATGATGGATGTCATTTTGAAGGCGAGAAGACCTAGTACTAGAAAATTTTATGCTGACAAATGGAAAAGATTCTGTGCCTGGAATCAATCTCAAGGGATGAGCACAGCAGTGTCCAATTTACCTCAGATTTTGCAATACTTAACTGAGATGCTTCATAAGGGCCTGTCTTTTTCTTCCATAAAAATCCATGCCTCAGCCGTTTCAGCTCATTACAACACAGACCCCCCCCCTCTTCTCTCATCCTCTTCTAAAGCAGTATCTCAGAGGGGCCAAAAACTTGAGACCACCCAAGAGAGCCCCAACCCCAGCTTGGGACCTTAACTTTATATTGGAGAAACTCACTCTACCTCTTTTCGAGCCAGCTGCAACTGCAGACTTAAAATTTCTTTCCTGGAAAACAGCCTTCCTTTTAGCAATCACTTCAGCTAGAAGGATATCTGAATTACAGGCCCTTATGGCAGTGGAGCCTTTCATCATCTTTCATGCTGACAGGGTGTCACTCAGGACCAATCCATCATTCATGCCCAAGGTGGTATCCAGTGTGGCTCTTAATCAGTCCATTCATCTGCCAGCTTTCTTTCCCAATCCACAGAACAAGGGAGAGCGGATTCTGCATTCATTGGATGTACACCGACAACTTAAATTCTACTTAGGACTAAATCTCGAAGAAAATCTGAACAACTGCTGGAAGCACTTGCTGCAGGGGCAGAGGGGAAGGCTATTTCAAAGCAAACCATTTCTAAATGGATAAGCCATTGTATTCATTTCTGTTGTAACCACCATGGAAAACCTATCCCCCAGGGGATCAGATCTCATTCCACCAGGGCTGCATCTACTTCAGCAGCCTTTCTCAGAGGTGTTTCTACCAGGGATATTCTAGAAGCTGCTACCTGGAATTCAGTTCATACTTTCACCAAGCATTATCACTTACCAATTTTCTCTAAGTCCAGAGCTGGCTTTGCCACTGCTGTTTTTCAGGGCCTTATAGCTGGTCCTAATGCTGTATGAATCCATCCTCCCAACCGCAGCTTTGGGAATCTGCCCAAGTGTAATGACTGCGACAGTGCATGAACATAGTACAGTTGTGTACACTTGCCATAAATGTAGATGTTCGAGTGTATTCACTGTTGCAGTCCTGGTTACCCTTTGACACGCGTAAAGGCAAGGCTAGTGCTGCAACTACTAGGCATGATGGCATCCACTATCATGACGGTTCCATTAGCGAGGCTGCACATGCGAATATTATAGTGGCTCCTCTTCGCCCAGTCGTCTTTTCAGAGTTTGCCTCTATCCCATCCCATCTTGATCACAGACAAATGCAGACAGGACCTAAGTTGGTGGCTGTGCACCGACAATCTAGTAGTAGGAAAACCGTTCTCTTCACCCAACCCGGTAGCCACATTGACCACAGACGCCTCCCGGATGGGGGGGGGGGCATTATCTTGGCAGTTTGGTCCAAGGTGCATGGCAGAAACACGAGATGAACTTGCACATAAATGTCCTGGAGATGAGGGCAGTGCTCCTAGCGTTGCAGGCGCTACAACATGTCCTCCCGTCCGGGACTATTGCGATACACTCGGACAACATGTCGGTATCTCAACAAACAAGGGGGAACCCGATCGTACCCACTATGCAGGGAGGCTGTGAGAGTGTGGAACTGGGCGATAGCTTCCCAAAGGACCTTGATAGCAATGCACATTCCGGGGAAAACCAATGTGATCGCAGACAAGTTAAGCAGGGCGATCCTTCTGCCCTACGAGTGGTCCCTGAACCGCCAGGTGGCGGACAGCACATTCAACAAATGGGGCCAGCCTTGCTGCGACCTGTTTGCCAGCCCTCTCAATGCGAAATGCCACGCATTCTTCTCACTGATACCCCCACTGGGGGGGATATACAAGGGACGCTCTGGCGCACATTTGGCCCTCGGGTCTGCTGTATGCTTTCCCTCCGTTTCCCCTTTTCTCGAGGGTGATCCAGAAAGCACTAATCCCTTGGAAGCAGCTTGATTCTAATCGCTCCTTACTGGCCTCGACAAGTATGGTTCCCCTTTCTCCAACAGTTCGCCGTGGAGCCTCCTTGGACTCTGGACCCTCATCCAGACCTACTGACACATATGTCGGGACAGCTCCACTTTTCCCTGGAGACCCACAGGCTGACCACCTGGCTACTCCACCTCCGACCGTAGTCAGGTGGTATGATTTTTCTCCAAACGTAGTCCATATCCTCTCATCCTCTCACAAACCAGCCACTAGGAAGATTTATTCCAGTAAGTGGAAAAGGTTTTCCATATGGGCACAATCTAAGGATATTGACCCCTACATGGCTCCCATCAACTCTCTGCTGGAATTCTTATCTCAATTATTCTACCAAGGGTCAGCCCCAGCCACCATAAAGTTCAGCTAGCGGCTATCTCTAATTGTCACGTGGCATATGAACCCAGCTTAATGGCTCACAGACTGTGTAAAGCCTTCATGAAAGACACACTCCTCATTCGCCCCCCGGTAGCTCAACCAGTTATGCCTTGGGACCTTAATTTTGTTCTGCAGGCTCTTACTCTTCCACCCTTCGAGCCTGCGGTGTCTTGCGATTTGAAGTTTCTGACATGGAAATCGGCCTTTCTAATAGCCATTACTTCTGCCAGAAGGGTTTCAGAGCTTCAGGCCATGTCAGCTAAGCCCCCTTATCTCATTTTCCATAAAGATAGGGTCTCCCTCAGGCCGAATCCAACCTTTCTTCCAAAAGTAGGGTCATTGTCTAATATTAATCAGTCCATCGAACTGCCAGTATTCTTTCCCAATTTCTCTGACAAGGCAGAGTATCAGTTTCATACGTTGGACGTTCATAGGCAACTATGCTTTTATTTACACAGGACTAAGGAATGGAGGAAATCAGATCAGCTCTTCATTTCATTCTCAGACAATCGCTTAGGTTCGGCGGTGTCCAAAGTAACCATTTCTAGATGGATAGCGGGTTGCATCTCCTTTATTTACCAGACAGGAGGTAAGAACATACCCTTTCCAGTCAGAGCACATTCTACGAGAGCAGTGTCTACGTCTACGGCCTTTCAGGCTAGGCTATCCATGGATGATGTATGCGCAGCCGCAACATGGGCTTCTCCCCATACCTTTGTGTCCCATTACAAACTGGATGTGGTATCCAGGGGCAGGTCTTCCTTTGGCTCAGGTCTTCCTTTGGCTCCACAGTGCTCAGGAGTATCTTCTATTGAGCCACCCAGGATATAGGTGCTAGGGACGCTGTCCCACATATGAAGAATAATGGTGAGATAGGACTACATAACATCAATTAGTTATGTACTTACCATAACGCTAGATGTATGTAGTCCATCTCGCCATATATTCTTCATTACCCACCCGCCGTCCCCCTTGCCTGGAGAATTTGGAGGATTTCCTTTATAACCCTGGCTTTAGTCCCTTTAGACAACTTGTTGGACCTTGTCTATCTTGACTGTGGATGTGTGTGTGGATTGCACATATTGTTTTTGTTAGCAGCAAACTAGATCTGGGGATGTGGAGCAAGGTATTGTGGGATACCATCTTAGCCCAGCCAATCAGAGACTTTCGAGCTAGTGTATAGGCCGAGTCGGAGCCGACCGTCTGCTCCGAACCCACATATGAAGAATATATGGCGAGATGGACTACATACATCTAGCATTATGGTAAGTACATAACTAATTGTTCCTATCATTCCTTGCCTACGAACAGAGTTCCTTTGGTGGGCAGAGGCTTGCATCCACAACAAGGGACTCACTTTCTCACAACCCCCCGCCATCCAAACTCTGACAACAGATGCATCAGACTATGCATGGGGGGCTCACATGGCAGGCAAATGCATTCAAGGAAAATGGAGTCCAGGACAAATTCACCTGCATATCAATCAAAAAGAAATGTTAGCTGTACAGAATGCACTGACAGCCTTCAGATACCTTATCCTGCCAGGACAACTCCTGATAAAGACTGACAACCCCACAGTTATGTGGTACATAAACAAGCAGGGGGGAATTCACTCCTACCCACTCTGCAGGTTAGCCATGGCTCTGTGGAACACAGCCTTAAGCAACCAAGTGCACCTGCAAGCTCAGTTTCTGCCAGGCAAACAAAATTCACTGGCAAAGGACTTAAGCAGAAATCTAATGGACCCACACGAGTGGAAACTGGAACCAAACTCATTCAAGCTTCTAATACACAGGTGGGGGAAACCAGGGGTGGACCTGTTTGTGCCCCCCCCCCCCAAAACCATCAACTAAACAAAATTTGCACCAGAATACCCAACAGCCAAGCTTGGAAGGTAGATGCCCTATCCTAAACATTGGAAAATCTCTCAATCTATGCCTTTTCCACCTCTGCCCTCCTTCCAGAAGTACTCCTCAAGATCAAACAGGACAGGCCAAGGACAATCCTTATTGCACCAGACTGGCCACACCAGCACTGATACCCACTCCTATGCAGTCTGACAGCAGTGACACCCTGGCAGCTACATCAGACCCCTCTCTGCTGTCCCAGCAGGAGGGACAGATTTTGCATCCTCAGCTGCAAACCCTGAACCTGGCAGCCTGGGTTATTCCCTGATTACATTATCAGCAACCCTCAGCAAACAGATGCTGGATGTTATCCTTGAAACCAGGAGGCCCAGTACTAGGAAATCCTATTCAGAAAAGTGGAATAGATACTGTTCTTGGAGCCACTGTCAAAGGAAGGACACAGCCGTGCCCTACTTGCCTCAAATCCTAGATTACCTACCAGAGCTGCTCCTCAAAGGACTGTCCTTCTCGTCAATTAAGATTCATGCCGCTGTCATCTCAGCGCATTACAATACTGAGCCACCCCTCTTCTCTCGCCCTCTGATCAAACAGTTCCTGAGAGGAGCTAACAATTTAAGACCCCCAAGGAGAGCTCCCACTCCTGCATGGGACCTTAACTGTGTACTAGAGAAGCTCATGCTTCCCCCTTTTGAGCCTGCTGCTACAGCAGAGGTAAAATTCCTCTCTTGGAAAACAGCCGTACTGCTAGCCATCACTTCAGCAAGAAGAGTGTCTGAGTTACAGGCCCTTATGGATGTAGAGCCCTTCATTATCTTCCATGCAGACAGGGTTTCCCTCAGGACTAACCCAACTTTTATGCCCAAGGTGGTATCCAGTGTGGCTTTAAAACAATCCATCCATTTGCCAACCTTTTTTCCTAATCCTCAGAAGAAAGGGGAAAGGATCCTGCATCCCTTACATGCACAGACAGCTCAGATTCTACATTGACAGGACTAAACCTTTCAGAAAATCTGACCAGCTGCTAGTCAGCTTTGCTGCAGGGGCAGAGGCCAAGGCCATTTCGAAACAAACCATTTCTAAATGGATAGCACACTGCATCCACTTCTGCTACAGTCACCATGGAAAACCTACCCCACAGAAGATCAGACCTCATTCCACTAGGGCTACCTCAACCTCTACAGCTTTTCTTAGGGGAGTCCCTACCAGGGACATCCTGGAAGCTGCAACCTGAAGTTCTGTACACACCTTCACCAAGCATTGCCACTTAACCTATCTTTTCTAAATCCAGAGCTGGATTTGCCACAGCAGTCTCACAAGGCCTGCTAGCAAGCCCTACTACTTCTTGACTGCCTCCACCCTTCCTCAGCTTTGGGAATCAACCCAAGTGTGATGACTGCAGCAGTGAAACACGAAGAACATATTACAGTCGTGTACTTACCATAGATGTAGATGTTCGAGTGTATTCACTGTTGCAGTCCTGGTTACCTTCCCTCCAGCCCCCTGTCTTTCTATACTTTCTACCTGTCCTCTTTTTTGCCCATATCTTATGGAAATGGTATTTACTTTTTACTGGAGTTGTTCCACACCGTTTGATTGCTTCCTATTTTGGGGGCTCCTGACATCTGGGGCAAGAAAAACTGATGTAATGGCATTGGCTGCATGTTTTTACACCTGACGTCATGGATGAGGCAACAGCATCCTACTCAGAAATCCCAAGACTCTGATATTCGGGCTGACTGAGGGCTACCTGCAGGCAGATAACCCAAGTGTGATGACTGCAACAGTGAATACACTCGAACATCTACATTTATGGTAAGTGTACACAACTATACTTTCCTGTTTCAGGTACATAGTTTACCACTATAGCCTTTGTTTTATCTTCAGTTATTTTATATCCTGAACAGATTTTAAATGGTCTCAGAATGTTCCACAGCACCACAATGTACTTGTCATGTACATTTCTAGATTAAGTATAAAGTACTATTATCTGTGAATAAAGCTGACATTTCTTGATTACCATGCCAGTTGTATCCTTGAATTTGTGAGTCCACTATTTTATTTGCTAGTGACTCTAAATATAAAGCAAAAACAAAGGTGAAAGAGGTCACTCCTGTCCAGTTCCTTTGTTCAGATATAGCAGGTTGAAGGGGAAACCCACCATAAATCTTGCATCCGACCCTTCATATAGCCTCCTAATTAAACCTGTTATTCTGTCAAGAAGCACAAGTGCTACCATTGCCCTACTCATAAAATACCTGCTGATTCATACATTTTCTCTGCATCAAGACCTTCCAACAGTAGTAGCATTTTCTCACACACTTTTTCCCCCTCTGGAATCATCATTGTGCTATTAATATTAAATGTTTCCTTCCCATCCACAAAACCAGTGATCTATATCTATTAATTTTGGCAGTACCTTTACTATTCTGTTAAATAGTGTAGATGTAGAAACTTTATAATCATGGCTCAAATTGAAATGTCTATATTTTATTTATTAAGTCATTATGTATTTACATTTGTTTACTGGGAAAATCCAACTGTGTCATAATAGACCCCTTTTCAGCAGAAGACTGGGGAGAAAAGTTCCAGCAAGTAAACACAGCAGTTACAATTAGTCAACAATACATAATATAATGAATATAAATTTTTGACAGTGAAGATTGAAGACTATTGAGCTAAGAAGGCTACAGTATTGGTAAGAGAAGGGCTTAAACATAAAGCATATGCATTTTCAATGTATAAATCAAAAAGATTTTAAGACAGGTGAAAAGTCATAAGGTGAGGTAGTATGAAGAAATATGTTAATTTCAGTAAATTAGATTTAGAATGAGAAAATAAATACTGAGTAAGAGTTTAAGAAATGTTTTAAAAATAGTAGGAATTTGGTTATGGGATGTAGATGGTTTGAGAGCTAATAAGTACTATGCAAAGATACAGAGAGAAGGGGATAGGAATACGTTTTAGAAAGATAAAGAAAACATTATGGAAAGAAAGAGTAGTGTGAGAGAGAGAAATTATTGATGAACCTGTTGGGTCAGTACAACCACAATAGCTTTCTTTCACTCTGCTGGTACCCCATCTCCACTTTAAAATACTGTTTAACAAAATTTTCCAGATCTTTATTACTTTCTTTCATCTCAAATTCCATAGTTCTACAGGAATATTGACTCCCCATTTAATCTCAATATCTTCCTGTCTTCATTATTAATGGCCTCTGATCTTGGTATAATTAAGTCTTCTACAAATATTCATGGTTTCCGTGTTCCTCTTTATTATGCATTTTTTTTATAAAGTGTTTTCAATATCGCTAATATCTCTGTAGGATTTTTGTTTATTTTTCATGCCTTATGCTCCCTAAGTTTTTCAACAGCCCTTTCTACTTGTTGCCTAAATTGCTGTTTTAAAAGTTTTTTGTGCTCCAAAACTATCAAACTAGTTGCTTAACAGCATCCTTTCTAAACAGATGCATATTATCTAAATACTCCCTTATTTTCCCCTTTAGCACTTTGCAGTTGCACCTCTCTTGTTCTGAAAGATTCCCCTTATTGTGCAGTACTTTAATCTTTGTTAACACCCTTTAAATAATTTTTACTCTTTTTCCAATTCCTCTTTCTCTCATATTATGTCATATTCTTTTTAAATCCATTTTCTTTTTTTATCACACTTGCTGGTTACCCCTTCTGAGGTAATTTCTATCTTTCCTAATAATTCTCAAATCATTTCCACTATCCATTCCTCAAATTGCATTCTAACAATATGTAGGAAAGTGCCGTTATCTCATTTTAATTAATTACCCTACATCTTTATTTTTGTTTTTATTGGTGAATAATATGAAATCGTTATTGCAACTGTTACAAAGCATTCAATTAAATACACATGTTCTTGTGAAATATAAAGTCTATCCAGTTTAGCCCAGTTATTGTACCTTGAATAATATGCAAATTCTCTCTGGGTTTCAACTAGTGAATTACCCTGTTTCATGCTAAACATCATCATATATTTCTTCAGAAATCTGTCATCTGCTATAGTTTTTCTTCTAGGTTCCCTTGATACAGCCACACTATTGCAGATCAGGTTCTAGTCCCCACCCATAAATAATATTACCTGCTAAAAACTTAATTCTTCCATGGTTCTCTTAACCTCTACAATAGCAGTTCTGGATGAAATATAATTGCATGGCAGCATAGTCCTCCTCCCTTGCCAGTAACTCCTTGCTGCCACAAATCTACCATAATTGTATTTTTTCTCTTCTGTCACTATCGGAGCCCCTCTACTGAATGTGTATCTTTATCTTGGAATCCTTTTTATTAAATCAAATTTGCATGCTCTTTTCTATCCAGATTTCTCTTGCAATGTTGCTAGTTGCGTGCAACACTTCTTAATGTAATTTAATGCTCTCTACTTTTTGTGTATGCCTGTAAGGCCATTTACATTCCACAGTAATATGGATAGAGGAGTCATTATGTACATGTTCAGGCTTTTGACAGCATTCTAAATAAATTATTTGGTCATTTTAAAAGCATTAAATGCTAAGCCATATGTAACTGTGTGGTTAAGCAAGGTATGCTTCAAGTCAAGGTGTTGGGGTCACCTGTCTATGCCAGCATGAGTTACCAATGATCTCTCAGATGACTGTGTACTGCAGCTATTTCTTTTGGACTAGTATTAAAGTGAAAATGGAGTATGAATAACCAGGTGTGCTGATGACTGCAAATTCCTCAACAAAGGATTGGGAGGGTGGCCTAATGGTTAAGGTGTTTGTCTTGCAAGCACAATGTGCAGGGTTTGAGTCTTACAAGGGATAATTGGCTAAGCTTAAAATGGCTCGCAAGGGCAGTTGGCTTAGTACTGATCTGTGAAACCTATAGGTACTTCAATTAAAGATGCTAGATGTGTTCATGTAAATTGATGCTGCTTTCGTAACTTCAAGATTTTGTGCTGCAGGCAAAGGCTTCTGTCCAGCCAGTTTTTGAGTTGTCCTCTCCCCACCCTGACCCTCTGTCTTCCACCTCACAAATGTCTGCATGTTGTACAGGGGTCAGCCATCTTCAGTTCTTTTTTTGATGAATGGTATCTTACTGACATGTTAGGTATTTGGACTAGGTCTATGGTGCACAACGTCCAGCCCCCGATGCAATGCCATCTGGGGCCCCAAGCCCCTGTCACCATTCTTATACTTTTTATGACAATAAACTGATATACTGGAAAATCATTTTTCCCCCTCTTACAACACTTATGACAATTTGTCCTGCCGTACTGTTTCCCTAATGAGCTTGTACATCACATAAATTTTATGGTGTACAAGTGCATTAGGGAAATGCTACGGTGGGACAAATTGTCATAAGTATTCTAAGAGAGGGAAAAATAATTGTCCGATATATCGGTGGATAAAACGCATTTTATATGCTTTGCAGTTTTCTGTTTTTATGAAATACAGTTTGTTGTATAGTAGACAGGTTGTTACTGCTGTGCTCGCATGCCTATGAAGTCTGCTGCTGTTCCCGCTGCTTAGTGTGAAGGGTAAATAGACATTTTGATGGACATTTGTGAAGGAGTCAAGTTCTCGTTTGGTCCCTTGTTTTTAATGGGAGATGTTATGTAATGCTGTGCCCCAGCAGTACTTATTGAACCTGCACCCAGGTAGGAATTCTGTTATTCACACAACAAAAACTGCATCAAATGGATTTTTTAGAGAAGCTGTCCTTTTCTGCTTGCCACATGCCTGCACAGACGCTGTCATGTTGCTGTATTCACTTTGAGTTATTATGCAGTTTAATGATCATTGGTTATTGTTTTCTCATGGACTGCTTTAAGCTTATATATAGGTTCATGGGTAGGTATCAGTTTGCAGACTATCACAAGCCTAGCAAGTAGTTCAAAATCAAACCTGCACCTTGTATCTTGACTGTTGTGTCAGTCCTCAACCCTAAAGCAGTTTGTTGACAGTTACTGACATATATAACTGGAATTTAGTGTTGTGCAGGCAGGGGCTTGTCTATTGGATTCATGGATGATAGCTTACGTAAACTTTTGTTTAAATTTAAGTAAAGAAGACTAGTTGGTGTGATGACCCTTTTTTTAATGATAGGATAGCAGGTGTCTATGCATATTGCTTGACTGGATTCTGGCTTGTCATTCACGCAGGCCACACCCATTCCAGCGGGAAACAAGCAGTGGGTTAATGTTCAGTGAACAAAACAGTCAACTGCAGTTATTTGCTGTCAAATAATAGAAAGTAGCAACTTTCTGCAAGAGGTTGTGATAAGTCATGGCTGCAAGCCAGAATAAAGTTAAATGCAAAGTTGATGCAGAAGAGGCAATTTCATGACAACTGGATGGAGCGGTACTGTTTTATTCAGCAGGAGAAGAACATTATTTGTCTTCTGTGTTAGTCCACAGTTGCAATGCCGAAAATATCAAACTTGAAACGGCATTATGAGACAAAACAAAGATTTTGACAACGTGGTTGGTGAAGAAAGACTGCCCAAAATTGAGGGGTTGTGTTGTGGTTTGACTAAAGAGCAGAACATTTTTTACTAAGAGATCAGCAGACTTTAATGCTGCTTGTGAGGCTAGTTATGATATTTCACTAATGATTGCAAAGACTGTGTGTCCATTCACTGATGGTGATTTTGTAAAGAACTGCATGATAGCTGCAACAAAAAAGCTGTGTCCAGGAGTTTGTAAGAAGTTAGAAATAGTCAGTCTGAATTGCATGACCATACAGCGCAGAATTGCTAGCTTGTCTGGAGATGTCATAAGGCAGCTGGCAGACAAGGCAGCATTGTTTTCATATTTTTCTCTGGCTGCCGATGAAACAATTGACGTTGATTCCACAGCACAACTGCTGGTGTTTGTTCGTGGAGTATCTCTTACTTTCGACATTACTGAAGAGCTGATTGGCATGGGCTCCATTAAAGGACAAACAAAGGGGTTAGATCTGCTAGAACAGACGTTGAAATTGTGTGACAGGCTGGGTCTATATTATATTTTCAAAGTTTCAAAACTTCGAACATCATATAATCAAACTTATATGACCAAAGTTTTAAAACTTCAAACATATTAGAAAAAGAAAAGGTTACCTGAATGCTGTAAGAAGGGGGCAAGCTCCATTGCACCCTGCACACACCCTACTACTTAAATATACCAAATCTGAGACCGCACTACAGGGAAGTATAGGGAAATATTCCTTATGGCGATCTCACTTCACTAAAGTGCGGTCTCAGAGTTGGTGTATTTAAGTAGCGGGGGGTGTGGGAATGCAGGGGGCTTGCCCCCTTCTTACAGCATTCAGGTAAGTTTCTTTTTTTTTTTTTTTGTATGTTCGAAGTTTTAAAACTTCGGTCATATAGGTTCGATTATATGACGTTCAAAGTTTTGAAACTTTGAACATGTAATATAGACCCGACAGGCTGGCTCTGTATATGACAAAATTGGCGAGTATAACAACTGATGATTCACCATCTATGACAGGAGAGAAGTAATGGGCTGGTATCATTGATGAAAAAACATCTCGGAGATCAAAACAGGCAGTTAGTAAACTTTCATTGTATCATACATCAGCAGAATCTCTGCGGCAAAAACATGGTTTTCAAGAAGTAATGAAGATGGTAGCAAAAATTGTTAACTTCATAAAAAGTCGAGGCCTTAACCATTGTCAATTCCAGCCGTTTCTTCAGGATACTGAATCAGATCACAGTGACCTGCTGTACTACTGTGATGTACGATGGCTTAGTTGGGGTAAAGTACTGCGAAGATTCTGGGAATTGCTTGATGAGGTTATTACATTCATGAGAAGTAAAAAGAAGGAAACAAGTTGCCTTCCTTACTGACACATCATGTCAGGCTAAGTTGGCATTTCTTGTTGATGTGACTGAACACTTGAATGGTCTTAACATGAAACTGCTAGGTAAAACCAGCTTGTTTATGAACTTGGAAACCATGTGTCAGCATTTCAGATGAAGTTTAAGTTATTTCGATCGCAGGCAGCATCAGAGAATTACATCCACTTCCCCACATTCCAGTCAATGCTGCAGAAATACCAAGACACTGATAAGCAGACTGTTATTGAAAAGTTGGATGTTTTGATTCATTTGACAGTCGTTTTCAAGATTTTGAAAAGCACAGACTGCAGTTGAAACTGTTTACAGATCCATCTGGTGTTTCTGTTAATGACATGGAGGCAAAGTATCAGTTGGAACTCATTGATCTTCAGTCATCAAATGACTCCATGCTGCTTTCAGAGAAAACAGTCCAACTGACTTTTACAAGAGTCTTCCTGATGTGTTTGTAAATCTGAAAGACAATGCACGTGTTCGTGCAAGTATGTTTATCAGCATGTATCATTGTGAACAGACATTTTCATAAATGAAGCTCAGCAAAAGTAGCATTTGGAATCAGCTAATAGACAATAACCTTGAAGCGTTATTGCGTTTGTCACCAACCAGCATTGCGCCTGTTATTGTAAAGCTCGTTTCAGAGATGCAGCCACAACAGTCACACTGACCGTCTAACCTACTGTTGCCACCGAGTGTGTTTGAAATTTAATAACATTTAATGTGAATACTTTGACTCATTTTACGAATGTACTGTTTAGTGTAGTAGTAAAGTCTTTGTTGCAGTTTACTGCTGTCTTAAGTAAAAATGCCAGTCGCCTGTACCTATTGTTAACTCTTAACGACTTACTATGTTTTGAGGTGGGCCACAGATGCGCTAAGAATTCATGTCGTGGCCCTCCCCATAAAAAGGTTGTGCACCACTGGGCTAGGTCATGTGTAGGATAGCAGAGAAGTTCTTCCCAGGGAATTTTCATATCCTTCTTCGTATAGTTTTTGTTGTAGTAGCTATATTAATAGTTCTTGTTTTTTCACTTGAGAGTTCTGGTGGCTTTTGGACATAGCTGTACAAAGGTCTGAGATGCTGTTTAGCAGAGTAAATGTGTATGTAAGAGGTGAATTAACTTTAAAGATGAGCATAACCGATACAGCTATTGCTAGGTCTTGTCCATAACATTGCCTCATGTGACATATGAAAGGACTTGAGGCCCAGGTCCATAAAGGCTGGGTGCTTTCTCATTTAAACATTAAGAAAAGTGCAGCATTTATTCATTTTTCCATGGCATCTAACAGTGGTCACTCGAATGCCTTACATCAGAAGTTCACTGTTGGCGTAAGGAGTCAGTTGACACCCCGGGACCTTGTTGGCATGAAGACACTGTTACCAAGGAGGGGCCTGCCCAACTACCAGGCTGAGTATCTAAAGAATCGCCTACTCCTGATGTAACCCTCCCAAAGGCAGTCATGTTGGATGAAGCAAGTACATCCACGTGGACCAAATCTGTAGCAGACCTCTCTGTTGCAAACTTCTCCACACTATTGATAGAGAAATGTCTTCTCAGTAAGAGGGGAGAAGATTGCCTACCTCTTGTGATTGTAGAACATGATGAATGCCTTCCACAACACCGAACCTTCAATGTTAAGTTGTCTATCTCGCCTTCATTCTTGCTGTATGAGTTCGGAGCTGATTCTTGGTTCCGACACGGCCATTTTCTACAGCTCGAGAGCTATTTACTGGCTTGAGGCTACCCCTTATCCCAGAATGCCCAGCGTCAGCTACCCAGATCTCATTTGCCACTTCAGCTGCGAAGTTGCTTCCTTACTGGCTCAGGCTTAGTATAATCTTTTTTCTATTGTATATTGTTTTTCTTGAAAGTTTGTCAAGTAATTGTCTATTTTGTATATAGATAATATTCCTTTATCCCTTTTTTTTGCATTCTTGTGTATTTTAGCTTTGTTGGCCGTCGCTCCATAACTCTCAGGCCTTCTGTTGTCTTGAACTCGTTTAAATTAGAGAATCCCCCCCAGGATAGCCGTTTAAATTAGAGGCTTTCCTTCTATTCTTTAACTGTAAAAAAAAAAAAAAAAAAAGTCTATTTGCTCTTGTTTTTTATAGTATAGCTTTTCATTATTGTTGTGTGGTTGCTGTTACTATAATGTCTAAAGATACTAAGGTATCTGGCTTCAAAAAGTGTGACTCATGCTGTCAGAAAATGTCTCTGACAGATGGGCACACTAGTTGTGTTTATTGTTTGGGTGCTGTTCACCTGCAGGACTCCTGTTCTATATGTCATGCTTTTAGTGCAAGGGTCCTACAGGAGCGCAAAAACAAATTAAGCCTTCGGGGATTATTGAAACCTTAGGATTCTCCGGCTAAAAGTACTCTGCCAGCGAAATGCCCCAAGTCTGTCAAGCCATTGGCTCCACCTTTGGAGCCGACTCCTTTACTTGACCAACCAAGTATGTCGGTACCGGCTGGCACCGACAAGACAACTCCTCCTTCAGCTCCATCTGCTATCTCGGAGCCATAAGAGACTGAGGTCGCCATCCTTGGAGTCCATCCACTCTGCACCACAGTCACCTTTGTTACAGAGTGAACGTGTAACCATCATTCTTCCCACTCCTCTCGATCCTCTAGATTATCGGATCATGATGTGGAGAGAGTAGTAAGTAGGTTACTTAAGTCACAGGCACTGGCAAAAATTCTGTTCAGCCCACCTCAACAGGTATCTGCTCCAACCTCCTCTGTTTCTATTCCTCCTCCGACTACATTTAGCTCGGAGCCGGAGACCATGGATTTGCAGGCAGTACAACCATCGGCACCGATCATCATTTCTCCTTCGGTTCCAGCGTTGGATCAGATTACTTCGATTCTACCTTATATCGAGGGATCTGGGCGCAGAGGCTCTCTTGTTGGCTCCGAAGGGGGGAGTGGCATCGGACCCTTGTCCGACCCCGTTCTCCCCCTCAGAGCTTCGGCGCAGGTGAGCTCGGCTCCAGCATCGGTCTCTGAGCTGTCACCCTTGACATGGAGAAAGACTCCTGTTTCTTCGGAGCATGAGCTTTCTGTGCCTAGAGGTCGGGACGCCTTCAAGTTCAAGCGGACTCTGCTGTCCCCCGAGACAGCTCTACTGCCAGCACCATTGGCTCCTCCCCCCATGGTGTCTGTGCCAACCTCTACTCCTCCTCCAGACCCCAAGCGTAGGGAACCTATGCCCCAGGACACCCCATTGGGTGATCCCCCTTCTTCCAAAGCCTCCCCTGATCACTCAGAGGAGCCTCCCCGGAAGAAGTGCAAGAGGAAGCACATAGACTCCCCTGTCACTTCAGATACAGACATGGATGAATCAGAAGGGTCCCCAAGGTCTCCCTCTGAAGATGTTTCCTTTTCAGACATCCTTGAAATGCTTAGGCAGAGGAGGGACTGGACTTTCCTAGCCCCTACCGAGGACGAGTCTGTATACCTGGATGCATTCGGTTCCCGACCTTCCACCTCCTGGGTATCTCCTCCTTTCGATCCACTCATGTCTGTAGTGGCTCGCAAGGCTTGGTCAGCTCCAGATTCTGTGGAACCTACTCCGAGGAGACCAAATAAATTTATTACAGCCCTCCCAGGACAAGCAATTCCTCTCCAAAGGTGTGCCCGTTGATGCCATGGTGGAAGCAGCAGCCACCAAGAAAGAGTTAGCAGAGACCTGTTCATCCTCCGAACAAAGAGTCTGGGATGATGGACAGATATGGAAAGCGAATGTTTGCTTCAGCGACCTTTTCAATGAGGTCCCTGAATTATCTATGCCATTTTACACATCTTCAAAGGGATCTCCTGAAAGAGCTTGGATATGCCCTTCAAGCTCCTACAGCTGAGGGAGCACCAGTCAAAGTAGCTTCTCCCTCCATGAGGCTGATTTCCTATGCAGTCGATGGAGCGAGCAGAGCCGCAGGGACAGGTGTGGCTCTCAGGAGACATGCTTGGATGCGGCTGTGTCAGTTTGCAAAACCCTTTCGAGCGTCCTTCACCAATACTCCCTTTGATGGCTCTTTTCTCTTTGGGCCTCAGGTGAAAGACACATTGACCAGGTGTGAGCAGGAAGGCAAGACTCTCTCTGCTGTGGGAGTCCATTTTTCCACTCCTTCCAGACCTTATCCCAAAGGTCAGAAGAGTGGAAAGATGTGGTTCCGAAAATCCCAGGGACCCTTGCCTGACACACGTGGTGATTTTTTCCCCAGGGGTGGAGGGGGAAACAACAATAACAGACACCGCCCTTGTGGCTGAGGGGGACCGGAGAACTAGGGTGACAGATAAACGTTCTCTGCCAAACCCTTCCAGCATCCCTGAAGGGTTGCCCGACTGCTCACCTCTGAAGACAGTCGGGGGAAGACTTTTGCTATACTCAAAAGCCTGGCAAAATATAACAAGAGACAGATGGGTACTATCCATCATATCCGGAGGTTACAAAATTCCCTTCCATCAATCCCCCCATAGAATCGAAAAAGCCCATCCCAGACGTCCCACCCAATCTAAGGGATCAAGCAGTCACAGAAGTTTCAAGACTGCTAGAAAAAAAGAGCCATTCAAGAAGTCCCCGCAGACCAACTAGGATCCGGAACTTACTCAAGTTTCTTTTTAATACCAAAAAAGTCAGGGGACTGGAGACCAGTGCTGGATCTCAGCAGATTGAACAAATCTGTACAAAAAGAAAAGTTCCGGATGGTGACACTGCAGTCCATTTTTCCCTTTTCTTGGTCAGGACAATTGGATGTGCTCCATAGATCTTCAGTACTACCATATCAAGATGGACAGACGCTCCAGGAGATTTCTTCACTTCCGGGTAGGGGCCAGTCATTACCAGTTCAGAGCTCTGCCCTTTGGTCTCACCTCAGCCCCCAGGGTGTTCACCAAGTGTATGGCAGTAGTCACGGCTCACCTGAGGCGTCAAGGATTCCAGGTGTTTCCCTATCTAGACCACTGGCTCCTGACTACTACCACCGGGCATCAACTCGTAGAGGCACGGGATTATACAATCACATCATGCACTCATTTAGGCATTACAGTAAATTTCGAAAAATCTGCCTTGTTGCCCTGTCAGTCTATTACATACATAGGAGCAGAATTAAACACAAAAGAAATGTTTGCAAGATTACCACAGGAAAGAGTTTCCACTATTCATCAACAAGTGTTAACTCTAATGCAGAGCAAAAGGGTTCAAGTCAGACATGTCCTCCAAGCTCTAGGCTCCATGGCAGCTGCAATTCTTCTTGTCCCATTAGCGCGTTTCCACATGAGAATCCTTCAGTGGCTTTTTTTTTCACGCAGTGGTCTTTCCAGAAACTACCCATGTCTCACATGATTCTGATCACAGAAACATGCAAAAGGCACCTTTCTTGGTGGATGGTCTCCCCACTAGTAATTCAGGGCAGACCTTTCATACAACCCCCTCCGGGTAGCCGCAGTGACCACGGATGCCTCCCTGATAGGGGGGGGGGGCATTATCTAGACAGGACAGTCCAAGGCACTTGGCAACCTCACGAGTACCATCTGCATATCAGTGTCCTAGAAATGAGAGCAGTTCTCCTAGCATTGCAAGCCCTTCAAGACTCTCTTCCTCTTCCTTCCGGGACCATTGCATTCCAGACGGACATGTCAGTGGTGTGGTACATCAACAAACAGGGCGGGACCAGGTCTTACCCTTGTGTCGAGAAGCACTCAGACTGTGGCAATGGGCGATTCCCTCCCAACGTTTTCTGATAGCAATGCACATCCCAGGGAAATCCAACGTTACAGCGGGCAGGCTCAGCAGAGCTATCCTCATGCCTCACGAGTGGTCTTTGAATCAGGAAGTTGCGGATCTTGGGGACAGTCTTGCTGCAACCTGTTTGCCACTCCTCTCAACAACAAATGCAGCAGCTACTTCTCCCTTCTTCGTCTTCCAGGTCATATACCCAGAGATGCTCTAGTCCACGATTGGCCTCAGGGACTCCTTTACGCTTTTCCCCCTTTTCCCCTAAAATTCCAAGACTCATACAGAAAACAAAGACGGTTGGGTTGCAAAATGATCCTCATTGCCCCATACTGGCGTCGACAAATATGGTTCCCGTTCCTACACCTCCACCTTCTGGACCCGGTTCCAGATCTTCTAATTCACCAATCAGGTGGGTTGCACCAATCCCTTCAAACTCTCCAGCTCACAGCTTGGTTACTCCACTTCGAACCTTAGCCAGGGTTTCCAATATCTCCCCAGCAGTCCGTGATATTATTGTTTCCTCACATAAGTCTACTACGAGGAAAACTTTTGCTAGTAAATGGAAACGTTTTTCTTACTGGACAGAATCTAGAAATTTGGATCCTTTTTCAGCCCCAGTCCATGAAATTCTTGAATTTCTAACGCAGCTTTTTCAGTCTGGTTCGGCTTCCGCTACCATTAGAGTACAACTAGCTGCCATTTCTAATTTTCATATCGGTATGTTTAATTCTAGCATAATGTCTCATAAGCTCTGCAAAGCCTTTATGAAAGGAACATCTCTTCTTAGACCCCCCCCAGTTAGAGATCCTCCCCCTCCTTGGGATCTCAGTTTAGTTTTAGCCTCCTTAATTTTGCCTCCCTTTGAACCGGCAGCATCATGCTCTTTAAAATTTATTTCTTGGAAGACACTTTTTCTGGTTGCTATCACTTCAGCTAGACGTGTCTCAGAACTTCAAGCACTATGTGTTCTTCGTCCTTACCTGGTGTTTCACAAGGACAGAGGTTCTCTGAGGACCAATCCATCCTTTATTCCCAAAGTCTGCTCAGAGAACAATTTAAATCAATCCATAGATCTCCCAGTTTTCTTTCTTAGTCACAGCAACAAGGCAGAATACAAGCTCCACCAATTGGATGTCCACAGACAATTGCATTTTTACCTCCATAGAAATAAGGAACTAAGAAAGTCAGACCAGTTATTTCTTTCTTATGCTTTCAACAAACAGGGCCTTTCCAGTTTCTCAAGTGACCTTATCCAGATGGTTATCTGATACTATTGCCTTTATCAGTTACGAAATAAAGATCTACCAGCTAAACCAAAAGATCATTCCACTAGAGCATTAGCCACCTCTATAGCGTTTCAGTCTAGGTTGCCCATAGACTCAATCTGTGCAGCTGCCACTTGGGCAAACCCCCACACTTTTATTTCTCATTACAAGGTAGATATGGTCTCCCGGAGCAGAGCTTCCTTTGGTTCTACTGTTCTGAAGAGTTTGTTCCAATGAGCCACCCGGGATTTTAGATGCCAGGGACGCTGTCCCAAACAGCAAAAATGAAGGCGAGATAGGCAACTTAACATAAAGAAGTTATGTACCTACCATAACGTACCATGTTAGTTGTCTTCATCTCGCCTTCCTTCTTGCATCCCTCCCTCCTTCCCCCTTCCTAGAGGATTAGGAGTTCCTTTTTGTTTTCACTGGCTGAGCATCTTTTATTAATTCACATGGCAGGTAAATCTATAACTCTTTCCTTGTTTAGGTGTATTGGACAACCAATTTTAGTAACTAGTTACTCTACTAATGTCTAGTGTGTGCTATCACAAACGAGATATGGGTAGCTGACGCTGGGCATTCTGGGATAAGGGGTAGCCTCGAGCCAGTAAATAGCTCTCGAGCTATAGAAGATGGCCAAGTCGGAGCCGAGGATCGGCTCCGAACCCAAACAGCAAGAAGGAATGCGAGATGAAGACAACTAACATGGAATGTTATGGTAGGTACATAACTTCTTTTTATGCATCCTATGTCAGAGTGTGGGGGCCCTTGGCTAGATGCCTCGCCAACCTTTCTAACAGCAGCACCAGACTGGTTCACCATAGCAGAGGGGTTTTTCACTCTATTACAAGGCTGGAAGTCAGTGCAAGCCAAATAATAAATGAATAAATTCCCTGCTAAACATAGCAAGTACATTCCACCCATCCTAAATAAAGATACTATAAGAACAGGAGGAGGATGGCGACAACTTAGATTGTTGTTCACAAACGTCCTCCAACTGGGTTATGATTGTAAGGATATATTAGTTGCAGGCTTCCCTACAAACCTTATTTTTGGGATACATATGCTCTTGTGAGACCATTTCAGCGGCAGGCTGCAGAGGCCTTTGATGCACAAAAAGAGGGCTTTGCTATTATTAGGCTGTGACCCCCCCACACCCCAATGTCAATGGCAGTTACCCCAATACAGAGAATTTATTTGACATTTGTTTACCAGGAAAGTCCGACTGAGTATGAGCCAATTTTCAGCGGAGCCCCTGGGGAGAAAAGCTCTGCAGTACAAATTAAACAGAAAAAAAATTGAACAAACGTTACAAATATTAAGACGGTAACAAAGTAGTACAATATGTGAAATATAATAAAAGAAAAATAAGCAAAATATAAAGGCAAGCAGTAAAGTTGAGTAAAGAATGCTACTTGGACATCTTTTAAACTAATTCAGAAGAACGAGGCTCACACTCTTCGTCCCCTAAGAGACCCTTTCTATTTTAACAATCCAGTAGCAAATCCAGAAACTCTCTTCCTGGAAGGAGTTTCACCTTCTTGTTTGCTTCCATGGAGAAAACTGTGCCAGTTGATAAGGAGAATAGGCTTCTGGACAGGTATGGAAAGAAGCTCTGTACTTCAGCCATATTGTCTTTTAAATTCCTGAATTGTCAGGCCCATGTGCTTAAGTTCAAGAAGCATATCCTTAATCAAGTGATGGAAGTTAATTTGGTGAAGGATAATTCTAGTGACACTAACATTGAGTACCTGCAGTGCTGACAAAGGAGCTTACAGAACTGCTGACACTTGTACAGTATTAAGAAGACATGCACACTTGATCTATGACTGCAGATATGAAGGCCAAATTCCTAAATGCATCATTGAGCTTTGTCCTTCAGTCCTTAAGTATATGAGGCACTTTCAGTGTTAAGAAGAGAATGGGGAAGTGATTTCTAACAGCCTGACATTTGTTTCTCTCTTCTCTCCAAGTATATCCGGAATTATTATCATAAGCAGAGAACCTTTTACAAGAAGCCAGGCAAGAATAAACATTATGAAAATGGAAAAACATTCTACTTGAAGAAATGTCAGGATGACAAAGGAAGGCACATAGGAACTGTACTAGACAAGCTGTTCGGGGACCATACTATGCACAGCCATATACACCTTTAAGCAGACGCACTTAAAAGTTCTTGGCACCCCTTTCAAACACATAATAATGCTCACCTCCCAGATTGGGCAGGGTTGTACTTGATAACTCTGGTTTATATTTGTGTCTACACTTCTAGTCATTGAGATTGTATGTATATATCCAGTCATCGAGACTAGCCTAAAAGTAGCCAAAACATTACTTTGTTTAACCTGTACTGGTAACTTATTCCATAGACTGGGATTATATTGTGTTAATAACCTACTCAACCAGAGACCCCTCTTTATTTGTTGGTGTAGATTTAGGTCCTAAGTGCGCGTTTGTAGAGCTGTTGGTTTTGCAAAGAAATAGGAGGTTAATAGAAATGAGTTGAGAAACAAGACAGGTCACCTTGGAACAGTTGGTGGGTGTTGAGTATAAGGAGAGTTGTGCTAATTGGTAGGGATAGTTGAAAGATTTAAAAACTTTATTTTTGTTGGAAGTCATTGGGGCCCTTTCTATTTGAGCAGTTTGCTTGGATTTGTACATACCAAAGATGACATTGTATTCGATGATGAGTCTGTTAAGGAGTAAGTAGCATGGTGGGGTGATGTCTTGAAATTCTGATGATCCTCCACTGGAGACTAACTAGGCAAGCTAAAAGGATTTCCTAACTGGTGAAAGTATGATGACCAAATGAGAGAGTCATCCATATAAATACCCAGGTTTCCTGTAATGATATTTCTTTGAAGAGGAAGACCATTTATAACTAACAAGGTAGAAGCTGCTTTTTTTCTGAGTTCTGCTTTGTTGCTGTTTTTTTGTATTTAGCTTGAGACTGTTTTCTGTATGCTAGGCATGTGTGTATTTCAGCACTTTCTGGAGCTATTTAGTATCTGTGGATGGACAGACAACTCCCCCCCCCCCCCACAGTCATTAACAAACACCACCTCCAAAGTTCAGTTGTGACTATCCAGATGAAAATATCCCCTTTCCTCTACCCCACTCCCCAAAGTGGGAGGGAGATTCTTCTTCTTTGAGTGGAAAATATTACTTCAGACAAATGAGTACTGGTCATGTTTGCAAAAGAAGACCAACTGACATTCAAGTCTAAACCTCACAACAGGGATATGCCAAGCATGCTGTTAGAACTAGAACGCCTTATCATACCTGTAGTGTGTCTGATGTTGCAGCGTGGAACCCTGGAAGTCATATTAGAAACACAAGAGGAAAAAATGTTATTCAAAGCTCTTTTTGGTCCCAAGAAAGGGCTGTCCATGGAGATCCATTCTGAACTTGCTGAAATTAAACCAGTATCTTCAAATAAGAAAATTCAGGATATTGACCTACAAATCCTTTCTCTGCTTCTTAACTCCCAGGGTATGCGTGTTGTTAGTGGATTAAAAGATGCATCCATGCATAGTCCCACTCATTTAAAGGACAGACTCCGTCTTTTTAAGTTCTTATATACTCTTCCCAAACCTGACCTAGCAGCTACAGATTTAGTTAATCCTACTGCTGCTAGAAACATTTGGTTAATTTCAGTCCTACTCTTCGTGACAAAAAGAATATTGATAAGTATGGGGAAAAAAGTGTGTGCTTCTGCAACTTTGATTTTCAGAATTTTTAATTGTCTTATGAGTTAATTTATGGGGAATGTTTTGTCTGCAGTTGCTTTGTGTGAGGAAGACATCTGCTTTAAATTTAGTTTCTTCCATTGTGCAATTCTCTACTCATAGTTTACAGTGTGTGCACAACTCAGTTGATAGTTATTCCAGGGCTGTGACCAGTGGTACTGTTTTAAGGAGACTTGCTTGGCTGTGTTCTCAGCACCAATGCAGACAACGAGATTTTAAATTCTCCTTTGAATAGAGATTTAGTTTTTGGTTCCTTTGCTGCAGAGGTTATCAAAAAGTGTGATGAAGTGCTTGGATGATAGTGCCTTAATTCCTTTTAGGCACCTGTTTACTGAGGATGTGCAGCAGGTCCTAATGGATGCAAGAAAGCCTACTACTAGAAAATCATATATTCACAAATGGAAAAAGGTTTTCTAGTTGGTACTAACAACATAATCAGCACCTTTTTCAAAGCTACTTGTTTTCTGGTTTAACAATGTTTGTGTGTGTTGTTATACTGTAACCTTTCAAGTTTCACCATGTCTGCCAGTGGATCCTCCTCCTTTCCATGCATTCTCATGTCAAAATGTTTATGAAAGTGGTTTTGCATAAGAGGCTTCCAGGAAAACAAACAACTGGCCCCTCCTTGGTATCTTAATTTTGTGTTAGAGAAGTTAACACTTGCTCTATTTGAGCCAGCTAATCTGGCTGACTTGAGGTTCTGTATTTATTTTATTTTTATTTATGTCACATTTGTTAACCAGTTTGGTCCAACTGAGCACAGGCCCCTTTTCAGTGGAGACCAGAGGAGAAAAGTTCCAAAGAAAAAAAAAAGGCCTTTAACATGGAAGACTGTTTTACTGACTGCTCTGACCTCTGCAAGAAAAGTATGCGAGTTGCAAGCTCTTATGTCGAGTCAGCCTCATCTCCTTTTCCACAGAGACAAAGTTTCTTTGATAACTAATCCTTTTATGCCTAAAATGATATCCGAGTTTAATTTAAGCCAAACTATGCATCTCTGCATTTTCTTTTCTGAACTTAAAAATGAGGGAGAGAGGACACTCTGTACCATATATGTCCACACACAACTCTGGTACTGCCTTCACAGAACTAAGTCTTTCAGATCTTTGGATCAATTTTTAAATTCTTGTGAAGTAAGAAGGGACAAACCTGTGTCAAAACAGACTATTTCCAAATGGTTGTCTTAGGCTATTATAACCTTTTGTTGTACTCACCACAGCAAAACTTTTCCAAGCAGGGTCAAGGCCCATTCTGCCAGGGCCTTGGCTTAGTATATGGCTTTTTGGAAAGGGTTGTATTCTAGAAGCAGCAACTTGGTTCTCTGTACGTACGTTTACAAGGCATTACAAGCTTGATTCATTTTCTTGGTCTATATCAAGCTTTGCTAGGAGCATTCTCTAGGGGCTCCTGGTACCTTCCCCTTTCACTTCCCAAATATAGTAATCTAGGGTAATCCACCAATAGAGATAAGGCTACTGCAGCAGTGATCAATATGATGAACAGAGTACAGTTGTGTAAGTACACGTACCATAACAGTAGATGTTTGATTGATCACTGCTGGAGTAGCCGCTCCCTCTTTCCATCCCCCTTATTTTTTGGTGTTTTTATGCCGGGCTGTGAATAATTTTTTTTTGTTGTTGTTCGTAGCATTGTCTTTTCAGGACTCAGCCTCCCTGTCTCTGTTGACATGAAAGCTTTGAAGGGCTTGGCACCCAAACCTGTATTTTTAGTCAGCTCAGCTCAAGCTGTCTAGGTTTGGGCACACGGAAGGTGTGCTGAAGCTTTGGAAGCTGGCCAGTCATGTCCTTGACAAGATGTAGCCCATATAGCTAAAATTACTGCAGCCGTGATCATTTCACTGTATGCTATTATGGTAAGTTTATTTGGAAAGCTGTACTTTTTTGTGTTAGGAAGGAAGGGAAAATGTGGTTGTGATTGTCAAATTGCCATTTTTTGTTGAGTGCTTTATTACAGTTTTAACGATTTTTTGATCCGTCAGTCTTTTGTGCCCATAGTCATTAAAAGCTGTCTGAATTCCTTAAAACTTTATATTGAGACTAAGCAACTTTGGGCTTTAGTTCACACCAGGATGACTTCTCAGATGTTCTTCATGTTTCACTGTTGCAGTCATTACATTAGGGTAATCCTGCTGGCAGGTTGCCCTCAGTTGGCTTGAATTCCAAAGTCTTGGGTCCTGCGTCGGCTGCTGTCGCCCCTTCCCTGATGTCAGGTCGTCAGGGATATAAAAGAAGCGGCTGACGCCATTTTCTTCAGTCTTTCTTGCTGCACGGTGCCTGAAGCAGAAGCAGTTCGCAAGTGCCGGTCAGCTGACTCCTGAGATTTTCGAGTTCGAGTTTTAGACCCGAAGTCTTCAATAAAGCTAAGTACCCCGTTGGGGAAACTTTTTTCTTGCTCCAGACCGATGTCAGAAAAAGTTAATAATTATATTTCTTGTGGAAAGCAAATACCTCATAAGGACTTTCATTCTTACTGTATTCCATGCCTAGGCCCTGATCACAACGTTTCTGGTTGTTTGTTTTGTGCTAGATTTAACCAACACACTATTAAGCGTCGGTATGATTTTGCTTTAAACTATTTTGGACGCCAGTTAAATTATCCAGAAATGTCGTCGGATAGCCATCCGACTACCGGAGTTCCCAAAAAACGCAAAGAAAAGGAGAGAGAGAAACAGCCGAGGTACAAAACCGACGACGAAGCTTCTCCAGTTGCCAGTTCGCTGGTTCTCAGTGAGGCGCTTTTGCAGCCCCTGACGCCCACTACTTTAGAGTCGCAGGCCGCTACCAACTCCCACATTGAGTCGGCTATGCTGCTGGAAACTCAAGGTATTGGAGCCTCTGACACTATTCCCTCAGATGCATCCAGAGCCACTGAGCAGGCACCGGCTTCTGAGGGTGTTTTCAGACCTAAATATTTTTACATTAAACTGACTTCAGCTTCAAAGGCAAAGACTAAAGCACCTTCTAAATCAAAGAAACAAACTCAAGAGCCACATGGACAGGCTTCTATGCCCAAAAAACAGATGCTCAAAATGGCCGAAGACTTGATTACCTTGATCAGGGGTTGCCATCCCCCTCCTGATAAAGAGGCCTAGGCAAGAGACTGACCATGAATCTTCAGATCAGGTTTCTATTTCTTCTAATTCCTCTTCTGATCAGGAATACCCCCCCCCCCCATGAGAATTCTGATGCTGAAGATTCTATAACTTCAGCTTCTCCTCCAGAGGACTATTATTTTGGGGAAACCTTGCATACCATGAGGGCGCATTTCCACTGGGAGAGCCAAGATTTTTCAGAATCTAAAAAAGAGGCTCAGGCATTTTTTTTACTACCTCAACACAGGCTTTAGCCATTCCACCTGTGTTGGACTTTGTAGATGATGTGTTTTCTTAGTCTAGTCTGACCCCTGACTCCTTACCTCCAGCTCCTGTTAAGCCTGACAGATATTACAGGGTTCCTGACTCTCATAAATTCCTTTTTAAAAGCCCTGCTGCAGACCCAGAAACTATTTCACAGGGTCCCAAAGGAGTTCAGGCGTCCGCTGCAAAAAACCCTACCCCCTCTGACAGGGATTCTAGGGCACTGGATAGATGGGGAAAAAAGGTTTACACATCTGCTACCTTGGCTATAAGGGCCTTAAACTGTCAGTTTCATATGCTCAAATATCAGCAGCATGTCATGGCATTGCTTAAACAGAAAATGTTGTTAAACTCTGAATGTGCAGAAAACAAGGAAATTCAGGATTTATTATATGCAGCTGAACAAGTTGGAAAGCATACTTTGCAATGTGGTTTTGATTATTTGGAGGCCTCCTGCAGGGCCGTAGTTAAGGTTTCTGTAATTAGGAGGCATGCTTGGTTAAAGGAACAAAATCTGCCTGATCATGTCAAAGTTAAATTATTAGATGCACCTTTACAGCATGATACTTTGTTTGGTGTTAAGGCAGAAGAGGTGTTAAAGAAAATGGAGGACAAAGCTAAATCTATGCAAACTGATTTTTTATAAGTACAGCCACCTAGGTTTAGTAGACACTGGCCTACAAAGAATTGGTCCTTTCCTGTGTCAGACAGACCTCAAAGGGGCAGATCCAGATGACCTAGAGGCACATCCCAGGAGCAAGGTTCATACAGGTCAAAGCAATGGGGTGCTTCTACCTCCAAAGTTGGAGAAGACAAATCACAACCATACAGGAAACAGTCCCAGTGACGTCCCCCTGCCTACGCCAAGCACTTACCTCCTGGCAGCACCCTTGGGGGGAAATTAGCACTTTTTTCTCAAAATGGGCACATTGTAACCCAGGACAAGTGGGTTCTAAATATAGTGTCACAAGGCTACAAGTTCCATTTCCATACCCTACCAAAGGTAAATAGCTGGCCAGATCTGCCTCAAAATCAATGGGCAGAGGCGCAAAAACAAGTCTCATCCCTCATGGACATGGGGGCCATTCAACAAATACCAGAGCAAGAGCAGGGACAAGGATTTTACTCAAGACTGTTCTTGGTACCCAGAAGAGACCAGGCCTGGAGACCAATACTGGACGTGTCTATTCTGAACAGATTCCTGGATATACCAAAATTCAAAATGTTGACTTTGCAGCAGCTTCTGCCCATGCTGGGCAAGAACGCTTGGATTGCGACTTTAGACCTAAAAGAGGCATACCTGCATGTACCAATCAGGCAATCATGCAGAAGATACCTCAGATTCAAGGCTGGTTCAATGCATTACCAGTTCTCTGCACTGCCCTTTGGCTTATCTACTGCACCCAGGGTCTTTACAAAGTGCCTGGCACCAGTAGTTGCATTCTGCAGACAAAGAGGAATACAAATATATCCTTACTTGGACGACTGCCTAATTCAAGCAGGAGAACAAGGACATTCTTCTGCAGCATCTGGCGTTTGTGCAAAGACTTCTAACATGCCCAGGGTACACAGTCAACAAAAAGAAATCAAAACTAGTACCCTCTCAAGAGATAATATTCCTGGGTGCAAGCTTAAATACAACTGCTCAGATGGCTTATCTCACGCTAGACAAACAAAGGCAACTGACTACCTATTTCAAAATGTTGGCAACAAAGGCCCAGTTATCTGCAAGAAAAATTCTGCAGGCTTTGGGCTTCATGGCATCCTGCATCCTACTAATTCCATATGCAAGACTGCATATGAGGAAACTTCAATGGTACCTAAAAAGTGTTTGGACTCAACATTGCCACAGCCTGGAAGCAATGATTACTCTCATTCCCTGCCTGCAACAGGAGTTTCGATGGTGGGCGAAGGCTTGTCACCAGAACAAGGGACAGCCATTCACATTACCCCCAGCCAGGCAGACACTAACACTGGATGCATCAGATTATGCCTGGGGGACCCACATGGCAGGAAGATGCATTCAGGGCACATGGTCCTCAAACAAAATGCATCTGTATATCAATCAAAACGAGATGCTAGCTGTTCAAAATGCCCTGACAGCCTTCAAGGACCTACTTAATCCGGGACAAGTACAGATAAAGACAGACAACACCACAGTCATGTCGTATATAAACAAGCAGGGGGGCACACATTCTTACCCCCTTTGCAGACTAACCATGACTTTGTGGGACACAGCATTAACTTACCAAGTACATCTGCAGGCACAATTCCTGCCAGGAAAGGAAAACACTCTGGCAGATGAACTAAGCAGAAACCTCATGGATCCCCACGAGTGGCAGCTGGATCCACAAGTCTTCAGCATGATAACAAGGAAATGGGGATGCCCCGGACATAGATCTATTTGCCTCCCCTCACAACTACCAACTAAAAAGATTCTGCACAAGGACTTATCACAGACAAGCATTGAAAGTGGACGCCCTATCTTTCAGCTGGAAAAACCTATCAGTATATGCCTTCCCTCCACTACCTGTCCTCCCCATGGTGCTCCTAAACGTCAGACAGGAGAAGCCAAAGATGATACTGATTGCCTCAGACTGGCCCCGCTAGTACTGGTATCCAATCCTAAGGAACTTGTCTCAATGCCCAGCTTGGACCTTACCTCAAATACCACATCAACTGTCCCAGCAAAACAATCAGATCCTGCACAGCCAACTCAGAACTTTAAACCTGGCAGCATGGCGGATAATGTAGTCATACAAAACACACCTCTCAGTAAAGCTGTGATGGATGTCATTTTGGAAGCCAGAAGGCCTAGTACTAGAAAATCTTATGCTGGGAAATGGAAGAGATTCTGTGCTTGGAACCAGGCACAAGGAACTGATACAGCTGTACCAAATATTCCTCAGATTTTGCAATACTTAACTGAGATGCTGGACAAAGGCCTATCTTTTTCATTAATTAAAATTCATGCCTCTGCCATTTTGGCTCATTACAATACAGAGCCACCAATCTTCTCTCATCCTTTATTAAAGCAGTACCTCAGAGGAGCCAAAAAATTAAGGCCTCCAAGGAGATCACCAATACCTGCATGGGACCTCAACTATGTCTTGGAAAAACTCACCCTGCCTCCTTTTGAGCCAGCTGCTACTGCTGATATAAAGTTTTTATCTTGGAAAACAGCTCTGCTCCTAGCAATAACTTCTGCAAGACGAGTTTCAGAGCTACAGGCACTCATGGCTGTGGAACCTTTTATCATTTTTTTATCCAGACAGGGTCGCACTGAGGACAAACCTAACATTTATGCCTAAGGTGGTGTCCAGTGTGGCTCTTAACCAAACTATTCATCTGCCAACTTTTTATCCAAATCCGCAGAACAAGGGGGAAAGAATTCTGCATTCTTTGGACATACACAGCTTAGATTCTGCTTGGGCAGAACCCAAGTTTTCAGGAAGACAGAGCAATTACTAGTGGCATATGCTGCAGGATCACAAGGAAAGGCTATCTCAAAGCAGACTATTTCAAAGTGGATAGGCCACTGCATTCATTTCTGCTGCTTACACCATGGCAAACCAGAGCCTAAGGGCATTAGGCCACATTCCACAAGAGCTGCAGCCACTTCAGCAGCCTTTCTCAGGGGAGTACCAACCAAAGACATTTTAGAGGCTGCTACTTGGAGTTCAGTGCACACCTTTGCAAAGCACTATCATCTGCCACTCTACTCTAAATCCAGGGCAGGCTTGCCACTGCAGTTCTGCAGAGCCTCATAGCCGCTCCTAATGCTGTTTAGCTCCAGCCTCCCAACCATAGCTTTGGGACACTACCCAAATGTAATGACTGCAACAGTGAAACACGAAGAACATAGCACAGTTGTGTACACTTACCATAAATGTAGATGTTTGAGTGTATTAACTGTTGCAGTCCAGGTTACCCACCCGCCATCCCCCTTTTTACTGATGGAACTTTTCTTTCCTTCTCTGATTTATACAACCTATGTGGTGTATTTACTTGTAGATGAAGGTAAAATTTATATTGGTGCATGTCTTTTATATATATATATATATATATATATATATATATATATATATATATATATATGTATATAAATTTTGGCTACCCTTTTAGGGGGCACCTGACATCTGGGGCAAGAAAAACTGAAGAAAATGGCATCGGCAGCTTCTTTTATACCCCTGACAACCTGACATCAGGGAAGGGGCGACAGCAGCCGATGCAGGACCCAAGACTTTAGAATTCAGGCCGACTGAGGGCAACCTGCCAGCAGGATTAGCCTAATGTAATGACTGCAACAGTGAATACACACGAACATCTACATTTATGGTAAGTGTACACAACTGTACTTTATCTGCTTTGGATGTTCCCCTTCAGTTTAACAGAAGACATAAAAAAAAAAAAAATCAAAAGAGGAGGCCTAGTTTTCGATGGTGTCTGCTTTTTTTTTTACGCTGTTAGAGAAAGACTTCACCAGTGAGGCACTTATTGGCCCTCAGACTGTTCAACTCATACATGTGCCTGATGTTGGGGAATGTGTATAGAGTCACTGAATGCTGTTTTGGCAAATGTGAAAAAAAAAAAAAAGATTAGAATACATTCACCATGATAATTTTCGCCGAACCTCTAAAGAATTTTTTTTTGCAGGTTGGCAGAAGCCACAGTGGTACAATGGTAGCATTGTTGCCGCACAGCAAGAGGTTTTCCTGTTCAATTCTCGGCTGGAGTGCCTTATGTGTGGAGTCTGCATGTCCTCCCCGCGATCAAGTAGCCTCCAAAAGACATGCGTGAATGGGTGTGCCTTTGCTGAAGGTTGGGTGTCGGGCTGGCAACTCGTCACCATAAAAAAAATCTACTGCCAATCATTAGCGGACCAGAGTTCCACTGTGACGACCCCTAACCGGGAAAAGACAAAACCTTAATCTCACAAGTATTTACATAAGAGCCCATCTTTGAATCGCGCTGTTTTTTAATTTTTTTTCTAAACTGCTACCAACCACTAATGCTCTCCATAATGATAAAGATAGTTGGTTCATGGATGGATATGGCAAAAATGTCTACACATCAGTCTGTCTTTTAAGAGCCATCAGCTGTCAAACACTTATAACTAGACATTTAATTTATATTCTGTATAACATGGCTAGAGTGCTTTTGAAGTATTACATCTGAGACCAGGTCATCCTTACAAGATATGCTCAGCTCTGATTTTCAAGTGGCAAAGTATTCTGTCAGATGTGAGCATAATGTAGCTGATGCTTCTTCTAGAGCAGCTACCACTAGTTCAGTTCTTAGAAGATGTGTTTGGCTGAGGCGTCAGTCTTTCCTAGATGAAAGCAAAACTACTGGATGGTCCATTAGACAAAGACAACATGTTTGGAAATTCCATTGCAGCGATTTTCTGTAAATTCCAGGAGGTAAGGTTATGCAAGGGGCTAAGCTGCTGATCTGAAGTAGGAGATTCATTTGTCTGCAACCTGTGGGTTATGGATCCGATATCGGATCCGAACCGGCATGGTTTTCCAGCTATGGATCTGAGCTCTCAGCTCCTCCCCTCACCCATAATGCCCTGCTCTCCCTACATGACCTCAGATCTAGTTTGCCGCGCTGGTGACCAGACTGGATTTTTAGAGCTCTTCAGCGAAGTGTTTTTTCTTGTATTTACAAGTGTTAAAATTTAAAGATGTCCTTCAAGGATGCATCTGCAGTCCTAACAAATGGGTTGTCCTGGCCTCAGGCAGCCCTTCGGTCGGCCGGATTCCAAAGTCTGGGTCTGGCCTCGGCTGATGTCGCACTTCACCCGACGTCATAGCTGCAGTTCAGCGGGTATAAAGGCATCAGCCGACGCCATTTTCCTCAGTCTTTCTTGCCACGCGGCGCCCGAAGCAGAAGCTGTTCGCAAGTGCCGGTCGGTCAGAACCAGAGATTGCTACTACCGAAGACTTCTAAAAAGCTAAGTACCCCGTTGGGGACTCTTTCTTGCCTCAGCCGATGTCAGAAAAAGTGAATAATTGTTTAACTTGTGGGGAAACAAATACGTCATAAAGATTTCCACTCTTACTGCCTACCTTGTTTAGGCCCAGACCACGATGTAGCAGCTTGTCTAGCCTGTGCTTCCTTCAACCGACGAACACTTAGACATCGGTCGGAGTTTGCAGAGGAGTTTTTCGGCTCCGCTTTTGCTTATATCATGCCGTCAGAGACTCCGACTTCACATTTAGCTAAAAAGCGTAAGGAAAAGTACCGACACTCGCGGTCCGCGGTTTTGGCTGAAACCACGGTTAAGCCAACCTCGAGTGTCTCGGTTTCGGCCGAAGCCGAGTCCGCGGTTCTTCCTTCGGCCGAAAGCATGCCTCCTTCTACCGAGGCCTCTTCCAGCATGGCTGAATCTGCTACTGAAAATCCACCTGCTCTTACAGTTTCTCAGGATTTATCAGATACTATCCCCTTAGATGTATCTACTCCTACACGTGGAGCTGCTAGGCCCCCTGCATCCATGTCAATTAAGGCTTTTGCCAGGGCTAAAGCAGCTAAATCTTCAAAGGCCATGCCTGCTAAAGCCCCCTCTCACAGGCCTAGCTCTAGTACTCAAATGCTTACTCTAGCAGAGGATCTCATTTCTTTGATCAGGGGAACCCAGTCTCACCCTGACAGGGCCTCTCACCCACCTCCAGAGAAGAGGCTTAGAGCAGAGCCCCCTGAGCCAGTTTCTTCAGATTATTCCTCTGATGACTCAGAAAACACAAATCCTCCAGAGGGCCCTTACTCTCCATATGAGGACTCTGATGCAGAGGATTCCATACCTTCTGCCTCTCCTCCTGAGGAATTTTCTTTTGGGGAAACCTTGCATGCTATGAGGGAACAATTTCAATGGCAGGGCCAGGATTTTTCAGATTCTAGGAAAAGGCTTAGGACCTTTTTACATTTACCACAGCATAGGCCTTTAGCTATTCCTCCAGTACTTACAGTTGTGGATGATGCATTTAATGATGCTTGTACTGCCCCTGACTCACTGCCTCCGGCCCCTGCTAAGCCCGACAGATACTACAGGGTTCCGGACACACATTATCATTTATACAAGGCTCCTATTGCAGATCCTGAAACTATATCACAGGGCCCCAAAGCTGTAGCGGCTGCCTCTACCAAAAACCCCCTCCCCTCTGAAAGAGAATCTAGGGCATTTGAGAGATGGGGTAAAAAAGTTTATACTTCTGCTACTCTTTCGGCTAGGGCCTTAAACTGTCAATTCCACATGATTCAGTATCAGGAATTTCTGTTAGATCAGTTCACTAAAAAACTGTCCTCGCCTGAACCTTTAGACCGTAACTCCCTTCAGGATTTGGTGCATAACACTCAGCAGGTCAGTAATCATTCCTTAAAATGCGGCTATGATGCACTGGAGGCTTCCTTTAGATCAGCTATGACTGGTACAGTGATCAGAAGGCATGCATGGTTAAAAGAGCAATCCTTACCAGACCATGTAAAGTCAAAGCTTCTAGATGCTCCCATGGAAAAGCACAGTTTGTTTGGTTCCCCTGCACAGCAAGTGTTGAAGAAGGTGGAAGAAAAAGCTAAATCTGTCCAGACAGTCAAGGATTTCTTACAGGTCCAGCCTCCGAGGTTTAGTAGGAACTGGCCTTCCAAGAATTGGTCCTTTCCAGACACCACCAGAGCACAGAGAAGCAGAAATAGACGCCCTAGAGGCAGAGGTCAATCCAGAGGTGCCTACAGGGGACGTCAGTGGCACCCTAACAGCCAGAGAACTACTGCCACAGATCCAGCCACTACCACTTCTACAGGACAATCACAGTGACTTGGCTCTGAAACCGCCTACCAGGGAACAACTGGCAGCACCCTTAGGCGGAAAATTAGCCTTATTTTCAGTAAATTGGCATTACATTACAAGAGACAAATGGATTTTACAGACAATAGACAAAGGCTACAGGTTTCACTTCCATACTCTTCCAAGGAAGAGAGGAATGCCAAACCTACCTCCAAACCAAAGGACAAACGCTCTACAGCAAATAGACCACTTACTAAGGATGAGAGCTATAGAAAAGGTACCGGCTATGCAACAAGGACAAGGATTTTATTCAAGGCTTTTCCTAGTACCAAGAAAGGAAAACCAATGGAGACCTATCCTCGACCTGTCCGCTCTAAACACATATCTCATTGTTCCAAAATTCAAAATGCTGACCCTACAGCAACTTCTTCCCATGCTGGGCAAGGAGTCTTGGCTGGTGACTCTGGATCTCAAGGAGGCATACCTGCACGTCCCCATACGACCAAATTGCAGAAGATACCTCAGATTTCTTGCAGGATCAGAGCATTATCAATTCTCAGCATTGCCTTTTGGCTTATCTACTGCGCCCAGAGTATTTACGAAATGCCTGGCATCAGTAATTGCTCATTGCAGGCTTCAGGGAATTCAAATTTATCCATACCTGGACGACTGCCTGTTACAAGCGGACAGCAAAGACAAATTAACAAAAGATTTGAAAAGGTTATTCACCTGCTGCAAGCCCTGGGATACACAGTCAACACAAAAAAGTCAAGGCTGATACCATCCCAAAGGATAACCTTCCTGGGTGCAGAACTGGACACATCAAACCAGATGGCATTCCTCACAGCAGAAAAACAGAAGCAGCTACCACTCTATTTCATGGCACTAACAACGCAGAACCAGCTTACAGCAAGGAAAATCCTGCAAGCCCTGGGTTACATGGCATCCTGCATAATATTAATCCCACATGCCAGGCTACATATGAGAAAGTTGCAATGGTACCTAAGGAATTTATGGTCTCAGCACAAGCACAGCCTAGAAACCCAAATTCCAATAATTCCATGCCTGAAGCAAGAATTCCAGTGGTGGGCCCAGGCCTGTCAATTGAACAAAGGACTGCCCTTCCACAGGCCTCACCCAAGCCAGACTATCACCACGGACGCCTCAGACCTCGTTTGGGGGGCACACATGGTGGACAAGTGCATACAAGGCTTATGGACTCCAGACCAGATGAACCTACGCATAAATCAAAAAGAGATGCTGGCAGTAAAACAGGCAATTCAGACATTCAGACCATTTCTTCAACAGGGTCATTTGCTGATAAGGACGGACAACACCACAGTCATGTGGTATATCAACAAACAGGGAGGCACACATTCATATCCTCTATGCCGGATGGCAATGGACCTCTGGAATGTGGCCCTGAGCCTCAACATTCAGCTCCAAGCCGTATTTGGGCCAGGAAAAGAAAATATACTAGCAGACATCTTAAGCAGAACCACCACGGATGCCCACGAATGGATGCTGCATCCAGACATCTTCAAAACCATCACAAGGAAATGGGGACTGCCAGAAATAGACCTGTTCGCATCCCCACACAACCACCAATTGAAAAAATTCTGCACAAGGACATACCACCCACTTGCTTGGAAGGTGGACTCCCTATCCTTCAGTTGGCAAAACCTGACAGCATATGCATTCCCACCTCTTCCTTTGATGCACAAAGTGCTGCTGAAGATCAAGGAAGATCACCCGAGGATCATCTTGATAGCTCCAGATTGGCCAAGGCAACATTGGTACCCGCTACTGAGGTGTATGTCCCGGGAACACGCATGGCTTCTACCCTTACTACCTCTACTGCTAACACAGAACAACTTCAAAATCTTGCATCCAAACTTGAAAACACTGCAGCTAGCTGCTTGGAACATTACATAAGGAAAAATAACCCAGATTTATCTCAAAGGGTTAAATACATTATCTTGGAGGCTCGCAGACCCTCAACAAGGAAAACTTATACAGCAAAATGGAAAAGATATCTCATTTGGAGTGCAACAAAAGGAGTGGATGCATCATTGGCAAACATAGCTAACATCCTGGAATACTTAGCAGAGCTTTTCCACAATGGTCTCTCCTACTCCTCCATTAAGATTCATGCATCAGCAATTTCAGCAGAATACAACATGGATCCTCCAGTCTTTTCTCAACCTCTACTCAGACAGTTTCTCAGAGGAATTAAAATGTAAAGCCACCAAGGAAACCTCCATTGCCTACATGGGACTTGAACTTTGTGTTAGAAAAGTTGACACTTCCCCTTTTGAACCAGCAGCAACAGCAGAATTACAGTACTTATCTTGGAAGACTGCATTCCTGCTGGCAATCACTTCAGCTAGAAGGGTTTCTGAATTACAGGCATTAATGGCAGTACAGCCCTTCCTTATCTTCCATCAGGATAGAGTGTCCATGAGAACTAATCCTACCTTTATGCCAAAGGTGGTCTCCAGGGTATCATTAAATCAAGCAATACACCTACCAACTTTCTTCCCCAACCCACAGAACAGGGGAAAGATTGCTGCATACCTTGGATGTACACAGACAATTGTGCTACTACCTGGACAGAACCAAGAACAATAGAAAAACTGACCAGCTTCTGGTAGCATATGCAACAGGAATGGAAGGAAAAGCAATTTCAAAACAAACAATCTCAAAATGGATAGGAAATTGCATTAGATTTTGTTACTCTTTTCATGGAAAGGCAACTCCAGAAAACATCAGACCTCACTCCACAAGGGCTACAGCCACTACTACAGCTTTCTTACGAGGAGTGGCTACCAAAGACATTTTAGAGGCTGCTACTTGGAGCTCCGTGCATACATTTGCCAAGCATTATAATCTACCTTTATACTCCAGATCCCGAGCAGGTTTTGCCACTGCTGTTTTGCAAGGGATCTTAACTACACCATAAACTCTTAGTGCCTCCTTAGTGCCTCCTCCCCCAGTTTGACTATGGTATTCTACCCATTTGTTAGGACTGCAGATGCATCCTTGAAGGACATAGTACAGTTTTGTACCTACCATAAATGTAGATGTCTGAGAGGTATGCATCTGCAGTCAGGATTACCCACCCTCCTTCCCCTCTGTGGTACTCCTAGGGTATTTGCCCATCTTGTAGCTAGCTGGGGGAATCTATTATGGTGTATTTGTTTGTATATATGTATATACATGTTTATTTCTTTTTGCTCTCTATTGTTTGGAAACATTTGCATTTATCCAAATTTAGCCTTCCTAGAGGGCACCTGGCATCTGGGGCAAGAAACACTGAGGAAAATGGCGTTGGCTGATGCCTTTATACCCGCTGAACTGCAGCTATGACGTCGGGTGAAGTGCGACATCAGCCGAGGCCAGACCCAGACTTTGGAATCCGGCCGACCGAAGGGCTGCCTGAGGCCAGGACAACCCATTTGTTAGGACTGCAGATGCATACCTCTCGGACATCTACATTTATGGTAGGTACAAAACTGTACTTTTTAGTCAGTTTTGTGTGGAAGTGTTAGGCTCCCTATCTTTTAAGTTTAAAATTTAAAGTTTTTTAATAACTTTTATAGCTTTTATTTATCCCTCCCCTCGCTGGTGCGTAGTGTGTGTTTGGGCCTGTGTTTTGTGGCTAGTTAGCACTTATTTTTAAAAAAAAAAAAAAAAAAAAAAACCTTAGAATGTCTGAAGCCCCTAAGGCTTTCTTTTCGAAGTGCTCCTAGTGTGGCCATAAGCTTTCTCCTGCTGATGGCCACACTCGGTGCGTTCGATGCCTTGGGGTTGAACACCTCACTTCTGGATGTTCCATTTGTGCAGGGTTCAACCCCAGGGCATTGAAGGAGTGGAGGTCGAAGCTGGTCCTGGCGGGACTTCTGCCCCCGGACACGGCTTTGGCTACCGCTCCTTCAGGGGGTACCGTGTCTTTGGTCCTCTCCTCTCCTGCTCCCCCTCCTCCACCTGGGACTCAACCTCCCTCTAGTGGTTTGGAGGAGAGGGAAGCAAGAAAAAAGGACCGGAGAGAAAAGCACCATAAGCGGCGGGCTGAGACCTCTGTTTCGGCCCCGCCTGCCAAGCAGGCTTCTCCTCCGGCCTCCTTGTCTACGCCTCCCCTCCTCGGCTCCGGTCTCCAGTATGCTTCTCACCGGGACCTGAGGAGGAGGAGGCACTCAAGGCCTACCTCGGTAGCCTCGTCAAGATCTACATATAGTTTATCTGACGCTGATCTGGACCGGATGATGAGAAGGTTCATCCAGGCCCAGGTGCAGATGGGAGTGCTCCTGCCTCCCCCCCCCCTCTGGGGGGAGCTCGACCCCTTTTTTCAAACCTATAGCTCCTTCTCCGACCTGCTACCCGGGTTCGGAGCGAATGGAGCCGAGCAGCTTCGGAGCCGGGGGTGGGTCGGCGCCGATAGTACTAAGTACTTCGGATCCGACCCTGCCCTCGAGTGCTTCAGATCCGACCTCTCGGAGCCTGGATCAGAGCTTCGGATCCGGGGGGATTAGTGTTCCTTCGGCACCGTCGGTGTCGGAGCGCACTGCCCCCTCGGATCCGAATGCCTCGGCGCCGGCTCCGATCCACTCTTCGGATCCGAGGGGGAGCCGATTGTCGGATCCTTTGGTCGAGGTTGGCTCCCCCTCGGCTTTTGATGTAGTGGAGAGGGCCCTGTTGAGGGTCTCCGGACCCCCGGCACTTGTTTCGGCTCCGTCCCGCGCTCCATCTGCACTGGGTCAGGCTTCCACCATCCGGCCACTGGGACAGCCCGCTCCATTGCCCCAAGCTGTTCCATTGGAACAGGACACCGCTTGCGAGGGTTCCTCGGACAGTCCCCCTGAGGATGCACCTCGCAAGCATACGTGTAAAAGGAGGCACATAGACTCCCCCGAGTCTCTCACAGAAGACACGGAATTGGAGGAAGGGAAAGGCTCCCCAAGATCACCCCCCAAGGATGTCTCCTTTGGAGGCATTATGGAAATGCTTCGCATAAGGGGGGGGGGTCTGCCCCCAAGTCTTCCTCGGACGAGTCCGTGTTCTTGGAGTCATTTGAAGCGGGCCCGTCTACCTCTTGGGTGTTCCCTCCTGCCGACCCCCTGGTGGACCTAATTACCACCAGGGCGTGGAAGGAACCGGACACCGTGGAGCCAATCCCCAAAAGGCCAGACCGCATCCTTAGTCCCCCGGCAGACCGTGCCCACTGGAGCAAGGGGCCTCCGGTAGATGCCATGTTGACAGCTGCAGCCACCAAGAGGGAACTTGCCCAGGAGAGTCCCTCAGTCCATCCTCCGAGCAAGGAGTCTCGGATGATGGACCGCTTGGGGAAGCGAATGTTTAGTTCAGCGACCTTTTCAGTGAGGGTGCTAAACTACTTGGCACATGTTATCAGGATGCAGCGCGATCTTATTAAGGAATACGCTGCATCCCCCCCAGAGTCCATGTCGGAGGAGGACAAACTTTTGCACTCCACCCGTATGGCCACTCTCAGGTCCGTGACTAATACCTCTGTGCGGTTACTGTCCCATGCTACGGAGGGAGCCGCTAGAGCTGCAGGGGTAGGCCTAGTTACTAGACGTCAGGCCTGGCTCCGCCATTGCGATTTCACGGAGCCCTTCAAGGCGTCATTCGCGAACGCTCCCTTCGATGGTTCTGCCCTTTTTGGCAAAACTGTTCGCGATACTTTGACCCAGAGCGAGAAGGACGGGAAGATGCTGTCTGCCGTCGGAATCCGCTTCTCTGTGCCCCAGCGGTCCTATTCTAGGAACCAAAAGGGCCAAAAGAAGATGTGGTTCGAAGTCGCAGCAGTCCCAACCGCTCCGGACAACCAGTCCTTCTGTGGCAGTGGAGGACAGGGAGGACGCGCCCCAGGGCAGAGGGGCTCCCAGGAACTTCGGGTCCAGAGAACCTTTCTCTGAACGGCCCGCGCAGCCCTGAAGGGTTGCCCGGCTGCTCCACTCTGGAGGCAGTCGGGGCGTTCTCGGAGCACCTAGCGGCATGGGAGTCCATAACATCAGACCGCTGGGTCCTCCGCATCATATCCAGAGGATACCTCATTCCTTTTCATCACATCCCAAAATTGAAGTCCCTCCCGGCGTTCCACCCGGTCAGTGGGAGGCCGCTTTGGCAGAAATTGGCCATCTGCTAAAGAAAAGAGCCATCCAGCCCGTCCCCCCAGACCAGATCGGATCAGGGTTCTACTCCAGGTTCTTTTAGTGCCAAAAAGACGGGGACCTAAGACCAATATTAGACCTGTCACTCTTAAACCTGGCAGTTCCCAAGGAGAAGTTCGAATGGTTACCTTGCAGTCCATTCTCCCCTTCTGGGAGAAAATCACTGGATGTGCTCTATAGACCTCAAGGATGCGTACTACCACATTCTAATGGACAGGCGCTCCAGGAGGTTTCTTCGCTTCGGCTGGGAGCCAGTCACTACCAATTCAGGGTCCTTCCCTTTGGTCTCACCACAGCCCCAGGGTGTTCACCAAAGTATTAGCAGTGGTAGCGGCCCACCTGAGGCTTCAGGGGTACAGGTCTTCCCATACCTGGACGACTGGCTCCTCACCGCCTCAACAAGGCATCTACTGTTATTGGCGCGAGACTCCTTTCTCCATCTAGCTCCCCGACTGGGCATCACAATAAATGCAGAAAAGTCCAACCTAGCCCCTCGCAATTCATAGATTTTATAGGTGCCAGGTTAGACACGAGACAGTTAAGAGCCTTCCTCACTGCGGACAGAGTTCAGAATCTACAGCTCCAGGTGCGGGCCATCCTCCACTCCAGCTCAGTTCCGGCGGAATTGGTCCTGAGGGCTCTAGGGTCCATGGCAGCAGCAATAGCTCTTCTTCCTCTCGCCAGGTTCAATATGCGGGTCCTTCAATGGACACTCCTAGTTCAGTGGTCTTATCTTGCTCTTCCTATGCATCATCCCATTGCGATCAGCAAGGCTTGCAAGCGGTCCCTCCTGTGGTGGCTCCGTTCACAAGATCTCCACGGAGGCCGCCCCTTTTGTGCTTCTCCCCCTCTCGCCACGGTGACCACGGATGCCTCCCGCCTCGGGTGGGGGGGGCATTTTGCAGGCCGGACGGTCCAAGGCACGTGGAACGATTCAGAGACCTTACTGCATATCAGTGTTCTAGAGATGAGAGCAGTGCTCTTAGCGTTGCAAGCACTACAGGCCTTTCTTCCTTTGGGAACTATTGCAATTCAGTCGGACAACATGTCTGTCGTATGGTACATCAACAAACGGGGGGAACCAGGTCTTACCCTCTTTGTCGAGAAGCCATGAGAGTGTGGGAATGGGCAATCTCCACCAACCGCTTTCTCATCGCAACGCATATTCCGGGTCGGTCCAACATCCTTGCGGACAAGCTCAGTCGCACCATTCTCTCCCCTTACAAGTGGTCTCTCAATGCTCAAGTAGCGAAACGCATCTTCGCACGGTGGGGAACTCCTTGTTGCGATCTTTTTGCGTCTCCCTCAAACACCAAGTGCGACAGTTTTTTCACTCTAATCCCTCCTCCCGGAGATACCCCAAGAGACGCTCTGGTGCATGCTTGGCCCCCCCCGGTCTTCTTTGCGCTTACCCCCCTTTGCCTCTGATGCTCCAAGTTCTTCAGAAAGCCTCTCGGTTGGGGTGCAGAATGATTCTCATTGCCCCATTCTGGCCTCGACAGATCTGGTTCCCTTTCCTAAGGTCTCACTCAGTGAATCCACCTTGGATTCTAGATCCAATCCCGGATCTGATATCTCACCCGTCCCATCTATCAACCCCGAATCTGGACAACCTGAAGCTAACTGCTTGGCTGCTCCAGTTCCACTCCTGATCAGGACTCCCGGTATTTCGTCTCCCGTTAAGGCCATCCTGGTAGCGGCTCATAAACCATCTACCAGGAAAGTTTACCGCAGCAAGTGGAAACGGTTCTCCATTTGGGCAGAGCGGCAAGGTCTAGACCCCTTCACAGTTCCCCTTCCTCTGGTGCTTGACTTCCTAACCACTCTTTTTAATGATGGTGGCAGCAGTTCCATGGTCAAAGTGCAACTTGCGGCAATTTCTCACTATCATATTGGTCATGACTCCAGTCCACTGATGTCTGCCAAGTTGTGTAAGATCTTCCTAAAAGGTACTTTTCTCCTTAGACCCCCTGTAAAGCAAGTGGTTCCTCCTTGGGACCTTTCTTTGGTTCTTCAGGCCTTGACCGCTCCCCTTGAACCTGCGGCCACGGTAGATCTGAAATTTTTATCTTTCAAGACGGCCTTTTTAGTAGCCATTACCTCGGCCAAGAGAGTTTCAGAACTTCAAGCCTTATCCATCAAGCCTCCTTACTTGGTCTTTCATCCGGACCGTGTATACCTCAGGACCAACCCGTCCTTTCTTCCTAAGGTAGCTTCTGAAGCAAATATTAATCAATCCATTAACCTCCCTGTTTTCTTTCCTAAATATCAAAACAAAGGTGAATACAAGCTACATTCCTTAGATGTTCACAGGCAACTTCGATTTTATCTGAACAGGACAGCTGGTCATAGGCAATCCGACCAGTTGTTTATTTCCTTTGCTAAATTCAATTTGGGTAAACCAATTTCCAAAGTTTCCTTATCACGCTGGATTTCGCAGTGCATCTTATTGGCTTATCAAGCTTCTGGGAGGCCCGCACCGGAGGGAGTACATGCCCATTCAACCCGGTCAGTCTCTACCTCAGCGGCCTTCAAAGCTAGGATTCCTCTGGATGATATTTGTTCAGCAGCCACTTGGGCTTCATCTCATACCTTTATTTCCCACTACAAGTTGGATATTACATCTAGAGGTAGAACATCCTTTGGCTCCGCGGTGCTCCGGAATATCCTTCCATGACGGCCGCCCAAGATTCAGGTAGCTGGGGACTCTGTCCCACAGGTTGCAGACAAATGAATCTCCTACTTCAGATTTAGAAGTTATGTACTCACCATAGCGTTCCATCTGAGTAGGTGTATTCATTTGTCTGCAACCATCCCGCCCTCCTATCCCCCTGGCCTTGTCAGTTTCCTGCATATTACATGTTACCCTTCTAGGGTATTTTTATTTATGGCAAACTCGATCTGAGGTCATGTAGGGAGAGCAGGGCATTATGGGTGAGGGGAGGAGCTGAGAGCTTGGATCCATAGCTGGAAAACCATGCCGGTTCGGATCCAATATCGGATCCATAACCCACAGGTTGCAGACAAATGAATACACCTACTCAGATGGAACGTTATGGTGAGTACATAACTTCTAATTTCTTTCCACATATTCCTAAGATGTAATGTGATCCTATCTCGCCTACATTCTGTACTGATGGGTTCAGAGCCGATCCTCGGCTCCGACTCGGCACGCTCTACTATAGAAAAAAGTCTCTTATTGGCTGGGCTATCCCACATCCCAGGATGCACCACCACTGCTTCCCCAGATCTCGTTTGCCGCTTCTACAGCAAAGACGTGGTCTCGGACTTGGCTGAGCTAAGTGCTTGTTATTTAAAAAGTTTCTGTCAGAAAATTTTTTGCTAACCTACCCAAAAGCTGTTTTAACAGCTATTCGTTGTTGTGTGACTGTGAGATTGTGTTTTTTGTGGTAAAATTGTCTAGTTTGAGGGAAAGGATCCCGTTTAAGTTAGAGGGGCCTTGCCCTCGCGCTTTGCGGAAAGCTTTTTGTGTGTGAGTCTTTCTTCAAGTGATCCTGTTTGAGTTAGAGGGGCCTTGTCCTCAGTTTCTTTAAGCTATTCGTTATTGTTAGTGTACTTTAAAGAATTTTTTCTGTGGTAATTATTTGTGTTTCAATATGTCGAAAGAGCACAGACCTTCAGGATTCAAAAAATGCTCTAAATGCAGTTACAAAATGTCCATCACGGACGATCACTCTTTGTGCGTTTATTGTTTAGGCCCTAAGCATCTTCAGGAGTCATGTAGCGTTTGTCACGCTTTTTCCTCCCGTGTCCTCCAAGAGAGGAAAAACAAATTGATTTTAAAAGGGCTCATCACCCCTTCTTTTGAGGAGGCTTTATCTTCTTCCTCTTCACCTTCAAAGAAGAAGAAATCGTCGGCTCCGACCAGCCCGTCGGAACCGGCTTCAAAAAAATCTCGACAGGCTTCTCCATCGGCTCCACGGACTTCAGAGCCGAGGGCGGAACGGTCTGCCTCGATGCCTCCAGCCTCGACTCCTCTGGCTTCGGAGCCGACGGCTAGAGCTTTGAGAGGCGGGTCACCTTCATCGGCTCCACTGTCTTCGGAGCCGATGAGAGTTGCCCGCTCAGACTCTTCCCCTTCGGCGCCGAAGTCCACTTCGGCTCCGAGGGAAATTGCAATGGTTGTGGAGTCTCCCTCGGCACCGATATTTATCGAGACTATTCGGAGCCGGTCCCCCAGTCCTTCGGAACCGGTGGAGAAGTCGACTCGAACTTGTTCGATCTCTTCTCGGTCTTCGAGATTGTCAGATTCGGACATAGACAGGGTGCTTCAAAGGCTGTTTCAGTCTCCAGTCTTTCAAAAGTTGGTTTCGGCTCCAGCCCAGACGGCTCCGGAGCCGGTTGCCCACCCTGTTGTCTTGGTTCCTCCTCCAACAGCCTCGGCACCGTTGGAGTCGGTGCTGGTGGAGCCGGTGGAGGTTTTGGGTCGGCTCGACCCTTACTCCAACCCGACCTTGGTCGGAGTTCGACACGGACCTCCTCTGTCGGCCCGGGGTGATGCTTGGGACCGATGTTTCGTTCCGAGCCTCCCTCTCAAGTGCGTCGGCTACGGGAGTGCCGTCTACTGTTGTGGCCTCGGGGGTTGGACCTTCCCAGGACTCTGGGGGTCCCGCCTTCAGGGCCATGAGGAGTGCTTTGGCCAAATCTTCTTTGGCCACCTCCACAGTCTCACCGTCACCTTCCCTTGGCACGGAGACTGGTTCCTTTGTAGTCCCCCTGTCTCAAGACAGCGGAGCCCTGGGGCCTGAGGCCACCCCCATCGGGGTTCCCTCCTTCCTGAAGGTTCCCCCGAAGTGTCTTCGGAGGAACCTCCGAGGAAGAGACAGTGCAAGAGGAAGCACGTCGAATCCCCTGACGAGTCTCTCACCTCAGACACCGACCTCGATGATGCGGAAGGGTCCCCCAAGTCGTCCTCGGATGATGTCTCCTTTGCGGACATTTTGGAAATCCTGAAGCAACGAGGCGACTGGCAGTCCAAACCCCCTTCCACTGAGGAGTCTGTATTCCTCAAGGCCTTCGGGGCTCAGCCTTCCGCCTCCTGGGTGTCTCCACCCTTCAACGAGCTTCTGGATTTGATCTCTCGAAGGGCGTGGGAACACCCGGATTCTGTGGAACCGGTGCCAGCTCGCCCCAATAAATTTCTTTCAGCACCCCCCGAAAAGGATTTTCTCTCCAAAGGTGTGGCTGTAGATGCTCTGGTGGTGGCATCTGCTACCCAACAAGATGTGGCAGAGGCTTCAATGTCCGTCCATCCTCCTAATAAAGAGTCCAGGAGCATGGATCTGTACGGGAAGCGCACCCTTACTTCAGCAACCTTTACTTTAAGGTCTCTGAATTATCTGACGCACTTCACCAGACTTTCAGAGGGATCTGGTCAAGGAACTTTCAGATACCCTCTCTGGTAACTTACGTGTGCAGTTGGCCCAGACGTTTAGCTCTCAGCTGGCTACCCTATCATCATTGTCGAACTCGTCCATGAGGTTCATTTCATATGCAGCCGAGGGGCGAGCAGAGCGGCGGGAACAGGTGTTGCTCTACGGAGACAAGCCTGGCTTCACCTGTGTCATTTTGCGGAAGCCTTCAAGTCTTCCTTTGCCGACGCTCCCTTTGATGGGTCCTCTCTGTTTGGACCCAAGCTAAAGGACACCTTGACTCGCTGTGAACAAGAGGGTAAGACTTTAACTGCAGTAGGGGCACGGTTTTCCACTCCCTTCAGGCCTTATCCCAAGGCTAGAAGAGGGGGGAAAATGTGGTTCTGTAAATCTCAAAAGCCTTACTCTTCACAACAGAGCGATCCCCCTTCTAGAGGCAGAGGAGGGGGAAATTTTTCAGGAAGACGCCGTCCCAGAGGTGGCGGAGGCCCCCGCAACACTGGAGACCGCGAGTCCTTTTGTGGCTCCTCAACCTTCCAGCATCCCTGAAGGATTGCCCGACTGTGCAGCTCCGGAGCCAGTCGGGGGTCGTTTTTCGAAGCACCTAAAGGCCTGGGAGAGTATCACTCAGGACCGATGGGTGCTCCGAATCATTGCCGGAGGTTACACCATCCCTTTTTCTCAACCCCCCCCACCATCCCAAAAAATCCCGGACCCGCCACCCAGTCAACGGGATCTGGCAGCCACCGAAATCTCAAAGCTGCTTCAAAAAGGAGTCATCCAACCTGTCCCCGCAGGCCAGACCGGATTAGGGACTTACTCAAGATTCTTTTTGGTGCCAAAAAAGACCGGGGACTTGAGGCCCATTTTGGATCTCAGCAAGCTAAATCGATCAGTGAAGAAGTCCAAGTTCCGGATGGTCACCTTGCAATCCATTCTCCGCTGCTGGAGAAAGGTGTTTGGATGTGCTCCATAGATCTCAAGGACGCCTATTATCACATCCTGATAGATCAGGCGTCCAGGAGACACTTGCGCTTCAGCCTGGGAGACAGTCATTTCCAGTTCCGTGCACTGCCCTTTGGTCTCACCACAGCCCCCAGGGTGTTCACCAAATGTTTGGCGGTGGTGACTGCTCACCTGAGAAGTCTAGGATTCCAGGTGTTTCCATACCTAGACGACTGGCTCCTAACTGCCACCTCCAGGCGTCTACTCTTGCAAAACCTAGCAGCCACCATATCTCTAGGCAACTCCCTAGGAATTACCTTCAATTGGACAAAGTCCGTGTTGCTGCCATCTCAGCGCATTCGGTTTATCGGAGTAGAGATAGACTCAAAGCAAATGCGGGTCTGTCTTCCTACAGAGAGGATAGAAACTACAGTCTCAAGTTCGAGCCTTGCTCTTCAAACGTTGAGCCCCAGCCAGGATGGTCCTACAACTGTTAGGTTCCATGTCGGCCACCGTTCTCCTAGTCCCCTTGGCAAGGTTACATATGAGGATTCTCCAGTGGCTCCTGTCAGTCCAGTGGTCTTATCAGGATCTCCCTCTCAGTCACCACATTCTGATCACAGAGACGTGCAAACAGGACCTTCGTTGGTGGCTTCTTTCCTCTAACCTGGATCAGGGGCGACCCTTCGTTCCACCACCTCCAGTGGCCACATTGACTACGGACGCCTCCCAGACGGGGTGGGGGGGACATTACCTGGGCAGGTCAGTCCAAGGCAAGTGGCACTCCGACGAGAGTCTCCTCCACATCAGCATACTAGAAATGAGGGTGGTGCTTCTATCGCTGCAAGCACTACACGGTTACCTCCTCCAGGGCATGATTGCCATTCAGTCCGACAACATGTCAGTAGTCTGGTACCTGAACAAGCAGGGAGGGACCAGATCCTACCCCCTTTGCAGAGAGGCCATGAAGGTATGGGACTGGGCGATTGCAACCAAACGTTTTCTGGTAGGAACACACATTCCAGGGAGATCCAGTGTGATAGCCGACAGACTGAGCAGAACTATTCTCTCCCCTCACGAGTGGTCTCCGAACGACAGAGTGGCAACTCAGATTTTCAGAAGATGGGGAACTCCTTGTTGCGACCTTTTTGCAACCCCCCTCAACACGAAATGCCAACAGTTCTTCTCTCTCACCCCAGTTCCGGGGGAGATTCCCAAGGACGCCCTAGTCCAAGCTTGGCCCACCGGTCTGCTATACGCCTTTCCACCGGTTCCCCTTCTTCCCAAGGTGATCCAGAAGGTGATTCGCTTGGAGAGCAAAATTATTCTAGTTGCCCCATACTGGCCTCGTCAAGTCTGGTTTCCCTTTCTTCGGAAATATGCACTGGACGGTCCATGGTTCCTGGACCAAGTTCCGGATCTCTTTACCCATCAGTTGGGACAGCTTCATCAGTCCCTCCACTCGTTGAAGTTAACAGCTTGGCTCCTCCTCTTCCGACCATAGTCAGGAACCATGCTTTGGACCCGGAAGTCATACATATCTTGTCCTCGGCCCACAAGACTTCTACTAAGAAAATGTATAGCAGCAAATGGAAGAGATTTGCTATTTGGGCCCAACTCCGGGGATTAGACCCCATAACAGTCCCGGTGTCAGAGGTTCTGAAGTTTTTAGCTTCTCTGTTCAATCAAGGTTGTTCGGTCTCTACCATCAAGGTTCAATTGGCAGCTATTTCCAATTTTCATGAGAGCATAGAACCACCTTTGATGAGCAACAAGTTGTGTAAAGCCTTCATGAAAGGTGCTGGGCTACGGCCCCCGATATCTCATCCCGCTCCACCGTGGGACCTTAATGTGGTGTTAGGTGCTTTGACCTCTTCCCCCTTTGAACCGGCAGCAACTTGTGACTTAAAATTTCTTTCTTGGAAGACTGCTTTATTAGTTGCAATTACATCAGCCAGGAGAGTTTCGGAACTTCAAGCCCTATGTGTCAAACCACCATACCTGGTTTTTCACAAGGATAGAGTATCCCTCAGACCGAACCCATCCTTTGTTCCTAAGGTTTGTTCTAGTTTTTGTCTGCAACAATCATTGGAACTTCCAGTTTTCTCCCCAAAGTACTCAAACAGAGCGGAATACATCTTTCACACCTTGGATGTTCACAGACAATTACGCTTCTATTTGGATAGGACGCACCAAGCACGGAAAACAGATCAATTGTTTGTGTCCTTTTCGGACAATAAATTGGGCAAAGCCATCACGAAAGTCACTATTGCCAAGTGGATCAGAGACTGTATCAGTCATACTTACTTCATTTCTAATAAAGAGCTTACAGCTACAGTGAAAGCTCATTCTACCAGGGCTATGGCTAATTCGGCAGCTTTTCATTCCAAGCTTGCCATTAGTGACATTTGTCCTGCGGCTACGTGGTCTTCTCCTCACACCTTCATTTCTCATTACAAATTGGACGTGGCATCTCGGGGGCGAGCTTCCTTCGGTTCCACAGTTCTCAGGAGTGTTTTCCAGTGAGCCACCCAGGAATCAGGTGCTAGGGACGCTGTCCCATCAGTACAGAATGTAGGCGAGATAGGATCACATTACATCTTTTAGTTATGTACTTACCATAACTTTAGATGTATGGGATCCATCTTGCCTACATTCCTAATAACCCACCCTCCTTCCCCCTGCCTTGGAGATCAGAAGAGACCGGACGGTTCGAGTTCAGCTGTTTCATCTTGAAACACCTGGCAATATTATATCAACAGTCTATGTGTGTGCGCATGTGTGCGAACAAACAAGATCTGGGGAAGCAGTGGTGGTGCATCCTGGGATGTGGGATAGCTCAGCCAATAAGAGACTTCGTTCTATAGTAGAGCGTGCCGAGTCGGAGCCGAGGATCGGCTCTGAACCCATCAGTACAGAATGTAGGCGAGATGGATCCCATACATCTAAAGTTATGGTAAGTACATAACTAAAAGTTTGAGGAATTGCCCCACCAAATCTGGACTATTTTTTCATAAATCTCAAAAGTCTTCTTGGCAAAAAGTTAAGAAGTTTCTTAAAAATAAATGGCAAGACAACCCAAAATCTGACTTTAAAGGACCCAAGGGATCCTTTTCTAACTGAAACATTAACTTCAGACCATCTTTTGCAGCCAAGCCCAACCCACCCAACTCTGCCATTCTCCTTCCAGAATTACAGGGAAACTTTCTCTTTTGGAAGCGTGGGTTGGGTTTTAGATACAATTGAAAATTGGTATGGTCTTCCATGAGTCTCTCCATACCTTCAGGTGTCACTCAAGTCCCCTCATATCAGCAACACCAAATTTTTACAATCATTTCAAATTTGTTTTTTCAGCGAATCGTTGAACCTGATGCTCCCTGGGTAGATAGGGAAAGGATTCGATTTCAGACTTTTCTTGTTTCCCAGTAAAGTGGGAACTTTGAGACCAGTTCTGGACATATCCAAACTAAACACATTCCTGAAATTTCCAGAGTTCAAGATGTTCACCCTTCACGTCCTCCAAACATTTCTTGTTAATCTAGATCTTAAAGTATGACTGTCTGCATAATCACTCAAACCACAGCTTTTAAAATCCTGTGCATTAGGATATAATTTTCTGTGTAACATTTTTGCCATTTGACTTATCGACATCCCCAAAGTGTTTCACAAAATGCTTAGCCCGTCATAGTTTTTTGCAGGTGTCAAGGCAACCATTGCTTTCCGTACTTGGATGGCTCCTTGATTGTCTACTCAAAACAAGAAACCTTTCAGACTTTACAGTAAGTAATGTCTTTCGGATTTTCCTGGTTAGAGGCCACCACAGCGGATCACCGGTCCGCTTATGTTTGGCAGTATGTTTAGCAGTGGAGTTTTACAGTGTTGAGTTGCCAGCCTGGTGTCCAACCTGCAAAGAAGGCACACCCACTTACGCACGCACCTATCTGCATGTCTTTAAAGTTCACTCGACCATGAGGAGGACATGCAGACGCCGCACAGAAGGCGCTCCAGCCGAGAATCGAACTGGAGAGCCTCTTGCTGTGAGGCGACAATGCTAACCACTGCACCACAGCAGGCTTACTAGGCTTTACAGTCAGTCTTCTTTTTCACTTGAGATTTACTCTGTATTAACATCAAGAAATCAGTGGTACAGCCTACCTATTCTTTGGTGTTCTGGTATGTTTTGTGGATGCCTCTATCATGATGGTGTTTTTTCCTCTAGACTAGGCTTAGTTTTTGAGAACTTGCTTCCTCTATTTGATGCAGGTAAATGGCTGTGTAATTAACCCAAACCTCAAGCCCTTGAACCTCACAGTTTGTATGACAGATTTTTGGTTTGTTTCAGGCATCTTTTCTTTGAGGAAGTGCTACATGTACTAAAAGAGGCAAGAAAACCTGCTACTGTAAAATCATATTTCCTAAATGGAAAAGACGTTTTATATAGTGCCTCAATAGAGGACAGGATCCATCTAAATTGGGGGTCCCAGTGATCCTCAAGTATTTATGTAAACTACAACGCTAGCATTCACTTCTATTATAGTGCAGTTGCCAGACATTTCTGTTTGTCTGCCAGTCCCTCTCTTTTTTTGCATTATGAGATCAGTTTCTTAAAGGCATCCTGCTCATCAGGCTCCCTAGAAAACTAGTTCCTCCTCCGTGCAACCTGAATTATATTCTGAAACAAGAACTGCAACTTTATCTCCTTTTTAACCTGCTAGTTCTGCTTCCTTTAATTTTGTTTTAACTGCGAAGACAGTGTTGTTAGTGCCCATAACCTCAGCCAGAAAAGTTTCTACATGGCATACTCATGTGCTCTCCTTTTTTCTTAGTCTTCCATAGAGACAGGATTAGCCTCAGAACTAACCCAATCTTGAAGTTTAACATTGTTGTAGATTTGTCTTTAAACCAAGCCATCCAACTTCCTACTTTCTTTCTTATTCCATGAAATAAGGGAGAGAGATTTGTTAACTTGATGAATGTTCACAGACAAACTGAGGCTCTGTCGAGAAAAGACATATACCATCAGAAAATCTGACTAACTTTTCATCTTTTACAAATGAAAGAAGTTAGGTCTACCAGTCACTAAACAGACCATTTCATTTTCTTTATTTTACTCCTTCAGTGGTAAATCCCTTCAGGGACAAGTGAAAACCCATACCACCAAACCTATGGCTTCTACTGGAGCCTTCTCTAAAAGCCTAGGTTCCAAGTCCATTCTACAGGCAGCTTCCTAGTCTTCTGTTCACAGTTTCACAAATCACCATAAATTGATGTATTTTGCAGAGCTAGAGCAGGTTTTACCAGAACCATTGTTCAAGGATTGCCGAACTCTAGCTCTATTGCTTCAGCCTCAGCCCCTTCCTAATAAGAGCTTTTGGAATCATCCCATAAATGGGATATACTGCAACATCACCTAATGAAGAACATGGTATAATTGTTTAAGATTGTACCATCACAATTTTTTGAATAGACCACTGTTGCTGTATAGACACCCTCGCTCCTTCCTCCCTCCTTTTTCTCCTTTCCTTGGCTAAGGTGGATCCCTTAATTTCCCATCATCTCTGTACTGCTGTGACTATGTCTGTCCTCTTTTTTGAGTATTATCCTCTGTCTTTTTCTTTGGAACAAGAAAAGTTCTTAGAATTTTTGTGGTCATATGTCTCAAGTACTAGCCTGTAGTCTTCTGCATAGGTCATGAGTGAGGCATATGGTGCAATAGGAAGCTTAAGATTTTTGTAGCCTGGCTTGGACATACAGAATCCTTGGGAGGATACATCTCATAAGTAGAGAATACTGCAAGAATGATCTGTGTGAACATCTTTTATGTTAAGGTCTTGCACAACTGTGGGTTCATCCTGAAGTTATAGAAGTCCAAATTGGAACCTTTGCAGAAAACTATGATACTGCCAAGGGTCTCCTGGATACACCGGTGTCAAACATTTTACTACCCAGGACACAGTTTTGTCCATAATAGAGTTTTTCCAGAAGATGTCCCAAAAGTGTATGCACAGCCAAGAAAATCCTCAAGATCCTATGGCATATGCCAGTCACAGTCCTGATTATTGTTAGTACCAAAGGAATCTTTCGGGTCAGCAAGCTCATGAATTGGATCATGCCCTCACAGCACTTCTTTACTGGAAAGAGGGAACTGAACTTTGTTGCATTAGTCTTGCAGTAGAATAGAGAAATGCCTCTCTGCCTCCTTGGCCACAACCAGACGCAAGTACAGACGCATCGGAACTAGCCTTGGGAGCCCATTGACAGGGCTATGAATGTGTAGGGTGGTTGGACCAGTTTTAGGCCAGCCCCATATAAACTTGATGGAAATGCTGGTGGTTTTGTGTTCTCTGAGATTACTCAGTTCCCTATGGATTCCATAAATCCCAAGAATTTTGACAGATGACACAACAGTCATGATGTAGCAAAAATAGGGAAGAACACATTCTTAGCAGCTGTGCACGATGTCATTGAAAACATGGGAGTAGACTGTAGGCCACAGTCTGAAAGTGCGTCAGCCGAGCAAGCAGATCTTGGCTGTATTTCAGAAATTGATATTTATGCCCCACATGAGAACTTTCAGATGTAAAAATTTTGTTCCACAGCTCAACACCTAAAAGCTTGGGAAGTGTCATATCCACCATTTCATGGAAGGGTAGATTTATGTACCCTTTCCCACTACAGCCATTCATTTCAAAAGTAATCCAAAAGTACATGAGGACCCAGAGTAGAAGGCACCTTAGTACAACAAGGAATCAAGGCTGTCAGGCAGCTTGGAAGATTTAACCTTGCTACCCTTTGGGCTCTACTTTTCTAAGGATGCATACTGCATAATGAGGTAGGCCAAGAGACCAAGCAATAAGAAGTCTTATATCTAACAGAGTAGAAGAGATTCCGCTTATGGTGCCAAAGAAGGAGCAAATTACCTCCTGAAACGTAAGAACAACAGGTCTGTAGAGTACTTGACTTGGCTATTTGAACCAAGCTTAGTATAAGCTTCCATTAAGGTCCACCTCTGTTCCATAGCAGCATGCTTACCTGTGTAACCTCCTTTTACTGTTAAATGGGCTGTACTGGAGTTTCTAAAAAGAATACTACATCCCAGGCCCTCCATAGGAGGGCGGTAATACCACCCTAGGACCTGAATTTTATGCTAGAAAAATTGGCATGTCATGCCTTTAAACCAACAGCTTTAGCATATTAGACATAGTAGCAGTTACCTCAGCCAGAAGGGTATCAGAATTACAGGCTGTGCAGAGGGAGCCTTTTTTTCGATCTGTGTACAGGTGTTAGTCCCAAGCCTCAGAACAAGGCAAGATCTGCATGTTCACAGGCAATGTAAGGTACTGCCTGGATAAGACAGAAGAGTACAGAAAGACATCTTATCTTCTCTGTGGGTTTTACAGATAATAAGAGGATTTCTGCTTGTTTCCCAGAAAACCATCTGTGAAAGGATTTCCTACTGCATTAATTTCTGTTATAATTTCTGTGACAAATTGCTACGAGAGATAAGATCACACTCCACCAGAGGTACAGATGTTCTTCGTGTTTCACTGTTGCAGTCATCACATTTGGGATGTCCTTCATGGATGCATCTGCAGTCATAACAACTGGGTTGTCCTGTCGTCAGGCAGCCCTGCAGTCGGCCGGATTCCAAAGTCCGGGTCCGGCTTCGGCTGATGTCACACTTCACCCGACGTCATCTCCGCTGGCCTCCGGGTATAAAGGCATCAGCCGACGCCATTTTCCCCAGTCTTTCTTGCCGCGTGGCGCCCGAAGCAGAAGCTGTTCGCAAGTGCCGGTCGGTCGGATCCAGAGATTTCTACTACCGAATACTACTTCGAAGACTTCTAAAAGCTAAGTACCCCGTTGGGGACTCTTTCTTGCCTCAGCCGATGTCAGAAAAAGTCAATAACTGTTTAACTTGTGGGAAACAAATACCTCATAAAGATTTCCACTCTTACTGTTTGCCTTGTTTAGGCCCAGACCACGACATAGCAGCCTGTTCGGCCTGTGCTTCCTTCAACCGACGAACGCTTAGGCGTCGGTCGGAGTTTGCTGAACAGTTTTTCGGTTCAGAATTTGCGTACATTATGCCGTCGGATCCTCCGACTACCCAAATTGTTAAGAAACGCAAAGAAAAGACCGACACTCGCGGTCCACGGTTTCGCCGAAACCATGGCGAAGCAAACGCGAGTGTCTCGGTTTCGGCGAAACCGAGAAAACTGATCAAAGCACAGCTGAATCTTTGACTACTTCTGAGGTTCCTGCTACCTTACTTGAATCGGCCTCTGAAATTTTACCTACTACAGTGGCTTCTAGTGAATTATCAGACACCATCCCTTTGGATGTCTCTACCCCAGCACGTGGTGCTGCTAGGCCTCCTGCAGCCATGTCCATTAAGGCCTTTGCCAGGGCTAAAGCAGCCAAGTCTACTAAATCAGTGCCTGTTAAACCCCCTCAACCAGGCCTACTTCTAGTTCACAAATGCTTACTCTGGCAGAAGATTTAATATCCTTAATCAGGGATCTCAATCTCACCCAGACAGGGCCTCTCAGCCCCCAGAGAAGAGACCTAGGGCAGAGCCCCCCGAGCCTGTGTCCTCTGATGATTCTGCGGATGACTCAGATATTACAGACCAGCCAGAGGCTCCTTTCTCCAATTATGAAGACTCAGATGCTGAAGAATCCATTCCAGCTGCTTCTCCACCAGAAGAATTCTCCTTTGGGGAAACCTTACATGCCATGCGAGAACAATTCCAATGGCAGCAACAAGATTTCTCTGATTCCAGAAAAAGACTTAGGACTTTTCTGCACCTTCCACAACACAGGCCCTTAGCTATACCTCCTGTCCTCTCTGTTGTGGAGGATGCTATTAATGATGTCTGCTCTGCACCAGATTCCTTACCTCCAGCCCCTGCCAAACCAGACAGATTTTACAGGGTACCAGACACGCATCATCACCTTTACAAGGCCCCACTTGCAGACCCCGAAACTATATCCCAAGGGCCTAAGGCAGTAGCCTCGACCACAGCAAAACCCTATTCCTTCTGAAAGGGAAGCCAGGTCTTTAGACAGATGGGGCAAAAAAGTTTATACCTCAGCTACTCTCTCAGCTAGAGCTTTAAACTGTCAGATTCACATGATACAATACCAAGAGTTTATGCTGGATCAGTTAACTAAAAAACTATCCTCTGATGACTCTATAGATAAGAAATATGTATTAGAAATGGTAAATAACATACAACAGGTTAGTAACCATTCCTTAAAATGTGGCTATGATGCACTGGAGGCTTCATTTAGATCAGCCATGACTGGCACAGTGATAAGAAGACATGCATGGCTGAAAGAACAAGTCTTACCGGATCATGTTAAAGCTAAGTTATTAGATGCTCCTATGGATAAGACCAGTTTGTTTGGTACACCTGCCCAGCAGGTAATGAAGAAAATGGAAGAAAAGGCAAAATCTGTTCAAACGGTTAAAGATTTCTTGCAGGTTCAGCCCCAAGGTTTAGCAGGAACTGGCCTGCCAAAATTGGTCCTTTCCTGATTCCACAAGATCCCAAAGGGGCAGGAATAGACGTTCCAGAGGCAGAAACCAATCCAGAGGAGGTGCCTACAGAGGACGACAGTGGCAAGGTAATAACAGAGGCACAGACTCAGCCACTACCACTACAACAGCACAATCACAGTGACTTAACTCTACATCCGCCTACCAGGGAACAAATAGCAGCTCCATTAGGTGGAAAATTAACCTTATTTTCGAAAAACTGGCACTACATCACAAAAGACAAGTGGATTTTGCAAACCATAGACCAAGGTTACCGGTTCCACTTTCACACTTTACCAGTCAAAAGAGGAATGCCAAACCTGCCTCCAAATCAAAAATCAGAAGCTCTATAGCAGATAATGCAATTAGCACAGATGAGAGCTGTGGAAAGAGTGCCAATAACAGAAAAAGGCAAAGGATTTTACTCCAGACTATTCCTAGTTCCAAGAAAGGAAAAAAGTTGGAGACCTATTCTCGACCTGTCCACATTAAATACATACATCATTGTCCCAAAATTCAAAATGCTGACCCTACAGCAACTTCTTCCCATGCTGGGCAAGGAGTGTTGGCTGGTAACTCTAGATCTCAAGGAGGCATACCTGCACGTCCCCATTCGACCAATTTGCAGAAGATACCTCAGATTTCTTGCAGGATCAGAGCATTATCAATTCTCAGCATTGCCCTTTGGCTTATCTACTGCGCCCAGAGTATTCACAAAATGCCTGGCATCAGTAATCGCCCACTGCAGACTACAGGGAATCCAAATTTATCCATACCTGGACGACTGCCTGCTACAAGGGACAACAAAAGCAAGCTGACAACAGATTTACAAAGGGTCATTTACTTGCTACAAGCACTGGGATACACAGTCAATTTACAAAAGTCAAGGCTGATACCATCCCAAACAAGGACATTCCTGGGCTGAATTGGACACTGTAAAACAAATGGCATTTCTAACCGCAGAAAAACAAAAGAACTCCTCTTTACTTCTTGGCTCTAACAAAACAGAACAAGTTAACAGCAAGAAAAGTCCTGCAGGCCTTGGGCTACATGGCATCATGCATAATCTTGGTTCCACATGCCAGACTACATATGAGAAAACTACAGTGGTACCTAAGGAATTTATGGTCCCAACACAGGCACAGCCTAGAAGCAGAAATTCCACTAATCCCATGCCTAACACAGGAGTTCCTATGGTGGGCACAAGCATGCCAGTCAAACCCGGGCCTACCCTTTCACAGCTATCAAGCAAGCCAAACCATCACAACAGACGCCTCAGACCTTGGATGGGGGGCTCACATGCTGGACAAATGCGCAAGGATTGTGGACGAGGATCAACTCCACCTGCACATCAACCTAAAAGAAATGCTGGCAGTAAAACTGGCAATCCAAAATTTCAGACCATTTCTAAAAGAGGGCCATTTGATGATAAGGACAGACAACACCACAGTCATGTGGTACATCAACAAGCAGGAGGCACTCATTCATACCCCTATGCAGAATGACTTTGGAGCTTTGGAACCTGGCACTCAGCTACAACATCCAGTTACAGGCAATATTTGTACCGGGAAAGGACAATACTCTAGCAGACATATTGAGCAGAACCACATCGGATGCCCACGAATGGATGCTACACCGGACATCTTCAAGACCATCTCAAAGAAATGGGGAAGACCACAGATAGATCTATTCGCTTCCCCTCAATCACCAACTCAAAAATTCTGCACAAGGACCTTCCACCCACTTGCAAGGAAAGTGCATTCGCTCTCCTTCAGCTGGAGAGGTCTAACAGCATATGCATTTCCACCTCTTCCTTGATACACAAGGTATTACTAAAATCAAGGAGGAACGCCCAAGGATAACCCTGATAGCTCCAAACTGGCCAAGACAACACTGGTACCCATTACTGAGGAACATGTCTCGACAACATGTGGCCAATACCCTGATGCCTTTGATGTTAACTCAGAACAACTACAGCATCATACATCCAAACCTAAAAACGTTGCAACTGACTGCATGGAACATCACATAGCAGCAACTAACCCAGAACTTTCCCAAAGGGTTAAAGACATTATCCTTGAAGCCCGCAGACCTTCAACAAGAAGGAACTATGCAGGAAAATGGAAAAGGTTTGTCATTTGGAGCACTGAAAGAGGAAAAGATGTGTCAATTATAGATATGGCTAACATTCTGGAGTATCTGGCAGAGCTTCTACATACAGGCCTGTCCTATTCCTCCATCAAGATACATGCATCAGCTATTTCAGCAGAATACAGCTTTGATCCACCTGTCTTTTCACACCCTTTACTCAGGCAGTTCCTCAGAGGAATCAAGAATGTAAAACCTCCAAGGAAACCACCATTGCCAGCTTGGGATTTGAAGTTTGTGCTAGAAAAATTGACACTCGCACCTTTTGAACCAGCAGCTACAGCGGACCTACAGCATCTATCGTGGAAAACTGCTTTCCTACTGGCAATAACCTCAGCAAGGAGGGTCTCTGAACTTCAGGCCCTAATGGCGGTACAGCCCTTCCTAATCTTCCACCAAGATAGAGTGTCCCTGAGGACTAATCCTACGTTTATGCCTAAGGTGATATCCAGAGTGTCTTTAAACCAGGCAATCCACCTACCTACCTTCTTTCCCAACCCACAAAACAGAGGGGAAAGAATGCTGCATTCCTTGGATGTCCATAGACAGTTACGCTACTACCTGGACAGAACAAAAAGTAGCAGAAAAACTGACCAGCTTGTTGTAGCCTATGCAACAGGAAGGGAAGGAAAAGCAATTTCCAAACAGACAATCTCCAAATGGATAGGAAATTGCATACGGTTCTGTTACTCCTTCCATGGGAAACCAATTCCACAGAACATAAGGCCTCATTCTACAAGGGCAACAGCCACTACCACAGCCTTCCTACAAGGTGTGGCAACCAAGGACATTATTGAGGCGGCTACTTGGACCTCCGTGCATACATTTGCCAAGCATTATAACTTACCATTGTACTCCAGATCCCGAGCAGGGTTTGCCACTGCTGTGCTGCAAGGGATCCTAACCACACCATAATCTAAATTTCTCCTCCTCCCTTAGTTGGCTATGGTATTCTACCCAGTTGTTATGACTGCAGATGCATCCATGAAGGACATAGTACAGTTTTGTACCTACCATAAATGTAGATGTCCGAACTGGATAGCATCTGCAGTCAGGATTACCCTCCCTCCTTCCCCTCTGTGGTACTCCTAGGGTATTTACCCTCCTAATAGCTAGCTAGTGGGGGGAGTCTTTTATGGTGTATTTGTTTGTATATATGTACATATATGCTTATTTTCTGAGTTTGCCTTCTATCCTTTTGGAAACATTGGCATTTATCCAAAAATTAGCCTTCCAGGAAGGGCAACTGGCATCTGGGGCAAGAAACACTGAAGAAAATGGCGTCGGCTGATGCCTTTATACCCGGAGGCCAGCGGAGATGACGTCGGGTGAAGTGCGACATCAGCCGAAGCCGGACCCGGACTTTGGAATCCGGCCGACTGCAGGGCTGCCTGACGACAGGACAACCCAGTTGTTATGACTGCAGATGCTATCCAGTTCGGACATCTACATTTATGGTAGGTACAAAACTGTACTTTATCCCTGCAAGGGTAGCCCTCGGCCGGCCCGAGTACTAGAGACTTAGTATTTACTGCGTCGGTTGCTGTCGCTTAAGGACTGACGTCAGGTTGTCAGTAGCATAAAGTAAGGCAGCCAATACCATTACATCAGTCTTTCTTGCCATGGAGCCCGAAGCAGTTTGCACGAGTACTGGTTGGCCGCTACCTGAGTTTTCGTCTATCGAATTGAAGTTGAAGCCTTCTAAAGCTAAGTACTGTGTTGGGGATCCTTTTTTCTTGCACTAACCGATGTCAGAAAAAGTTAATAATTGTCTCGCCTGTGGAAAACAAATACCTCACCGAGACTTCCACTCATACTGCGTCACTTGTTTAGGCCCAGACCACGACGTCCCTCGTTGTCGCTTCTGTGCTTTGTTCAGCACCAGAACTATCCAGAACAGGCCCTTATTGTAGCTAGATATTTTCGCTTACAGTCCTATAATTCCAGTATGGCTTCGGTAAGCCATCTGACAGCAGATCTTCCGAAAACACGTAGAGATAAAGACTGAGGCAGACTGCACAGGTCCAAACCTACCAACGACATTTCAGTTAAGCTAGTTGTCAGTTCTCTGGTACTCAGTGAGGCACTTACGCAGCCCCTGATGCCCACTTCTGTTGATTCATAGGCCGCTACCAAGACCCTTTGGGAGTCCAGTATGCTGCAAAACTCTAATTCGACTAAGGATCTTGCAGTCATCCTAACCTTGGATGGGTCCAGAGCAGCTGCGCAGGCACCAGCTTCCAAGGAAATCCTTCGCACTACCAAATCTCGACACAAACTGACGTCTTCTTTTGCGACTACCTTTCTAAAACTACAGTTTCTTGGGCCCAGGTACGAACCACACCCAAGAAACCGACGACCCACTCTGAGGCGCCAGCTACCTGACCTCTGTCTCAAATGCTTAAAATGGTGGAAGACCTTATGCTGATCAGGGGAAGCCAAGCTGCCCCCTCCAAAAGGAAAACAGATCTGTCCCCTGTACGTTTGTCTGAACAAGAATTAGATGAATCTGATGCATTGGAATATGAAGACATGCAACCCCTCTCCACTTATGAGGATTCTGATGCAGAGGATTCCATTCCTTCATCCTCTCCCCCAGAGGATTTTTCCTTTGGGGAAACCCTGCATACCTTAAGGGAGCATTTCCAATGGGAGAGTCAGGACTACCCTCAGTCTAAAAAGAGACTGAGGGAATTCCTAGATCGTCCACAACACAGACCCTTGCCCACCCCACCCCCCAGTCCTGGATGTTGTGGAGAATGTTTTCCTTTAATCCAGCTTAACTCCTGATGCCCTTCCTCCTGCTCCAGAAAATCAGACAGAGACTATAGAGTCCCTGACTCACACAAATATCTTTTTAAAAATCCTGTAGCTGACCCTGAGGTAATTTCTCAAGGGCCAAAAGGGATTAAAGCAACCTCTTCTAAGAATCCCACCCCCTCACACAGGAATTCCTGAGCATTGGACAGGTGGGTAAGAAGGTATACACCTCATCTACTCTTGCGATCAGGGCACTAAATTGCCAGTTTCATATGCTGAAATTTCAGCAACATACCTTGGAACTCCTTAAACAAAAAATGTCTTCCTTTCCTGCTTGGGCAGAATCTAAAGATTTACAAGAGTTAATGCATTCTGAAAGTCAAGTAACTAAACACACCTTGCACTGTGATTTTGATGCCCTAGAAGCTTCTTGCAGGGCAGCAGTCACTGGATCTGTCATTAGAAGGCATGCTTGGCTTAAGGAACAGCCCATGCCAGATCATGTCAAATATAAATTGTTGGATGCCCTTTTGCACAAAGATAATTTATTTGGCACTAAGGCAGGAAAGGTCTTAAAAAAAGATGGAAGAAAAATTAAAATCAATGCAAACAGTTAAGGATTTCTTGCAGGTCCAGGCCCCTAGGTTCAGCAGGCATTGTTCCTCCAAACACTGGTCCTTTCCTGCTCCCAGAAAACCGGCCCAGCCTAGGCCTTGTGGAAACAGACCCATTCCCCCCCCCCCAGGAAGGAGCCCTAGGGAATGCAGAGATCTAAGCAGTGGACTGCCTCCACTTCAAAACCAGGGAGTTCTAAGCCACCCCCTTATGGTAAGAACTCTCAATGACTCACCTCCTCCCTCTGCCCACCTTCACTTACCCCTAGGAGGAAAAAACTCCTTTCACTCCAGCACCTGGGTAACCCATTACCAAGGACCACTGGGTTCTGAACGTTGTGACTCAGGGATACAAATTTTCCTTCCACACCCTTCCAACCCCAAAAGGTTTCCCAGATTTACCACCAAATCAGTGGGCAGAGGCTCAAAAGCAAATCCTCCCCCCCGCCCTCTCTATGAGGGTAGTAGAGCACATTCCTGCAGAACAGTTAGGCCAAGGTTTCTACTCCAGACTTTCTGGTGCCCAGAAAAGAGGGCACCTGGCGTTCCATTCCCGATCTATCCATTCTAAACACCTTCCTGGTGATCCCAAAATTCAAAATGCTCACCCTCCAGCAGCTGCTGCCCATGCTGTCCAAGGACGCTTGGCTAGCCACCCTAAATCTAAAGGAGGCTTACCTCCACATTCCTGTCATGGAATCATGCAGGAAATACCTACACTTCAGGGCAGGATCTCAACACTTTCAGTTCTCTGCACTTCCCTTTGGCTTAGTTACTGCTCCCAGTGTTTTCACAAAATGTCTGGCTCCAGCCATTGCCTTTTGCAGACAAAGAAAGATTCAGATTTACCCATACTTACACGACTGCCTTATTCAGGCAGACAGCCAGGAGTAGCTACTCAAGCACCTGGCCTTTGTAAACACCATACTAACCTCCATAGGGTACACAATCAACGAAAATATATCCAAACAGGTGCCCACCCAGAGGATAATCTTCCTGGAAGCAAGTCTGGACACAGCTTCCCAGATGGCATACCTTACTTCAGAGAAACAAATTTTCCTGACAGCCTACTTCTCTCGACTAGCCACAAGGCCCCAGCTAACTGCAAGGAATATTCTGCAAGCTCTGAGGTTTGTGGCAGTCTTGCATACTACTCATTCCATATGCCAGACTGCATATGAGGAAACTTCAGTGGTACCTAAAGAGCCTTTGGTGCCCTCAGTCTCAAGACCCGGAAACTCTTCTACCTATAGTTCCTTGCCTCAGAAATTATTTTCTTTGGTGGGCAGCAGCATGCTCCCACAACAAGGGAATGCCTTTCTCCCCACCCCCGCCCCCCAGACCCTCACCATAGAAGCATCAGACTACGCTTGGGGTGCACACCTGGATGGCAGGTGCGTACAGGACCAATGGAGCTGACAGCAAATCCATCTGCACATCAAAAAGCAATGATGGCTGTGTAGCACGCCTTTATAGCTTTCAAGCCCCTTCTCTCTCCAGGGGCTCTCCTGATCAAAACAGATGACACCACTGTGATGTGGTACATCAACAAGCAGGGAGGGACTCACTCCTACCCTCTGTGCAGGCTGGCCATGACCCTTTGGCACACAGCCTCTGCCATGCAACTACACCTGTTAGCACAATTCCTACCAGGCTCTCTCAACTCTCTGGCAGACCAGTTAAGCAGAATTCTTCTGGACCCACATGAGTGGCAACTGAACAGAAGTACCTTCACACTAATAACTCAGAAATGGGGAACCCCAAAGGTTGACCTGTTTCCCTCCCACACCAACCATCAGCTCATCAAATTATGCACCAGGGAGCATCACTGCATGGTTTGGAAAGTGGATGCCCTATCCTTTCTGTGGGTCAGTCTATCTATCGGCCTATGCCTTTCCTCCCCTACCTCTTATCCCCTGTGTACTGCTCAAAATAAGGGAGGAAAACCCAAGGACCATTCTTATAGTTTCAGACTGGCCCCAGCAGCAGCACTGGTACCGCAGCCTGTCCTCACTATCCCCATGGCATCTTCCTCAGATTCCAAACCTCCTGACCCAGAGGGAAGGGGAATTCATGCATCCCCAATTGCAGACACTCAATTTGGCAGCTTGGCTTATTCCCTAACCCCAAACCAATCTGCCAACCTCAGTAAACAGGTTCTGGATGTTATCCATGAGGCCAGACATCCTAGCACCAGAAAGTCTTATGCTGATTAATGGAAAAGGTTCTGCACCAGGATCCAGGCTAAGGGAGCCAATACGGCACAGCCCTCCCTCCCTCTCACCCTGGATTACTTAGCTGACCTACTACAAAGTGGCCTCTCTTTCTTCCCTAAAAAAATCATGCCTATGCTATTTCTGCTCATTTTCCCTCTGAGCAGCCTCTTTTCTCACACCCATTGATCAAACAGTTCCTAAGAGGGGCTAGCAACTTGAGGCCACCCAGAAGGGCACCAACACCAGCTTGGGACCTTGACTTTGTATTGGAAAAGCTCACCCTTCCCCCTTTCGAACCAGCTGCTTCTGCAGAGCTAAAATTTCCCTCCTGGAAGACAGCATTTCTTCTGGCCATCACTTCAGCCAGAAGAGTCTCTGAGTTGCCAGCACTCGTGGCTGTGGAACCCTTCATCATCTTCCATGCAGACAGGGTATCCCTCAGAACTAACCTATCCTTCATGCCCAAGGTGGTGTCCAGTGTGGCTCTCAACCAATCTATTCATTTGCCCACCTTTTTTCATAATCCCCAGAACAAGGGGGAAAGGATTCTTCATTCTCTAGATGTGCACAGACAGCTCAGATTGTATCTAGACAGGACTAAATCCTTCAGAAAGTCTGATCAATTGCTGGTTAGCTTTGCTACAGGGGCAGAAGGCAAAGCCATCTCCAAACAAACCATTTCCAAATGGATAGCACACTGCATCCATTTCTGCTACAAACACCATGGAAATTCTCCCCCTAAAAGGGTCAGGACGCACTCCACCTGAGCAGCCTCCACCTCTGCAGCTTTCCTCAGAGGAGTCCCCACCGGGGGCATCAGGAGGATGCCACCTGGACATCTGTTCACACTTTAACCAAGCATTACCACCTGCCCCTCTTCTCCAAATCCAGGGCAGGGTTTGCCTCTGCAGTCTTGCAGGGCATCCTAGCCATCCCCTAGTTTCATTGACTGCCTCCACCCTTTTCCTCAGCTTTGGAAATCAACCCAAATGTGATGACTGCAACAGAGAAACATGAAGAACATAGTACAGTTGTGTACACTTATCGTAAATGTAGATGTTCAAGTGTATTCACTGTTGCAGTCCTGGTTTCCCTCCCCCTTTATTCTCTTTCTCCTTTTATTACCATTCTTCCTTGCTGTTCTCCTTTCTTTACAAGGGACATATTGGCATTTATTTTCCACTGGTGGGGTTCTTCCACCAGATCTTGGCCTCCTACTTTGGGCGCTCCTAACGGGTTAGGCAAGAAAAACTGATGTAATGGCATCGGCTGCCTTACTTTTTAGTACTGACGACCTGACATCAGTCCTCAAGCGGCAGCAATCAACGCAGAAGTACTAAGTCTCTGTTATTCAGGCTGACTGAGGGCTACCTGCAGGCAGATAATCCATGTGTGATGACTGCAACAGTGAATACACTCGACCATCTACATTTATGGTAAGTGTACACAGCTGTACTTTTTACACTGTCTCTCTTAAAAGGGAGTCCCTACTAGTGATGTATTGAAAGCAGCCACCTTGTTCTCCATCCCACCCTTTAGTGCCTGCAGAAGATATAAAGATACAGCTAGAACTGTAGCAGCATTTTCTGTGGCAATCCTAAAGGGCATGCTGTTTCATCCAGAGTACCACCACCCAAAGGATAGTAAGGGAAAGCTGTGGGAGTCATCTCAGAAGTTATGACTGCAGAAGTGACTTACACAGTGTACGTAGAACAGCTGTCTTATCAGCATGTTGTTGTTGTAGATGTTTGAGCATAGTTACTGCTGCAGCACTATTTCCCATCCCCCTTCCCTTCTTTAGAGGCATTTGGGACTGGGTGGGGAACCTGTTATTTCCTTATTCTTGCTTCATTCTTAAGCTGCTTTCTCTTTCCCTTTCTAGGTTGCAGTAGGAGCCCCCCCCTGCCTGAAAGGCAAGAAAGAGCAGAAGTTGACTGACTGTGCCTCTTACATTATACCTTGAAGGGTAGATGTCTGGGAGGTGAGAAACCAAGGGTTGATGTCAAGTTGGGTGGAAGAGCTCTGAAACTCTGGCTAGATGTAGGCCTTCACCTGCTTTTTAGTGATCCCTGAAGTTGTGAATGCAGCAGTGGCTACACTCTTAACATATTCATTGGTGGTAAGTTGGTAACACAATTGTACTTCCTCTAATATGATCTAAAGAAAGGGTTTAGGCGCCTAGGCAGTGAGACGTTTCTCTGTGGTACACTTAAAGGGGGACACGTGGCTGAAGTGACATTCAGCTGCAGAGAAATTGAGCTGTTGCGACTTCCCTGTAGGCAAAGAGAAGAATGCAGTGCCATGCATAACTTCACTTACCAAGTGCACAGGGAGAAGATGATGTCCATGGCCCTTAAGGCCACATGAGACAGCAGGCTGGCCAGTGTGCATGTCAGTGGAAGTAAAATGCAGAGGACAATGGCCAGTGCCTTTGTAATTCATTTTGTGTGTGTGTGTGTGTGTGTGTGTGTGTGTGTGTGTGTGTGTGTGTGTGTGTGTGTGTGTGTGTGATGTGTGAACCAGTATCCCCGTCATGATGCATATGCATACTGAAGTTTAAATGTGACTTCAATTGCATGCAAAGTTTCCTTCATTCTGTAGCATAGTTCTGCATTTTGTAGTTACATAAGCATGTACTGCACACTGAGCACAACACTCATTACTTCTTCTGCCCACATGCAGTTGGTTATTAAAGCTGTGGGAATGGCATTGTGTCATTTTTTTTGCTCACTGGGAATATAATTTTCAACAGCCATATCTCTCTGCAGATGAATGTTACTTCAGCCATGTGTCCCAAGGGAAACTTCTCGTTGCCAAGGCGCCTGAAAAAAATACAAGCTCAGTGTAGTAAGTAGTAGTAGAATATTTCTATCTATAATGTCAGTTAATGTAACGTTATGAGACTTAGCATGAAATGGGTCTACATGGATCCAGAGCTCTGTCCTAGTTAACATGTATGTGTTAGTGTGTTTTGCCCTCCAGCAAGCTAATCTCTTCCTTATGCCACTGAAATTAGATTGATGGATCTTTTGTTCATTTTGCTTTGATCCATAAATTTGTCATTAGTGTAGCCATTGGTAGAAAATAGAAATGTTCATTGTTGGATCTCTGCTGTGCTATCCTTAAGTGAAATGGGAATTCCTACCAAGGATTGAACTAGCCAGACAACTTTTCAAAGCTTTAGTGTTCCTTCCACATGCCCTAGCGCCACTGGTATGCATGAAAGATGCAGAGAAAAACTGGATGTTCATCGTGTTATACTGCTGCAGTCATCACACTTGGGTTATCCTGTCATCAGGCGGTCCCGCAGTCGGCCGAATCCCAAAGTCTTGGTCCGGCGTCGGTTGTCGTCGCTTCTTCCCTGACGTCAGTGTGATAAGGGGTATAAAAGAGGCAGCCGACGCCATTTTCTTCAGTCTTTCTTGCCGCGCGGTGCCTGAAGCAGAAGCAGTTCGCAAGTGCCGGTCGGCTAGCTCCTGAAATTTTCGAATCGAATTTCAACCCGAAGTCTTCTCTAAAGCTAAGTACCCCGTTGGGGAAACTTTTCTTCTTTTCTTGCCTCATACCGATGTCAGACAAAGTTAATAATTGCATTTCTTGTGGGAAGCAAATACCTCATAAGGATTTTCATTCTTATTGTATTCCTTGCCTAGGCCCAGACCACGACGTCTCTGGTTGTCGGTTTTGTGCTAGGTTCAACAAACGTACAATCAAGCGTCGGGCAGATTTCGCCTGACATTATTTTGGCAGAAAATTTAATTATAGCGTGTCGTCGGAGCAACCATCATCAGCAATGATTAAAAAAATGCAAGGATAAGGACAGGCATCCAAGGCCAAGACCAGATACCGAGGCCTTAGCAAGGCCTGCCGCTGGTTCTCCGGTTTTCAGCGAGGTGCCTACGCAGCCCCTAACTACCGCAGATTTAGAAATTCTGACGGCCTCCCAGACTGAATCAGCTGGGCCTCAGGAGCCGGTTCCATCTCACCCCTCAGACGCCAGCCCTGACGGTGATCCAGAGATTTTGGATCTCTATTAAGTCTTATGCTAAACTTAAAGCACCCTTAACAGTTAGGAAACCGGGTCCACAGGCCCCTATGCCTAAAAAACAGATGCTTAAGATGGCTGAGGATTTAATTACCCTTATCAGGGGTTCACAACCCCCTCCTGGCAAAAGGCCTAGACTGGAGGAAGATTATCCTTCCTCTGACCAAGCATCCATTTCCTCGGCTAACTCTGAGGACCAGGATTATTCCTTCCCTCCTTATGAAGACTCAGATGCTGAAGTCCGTTCCTTCTGTCTCCCCCCCTGAAGACTACTCTTTTGGGGAAACTTTACACACCATGAGGGAAGACTTCCACTGGGAAGGCCAAGATTACTGTCACTCAAAAGACTCCGTGAGTTTCTTCTTCTCCCATAGCATAGACCCCTTGCAATTCCTCCAGTTTTAGACATTTTGGATGATGTTTACACCGAATCTAGTCTAAACCCAGATTCCTTACCTCCTGCACCAGCTAAATCAGACAGATACTACCGAGTTCCTGATTCTCATAAGTTTCTATATAAAAGCCCTGTTGCAGACCCCAAAACCATTTCCCAGGGTCCCAAAGGGGTTAAGGCCTCTACTGCTAAGAATCCACTACCTTCTGAAAGAGATTCCAGAGCATTAGAAAGATGGGGGAAGAAAGTGTATACGTCTGCCACTTTGGCCATGAGGGCCTTAAACTGCCAATTCCACATGCTAAGATACCAGCAGTACTTGATGACACAGTTAAAGCAGAAAATGATCCCTCAGACAGATCAACCTGATTTCAAAGAGATGCAGGATTTGCTGCATGCAGCAGAACAGGTGGGAAAGCATACGTTACAGTGTGGTTTTGATTCATTGGAAGCCTCATGTAGAGCAGTTGTCACAGAATCTGTAATACATAGACATGCTTGGCTAAAAGAGCAAGCCTTACCAGAACATGTCAAAGCAAAGTTATTGGGTGCTCCATTGCAGAAAGATGTGTTGTTTGGTGTCAGAGCAGAGGAAGTTTTAAAGAAAATGGAAGAAAAGGCAAAATCTATGCAGACAGTTAAAGATTTTTTACAGGTACAACCTCCTCATTTCAGCAGAAACTGGCCATCAAAAAACTGGTCCTTTCCTGCATCAGAGAGACCCCAAAGGGGTAGGTACAGACACCCAAGGGGCAGAGGCCAGCCACAAGGTTCTTTCAGGCCTAGACAATGGCATACAACAACTCAAAGAGGTGGAGACGAAATATTTCAACCCTTCAGGAAACAAACACAATGACTTCCCTCTTCGCCTGCCAAGCAAAATTGCCCTGGCAGCACCTTTGGGAGGAAAACTGGCTCTATTTCCACAAAATTGACGCATCATAACAAAGGACAAATTGGTCCTGGATATTATTACCCGAGGCTACAGATTTTATTTTCACACTTTACCACGGATGAGAGGCATGCCAAATCTGCCTCTAAACCAATGGGCAGAGGCACAAACGCAAATTTCAGCTCTCATGGATATGAAAGCAATTCAAAAGGTACCTACAAAGGAACAAGGTCAAGGTTTTTACTCAAGACTCTTTCTAGTACCAAGAAAGGACAAAGCCTGGAGACCCATTTTAGACCTCTCAATTCTAAACACTTACCTGGAGGTACCCAAATTCAAAATGCTCACACAGCAGCTTCTTCCCATGCTGGGCAAGGAGTCTTGGCTGGTAACGTTGGACCTCAAAGAGGCATACCTGCATGTCCCTATCAGACAAGATTGCAGAAGATACCTCAGATTTTTGGCAGGTACAACGCATTATCATTTCTCTACATTGCCCTTTGGCTTATCTACTGCGCCCAGAGTATTTACGAAATGCCTGGCATCAGTAATTGCATACTGCAGACAACGAGGAATACAAATTTATCCATATCTGGACGACTGCCTGATCCAAGCGGACAGCAAGGCCATTCTATTACAGCATCTGGCATTTGTAACAAAGCTGCTAAGTTGCCTAGGGTACACAGTAAACAAAAAGAAGTCAAAGCTAATACCCTCACAAGACATAATATTCCTGGGTGCCAGCTTAAATACACCGGCCCAGATGGCTTATCTCACGCCAAACAAAAACAACTGACTCAATACTTCAAAAAGATGGCAACTTTTACCCAGCTCACTGCAAGGAAAATCCTGCAGGCATTGGGGTACATGGCATCCTGCATTCAACTAATTCCACATGCAAAGCTGCATATGAGAAAATTACAATGGTACCTGAAAAGTGTATGGACTCAACACAGGCACAATCTCGAAACAAGTATACCTCTCATTCCCTGCCTTCAAAAAGAGTTCCTATGGTGGGCTCAAGCATGTCAAATAAACAAGGGTCTTCCTTTTGTCTTACCTCCAGCAAACCAAACTATGACAACAGATTCTTCAGACTACGCCTGGGGAGCACACATGGCAGGACAGTGCATACAGGGCAAATGGTCTGCAAAACAAATGCATCTACACATCAACCAAAAGGAGATGCTAGCTGTGCAAAATGCACTGACAGCCTTCAAGGACCTCTTGCATCCAGGACAACTACTAATAAGGACAGACAACACCACAGTTATGTGGTACATAAACAAACAGGGAGGAACACACTCCTACCCTTCATGCAGACAGGCAATGACCATGTGGAACACAGCATTGACTTACCAAGTACAACTGCAAGCACAATTCCTGCCAGGAAAGGAAAACATATTGGCAGACGAATTAAGCAGAAATTTGGCAGATCCTCACGAGTGGAGACTACACCCACAAGTATTTTCAATGATAACTCAAAGGTGGGGATGCCCAGACATAGATCTATTTGCCTCCCCCAACAATTGCCAACTACAGAAATTTTGCACAAGGACTTATCATTCCCTAGCCTGGAAAGTGGACACCCTATCATTCAGTTGGACAGCATTGACAGTCTATGCCTTCCCACCACTACCTCTCTTGACCAAGGTATTACTGAAAGTCAGATCAGAGAGACCTCAAATGATCCTCATTGCTCCGGACTGGCCACGTCAGCACTGGTACCCATTACTAAGGACCTTGACTCACAGCCCTCCATGGATCTTACCTCAATTCCCACTTCTGTTGACTCAGCAAAACTCTCAGATCCTTCACAGTCAGCACAGGACTTTAAATTTAGCTGCATGGAGAATACCTTGAATTATCAATCAACACTTCTCTCAAAGGACATCCTGAATGTCATTTTGGAGGCCAGGAGGCCCAGCACCAGAAAAACTTACTCAGACAAATGGAAAAGATTTTATGCATGGAACCAGGCTAAAGGCCAAAGTCCTTGGATACCAAACATTCCTCAAATACTGCAATACTTAACTGAGATGCTACACAAAGGGCTTTCTTTCTCATCCATTAAGATCCATGCTTCAGCCATTTCAGCTCAGTATAATACGGATCATCCCATATTCTCACACCCTTTACAAAGGCAGTTTCTCAGAGGGGCTAAGAATATAAGACCCCCCCCCCCCAGAAAACCCCCAACGCCAGCTTAGGACCTCAACTTTATTTTAGAAAAATTAACACTGCCTCCTTTCGAACCAGCCTTCTCAGCAGAACTACAATACTTGTCATGGAAAACAGCTCTGTTGCTGGCTATCACCTCAGCACGCAGGGTCTCAGAACTACGGGCACTTATGGCAGTGGAACCTTTCATCATTTTCCATCAGGACAGAGTCTCTTTACGAACTAACCCTACCTTTATGCCAAAGGTAGTATCCAGTGTGGCTTTGAATCAGACCATTCATTTACCCACCTTTTATCCATACCCCCAGAATAAAGGAGAAAGACTCCTTCACTGTTTGGACATTCACAGACATCTACGTTACTATTTGGATAAGACAAAGACCTTCAGAAAAACTGAGCAACTCTTTGTATCCTATGCTGCAGGTTCACAAGGAAAGGCTATTTCAAAACAGACCATCTCCAAATGGATAGCACATTGTACCCGCTTTTGCTACTCGCACCATGGTAAAGCAGTGCCTGTTAATATTAGGTCCCATTCTACCAGGGCTACAGCAACCTCAGCAGCCTTTCTCAGGGGGGTTCCAACCAAGGACATTCTGGAGGCAGCTACTTGGAGTTCAGTGCACACCTTCACCAAGCACTACCACCTTCCATTATACTCAAAAACCAGAGCTGGTTTTTCCACTGCAGTTCTGCAGGGCATCCTAGCTTCACCTAGCCCAGTTTAGTACCAGCCACCCATCAATAGCTTTGGGATTCAACCCAAGTGTGATGACTGCAGCAGTATAACACGATGAACATAGTACAGTTTTGTACCTACCATAAATGTAGATGTTCGAGTGTATATACTGCTGCAGTCCAGGTTACCCTCCCGCCATCCCCTCTACATACCAGGGTGTTTGTTATAACTCCATGTACATTAGTCTATTGGATGCATGCCTATATGGTGTATTTGCTAACAGCTAGTACTACTGTTTATCTACTAAGGTATTTTTGCATAGTTATTTGTATTGCCTTCCTAGTTGGGGACACCTGACATCTGGGGCAAGAAAAACTGAAGAAAATGGTGTTGGCTGCCTCTTTTATCCCCCTGTCGCACTGACGTCAGGGAAGAAGCGATGACAACTGACGCCGGACCAAGACTTTGGGATTCGGCCGACTGCGGGACCGCCTGACGACAGGATAACCCAAGTGTGATGACTGCAGCAGTATATACACTCGAACATCTACATTTATGGTAGGTACAAAACTGTACTTTATGGTGCTAATTACTTAAGAACTTTATTTCTCTGAGGGAATTTCTGTGTACAATTGTTTTTCTTCTAAAAGTAACTTGTGTTTTACTTCAGAACATCTTAGTGGAACTTAAACTTTATTGGGCAGGGTATTTGTGACTTATTTTCAATAGAAGGTCTACTTCTTTCAGAAAATGAGACTCACCCTTCTCAGATCTGATGACTACTTATCAGATACTGTACTCAGCTGCAAGCAAGATGTGATTCACTAACTCTTTTATGAAATTTAATAAATTCTGAGAGGAAAAGTGTACTGCACATTTATTACTTTGCTGTGAGGAGAGTTGGCAAGCATGTCTCATGCTTGTGAGTGAACATTTTTGCCTCCATAACTACCTTTTTAATCTGGAGGTTTCACTGACTGTACTTGGCTCTGCTGTCCATCTGAGAGACTCTGTTCATGGATAGAGCATAGATCTTTGTCACGCCACAAGAAGAAATAACTTGTCTTGGAGGCTTTGGTCTTCAAGCCAGCTTCCGTCTTGCCTCCGCCACTGATTGGTGACTGCTGTGGCCATCAGTTATTCCACAGATCACTCGTTTACTTCTACTGGCCTCTCTGATGTTGCTCCTTGAGTTGCTACTATGGGTCAGGAGTCTAGTACGTCTGCTGTGACTGTACAGTTGCCTTTAGCAGGAAAGGGAGAATCACTCTTGCAGGCTTCAAGAAAGGTACTTTGTTAATCCCCACTGAGGAGCCTATTCCCCCAGGTTAGAGGCATTCACACAGCTGCAGTTTTTATGGGGGGGGGGGGGTCTTTTAGAAAAAAGAAGACACAAGTCCATACATTTATCTTCATCAAGAGAAGATAACTGGCTGGATTTGGTATAAGGGTTGTTGTGAGCAATATAGTCTTTGAGTAATAGTTCTCCTCCTCCTCCTCAGAAGAAAACTAGATATTCTTTGTGTTTCACTGTTGCAGTCATCACATTTGGGTTATCTGCTTGCAGGTAGCCCTCAGTCGGCCTGATTATCAGTCTTGGGTCCTGCATTGGTTGCTGTCTCATCTTCCATGACGTCGGGTAGTCGGGGTATAAAGCATGCAGCCGACGCCATTACAATCAGTCTTTTTTGCCGTGCGGTGCCCGAAGCAGAAGCAGTTCGCAAGTGCCGGTCGCCCGACTCCTGAAATTTTTGTTTTTGATTTTCAGATCCGAAGTCTTCAACTAAGCAAAGTACCCCGTTGGGGATCCTTTTTCTTGCTCTAAACCGATGTCAGTAAATGTTAACCATTTTATTTCTTGCAGAAAGCAAATACCTCCTAAAGATTTTCATTCGTAATGCATTTCTTGCTTAGGCCCAGACCACGCCATACTTCTGTCAGTTTTGTTCCTTATTCAAACCTTGTACTATTCGTCGTCTGTTCATTTTTGCATCTAAATATTTTGATACTCCATTCAATTATCCAGAAATGGCTTTGGTAAACCACCCGACTACCGACATTCTGAAAAAATGCAAAGATAAAGACAGAGACAGACCACATAGGGCCAAAGCTGCCGACGACACTTCTCCTAAGCTAGTCGCCAGTTCACCGGTACTCAGTGAGCTGCTTTCGCAGCCCCTGATACCTGCTACTTCAGATACGCAGGCCTCTACTGAGACCCATTCTGTGTCCGGTATGCCACAAAATGCTTCTTCGACTGGGAAACCTGAGGATGTCTCTACCTTGGATGGGTCCGGAGCTGCTGTGCAGGCACCGGCTTCTGAGGGTGTATTCAGGCCTACTGACTTGCATATTAAACCAACACTATCTTCTTCTTCAAGGCCTAAAACTCGATCCATGCCCAAAAAAATGACGCCCAGACCACGTGGTCAGGCCCCTATGCCTAAAAAACAAATGATAAGAGTGGCTGAAGACCGTATTACTGTAATCAAGGAAAGCCACCCTTCTCCCTCTAAGAGACCTAGGACTGATTTTCCTTCTGATTCTTCTGATCAGGATTCTGAAATCTCTGTTTTCTCTGATGACCAGGATTTGCCCTTATCTACCTATGAGGATTCTGATGCAGAAGACTCCATTCCCTCTGCTTCCCCTCCAGAGGATTTCTGTTTTGGTGAAACCTTGCATACTTTTAGGGAGCATTTCCGCTGGGAAAGCCAGGATCAGGATTACTCTGACTCCAAAAAGAGGCTTAGGGAATTCTTACTCCTGCCTCAACACAGGCCTTTTAAGATAGCCCTCCTATACTGGATGATGCCTTCTCGGAATCTAGCCTGCCCCTGACACTTTACCTCCTGCTCCCAGAAAACCTGATAGGTATTACAGGATGCCTGACTCTCACAAGTTCCTCTTTAAAAATCCTACTGCGGATCCTGAGACCGTTTCACAGGGACCCAAGGCCATTAAGGCTACTACTGCCAAAAACCCTACCTCCTCTGATAGAGATTCCAGGGCGCTGGATAGATTGGGTAAGAAGGTATACACTTCTGCAACTTTGGCTATTAGGGCCTTAAACTGCCAGTTTCATATGTTAAAGTATCAGCAGCATTTTATTGGATTGCTTAAACAGAAAATTATGTTGATTCCTTACTGTGCTGAAAATGAAGAATTACAGGATTTAATGCATTCTGCTGAAAAACTTGGAAAACATACTTTGCAATGTGGTTTTGATTCATTAAAGGCATTTTACAGGGCTGCTGTCACTGGGTCTGTACTTAGAAGGCATGCTTGGCTAAAGGAGCAATATTTTCCAGATCATGTTAAAGCTAAATTACTGGATGCTCCCTTCAACCAAGACCGCCTGTTTGGCAACAAAGCAGAAGTACTTAAAAAGAGGGAGGAAAAAGCTAAATCTATGGAAACTGTTAAAGATTTCGTGCAAGTACAGCCTCCCAGATTTAGTAGGCATTGGCCCTCTAAGAATTGGTACTTTCCTGCCTCTTCCAGGCCTTCTCAATCCAAACCCAGAACCAGCAGAACACTCAGGCTTCAGTCCCAAGGTACTCATAGGCCTAAGCAATGGGGGGCTCCCACTTCCAAAGCAGGGAGTAGTAAGACTCCCCCTATGGTAAACTGTCTCAATGACTTAACTTTAAACCTTCCAAGCCCTGCTCAACTGACTGTTTCTTTAGGGAGAAAGATTGTCCTGCATGCACAAAATTGGGAACTCATTACCCAGGACAAATGAGTTTTAAATATAGTTTCCCAAGGATACAGATTCCACTCCTTACCAACCCCAAACAGTTGGCCAGACCTACCGCTAAGTCAGTGGTAAGAGGCTGAAAAGCAAGATCTGAAGTAGTTAACTTCATTTGTGCATCAACCTATGGGTATCGGATCCATATCGGATCCGATCCGGCAGCTTCAAACAGCTAAGATCTGAGCTCCAAGCTCCTCCCCTTTACCCATAACCCCCTGCTATCCCTTCCTGACCTCAGATCTCGTTTGCCACGGTTCTTAACAGCAGCTTTGAACGAGCTTCCAGGTGAAGCATAGGAGTTTTGTGTGAAAAATATCTCTTTTTTTTACATTTTTCTTTAAAAAATTTGTTGTGTGAGTGTTCTCTCCTAGTTAGGTTAGCGTACCTCTGTTTTGTTAGTCACTGTTAGTGTGTATTCCCTCCCTGTGTGTGTGTGTGTTAAGGTGTGTCTGTTTTTGGGGCCTAGTGTGTGGGTTCAGTATGTCTGAGGCGCCCAAATCTTTCTTTTCTAAATGTACCGAGTGTGGCCATAAGCTATCCCCAGCGGATGGCCAAACTCTGTGCGTTATTTGCCTTGGGGTTGAACATCTCACTTCGGGCTGCACTATTTGTGCAGCGTTCAACCCCAGGGCCATCAGGGACAGGAGGTCGAAGCTGATTCTGGCAGGACTGTTGCCCCCGGACTCGGCTTCGTCCTCCGGCCCCTCTGTGGCTTCTGTTGAGGCTTCGACAGCGCCACCTTCTCTCCCTCTGGCCGGGACTCACCCTCCCACCCTTAGCCAAGAGGAGAGGGAAGCTAGGAAGGAGAAGCGGAAGCATCACAAGAGGCGGGCTGAGACCTCTTCCTCGGCGCCTCCATCAAAGCGAGCTACTCCGCCTATGGCCTCCGAATCTTCTCCTTCCCGGCTGCAATCTCCCTGTTTCTCACCGGAGGAGGAGGAGATCTGGTCGCCTTTGAGGTCATCGAGGCAGTATTCCCGGCCTGCCTCGGTGGCCTCGTCGAGGTCTACCCGTAGCATCTCCGATGCAGACTTGGACCGGATGATGCGTAGGTTCCTCCAGGCCCAGATGCAGATGGGATTGCTCCTGTCTTCCCCCCCCACCGGGGGGGGGCTCGACCCCCTTTTTCACTCTGATCGCTCCTTCTCCGACCCACTATTGGGGCTCGGAGCCTTCGGTGCCGGGTAGCGGTGGAGTCGGGGGAGCATCGGCGCCGATAGTGTCCGGTACTTTGGTTCCTATGGCACCCTTGAGTCTTTCAGGTCCCTTTTCTTCGGATCTGCGCTCTCGGAGCTGAGCTTCGGATCCGGAGGTGTCAGTATGACTTCGGCTCCGTCGCGGTCGGAGCATGCTGGCCCTACAGATCCGACCACCTCAGCTCCAGCCCCGATCTGCACATCGGATCCGAGGGAGGGTCTGCTCTCGGATCCGATAGGGAGCAGCTCTCCTTCGGCGTTCGATTTTGTGGAGAGGGCATTGTCGAGGGACTCCAGGCCCCTGGCTTCGGCTACGGCCCCACCCTGCACTCCCTCTCAGACGGGTCTACCTTCCAGCCTGGGCAAACGTCCCAGATTGTTCCCTTGCCGCAACAGGATGTAGTTGGTGAGGCCTCCTCGGACAGCCCCCCCCCCCGAGGAGGGTCCTCACAAATGCAGGTGCAAAAGGAGGCACTTGGACTCACCTGAGTCCTTGACAGTGGACAAAGATTGGAGGAAGGGGAAGGTTCCCCAAGGTCACCCCCCCAAAGACGTCTCCTTCGGAGACATCATGGAGATGCTTCGGATCAGAGGGGGGTGGTCAGCCCCAAAACCTTCCTCTGATGAAAATGTGTTTCTAGAGGCATTTGACGCAGGCCCCACCTACCTCTGGGTGTCCCCTTCCGCCGACCCCCTGGTAGACCTGATTACTACCAGGGCGTGGGAGGAACTGGACACTGTGGAGCCCATTCCAAAGAGGCCTGACAAAATCCTCAGCCCCCCTTCGGATAAGTCATGTTGGAGCAAGGGAGCCCCGGTAGATGCCATGTTAGTTGCGGCCACCACCAAAAGGGAACTGGCCCAGGAGAGTTCCTCTGTCCATCCTCCAGACAAGGAGTCTCAGACGATGGACCGTCTGGGGAAGCGGATGTTCGTTTCAGCCACCTTCTCTGTGAGGTCGCTGAATTATATGGCACACGTGATACGACTCCAGCGGGATCTCATTAAAGAATACGCTGGGTCTCCCCCAGAGTCCATGTCGGCGGAGGATAAGAAAGTGTTCTTAACCCGAATGGCCACTCTCAAATCTATCTCTAATACCTCTGCGGCTACTATCCCATGCCACAGAAGGAGCTGTTAGAGCCAGCAGAGCGGGCGTCGTCCTACGGTGACAGGCGTGGCTCCGTCACTGTGATTTTGCGGAACCTTTCAAGGCATCATTCGCAAATGCCCCGTTTGATGGTTCTGCCCTTTTTCGGAAGACCGTACGCGACACATTGGTCCAGAGCGAGAAAGACGGGAAGACATTGTCTGCCGTCGGAGTCCACTTCTCTGCTCCCCAGAGGGCCTTCTCGAGGAACCAAAAGGGTCAGAAGAAGATGTTGTTCCGGAAGCCTCAACAATCCCGTTTCGCTCCGGACCCCTCGTCCTTCAGAGGCAGAGGAGGACAGAGTGGGCGCCGTCCTAGAGGCAGAGGGGGTACCAAAGAACTTCGGGTCCAGAGAACCTTTCTCTGATCAGCCCACGCAGCAACCCTGAAGGGTAACCCGACTGCTCCACTCTGGAGGCAGTCGGGGGGGCGTTTCTCGAGGCACCTAGCAGCTTGGGAGTCCATTACAACAGATCGCTGGGTGCTTCAGATCATATCCAGAGGCTACAAGATCCCTTTTCTCAATCCCCCTCCCACTCCCCGGAGCCTCCCCGATGTCCCACCCAATCAAAGGGAGGCGGCAGCCGAGGTAATCCTCCAGCTGCTAGAAAAAAGAGCAATCCAGCACGTCCCCCCAGAGCAGTCCGGATCAGGCTTTTACTCCAGGTTCTTCTTGGTGCCAAAAAAGACGGGGGACTTAAGACCAATCCTCGACCTGTCCTTCCTAAACCTGTCAGTAGCCAAAGAAAAGTTCCGGATGGTCACTTTCCAACCCATTCTCCCACTTCTGCAAGAGAATGACTGGATGTGCTCCATAGACCTCAAGGATGCGTACTACCATATTTTGATGGACAGATGATCCAGAAGATTTCTCCGCATCTGGCTGGGAGCCAGCCATTACCAGTTCAGGGTCCTTCCCTTTGGTCTCACCACAGCCCCCAGGGTGTTCACCAAGGTCCTGACAGTTGTAGCGGCCCACCTGAGACTCCAGGGAATTCAGGTCTTTCCGTACCTGGACGACTGGCTCCTGACTGCCCCCCACCAGGCATCTACTATGCGCAGCCAGAGACTACTTTCTCCATCTAGCTCCCCGACTGGGGATCATGATCAACATCAAAAAATATTCCCTTCTTCCAACCCAAATCCTAGATTTTATTGGAGCAGATTGAACACAAACCAGCTTCTAGCCTTTTTGACTCCGGACCGGCTTCGAACTCTAAAACTCCACATATTGGCCCTTCTTCAATCCCCAGCTCCCTCTGCGGAATTGGTCCTGAGGGTGTTAGGCTCTATGGCGGCAACTATCAACCTTCTCCCCTTCGCACGCTTGAATATGAGAGTTCTTCAATGGACTTTGCAAGTCCAATGGTCCCTCCTGCGACATCCCCTGAGCTTCCCCATTCCCCTCAGCAGGGTCTGCAGGAAAGCCCTCTTATGGTGGCTCCAGTCCCCGGACCTCCAGAAAGGGTGCCCCTTCTCTATGTCCCCTCCTCTAGCCACGGTGATCATGGACGCTTCTCGCCTCGGGTGGGGGGGGGCACTGCATGGGCAGGACTGTCCAAGGCACGTGGACCCATTCGGAGACCTTTTTTCATATCAATGACCTAGAGATGAGAGCGGTGCTTTTGGCATTGCAAGCACTTCACGGCCTTCTTCCCTTGGGGACAATTGCGATTCAGACAGACAATATGTCGTTTGTCTGGTATATCAACAAACAAGGGGGAACCAGGTCCTATCCACTTTGTCGGGAGGCCATGAGAGTGTGGGAATGGGCGATATCCAACAACCGCTTTCTCATAGCGACGCACATTCCGAGCCGGTCCAACATCTTGGCAGACAGGCTTAGTCGAACCATTCTCTCACCGTACGAGTGGTCTCTGAACCCCAGAGTAGTGAAGTTAATCTTCGCCAAGTGGGGTCAACCTCGCTGCGATCGTTTCGCCTCGCCTTTGAATGCAAAGTGCAGCGACTACTTTGCTCTAATTCCCCCATCCGGGGAATCCCACAGAGACCCTCTGGTGCATGTTTGGCCACCCGGTCTACTTTATGCTTACCCTTCTCTTCCCCTGATGCTAAAGTTCTTACAGAAAGCCCGACGGTTGGGGAGCAGAATAATCCTCATTGCCCCATTCTGGCCTCGTCAACCTTGGTTCCCATATCTATGGTCTCATCTAGTGAATCCCCCATGGATTCTAGATCCCATCCCGGATCTGATCCCTCACCCATCAGGCTTGTCAATTCCGAACCTGGACAACCTCAAGCTGACAGCTTGGTTGATCCAGTTCCACTGATGGCTAGGACTCCCGGTATCTCGTCCCCTGTCAAGGCTCTACTAGTAGCCACTCACAAGCCATCTACGAGAAGGATTTATAATAGCAAATGGAAACGTTTTTCTATTTGGACAGTGTCAAAACTTAGATCCCTTTACAGCTCCGCTGCCAGCAGTGTTAGATTTTCTATCAGGCTTATTCGACCAAGGTGCTAGCTCTTCTACGGTCAAAGTCCAGCTGGCTGCAATCTCTCACTATCATGTCGGGAGTGATCTCAGCCCTTTGACTTCGTCTAAATTATGTAAGACCTTCCTAAAAGGCACTTTCCTTTTAAGGCCTCCGGTTAAGCATGCAGTCCCTCCTTGGGACTTAACCCTTGTTCTTCAGTCTCTGACAGCTCCTCCCTTTGAGCCTGCAACTTCAGTGGATCTGAAATACTTATCTTGGAAGACAGTTTTTCTTGTTGCCATCACTTCGGCCAGAAGGGTTTCGGAACTTCAAGCCCTTTGTGCCAAGCCACCATATTTAATATTTCACAAAGATAGAGTTTCACTCAGGACCAGTCCCTCCTTTCTGCCCAAAATTGCTTTGGAGTCTAATATCAACCAATCTATTAATTTACCAGTCTTCTTTCCAAATTACCAGAATAAAGGTGAATACAAGCTACACTCTCTAGACGTACATAGGCAACTGAGGTTTTATTTGCACAGGACAGCTGATCACAGGAAATCAGACCAGCTTTTTGTATCCTTTGCTAAACCCACTTTGGGAAAACCTGTATCAAAAGTCACTTTGTCCAGATGGATCTCACAATGTATCCTTTTGGCTTATGAGAGTTCTGGCCGGTCTGCACCTGAAGATGTCCATGCCTGTTCTACTCGATCGATCTCTACCTCTGCTGCTTTTCGATCTAGGGTGTCGTTGGATGACATTTGTTCAGCAGCCACTTGGCTTCACCTCATACATTCATAAACCATTACAAATTGGATATTGTCTCTAGAAGGGAGAGCATCCTTTGGCTCTGCAGTGCTCCGGAATATCCTTCCATGAGGACCTCCCAAGAATTAGGTAGCTGGGGACTCTGTCCCATAGGTTGATGCACAAATGAAGTTAACTACTTCAGATTAAGAAGTTATGTACTCACCACAACATTCCATCTGAGTAGGTAAACTTCATTTGTCAGCAACCAACCCCCCCCCCCTCCATCCTCCTGATCCATATGGATACTCAAAGGAATCCTGCTTGTCATTGCGGATTGTCTTTAGGTTAGAGTTTGGAGGTGGTTCTTTGGTGTTCTATATTTTTATGCTGATAAGCAAACTCGATCTGAGGTCAGGAAGGGATAGCAGGGGGTTATGGGTAAAGGGGGAGGAGCTTGGACCTCAGATCTTAGCTGTTTGAAGCTGCCGGCTTGGATCCGATGTGGATCCGATACCCATAGGTTGCTGACAAATGAAGTTTACCTACTCAGATGGAACGTTATGGTGAGTACGTAACTTCTTATTCTCTCTCTTTTAAGCATCAGGGCTATTCAACATGTCCCAGAAGAAGAATGGGGACAAGGTTTCTACTCAAGACTTTTCCTGGTATCCAGAAAAGACGATTCCTGGTGTCCTATCCTGGACCTGTCTATCCTAAGCACATTTTTGGTAATCCCAAAATTCAAGATGCTAACTCTTCATCAGCTGCTTCCCATGCTAGGCAAAAATGTCTGGTTGGCAACACTGGGTTTAAAGGAAACTTACCTGCACATCCCAATAAGGGAATCTTGCAGAAGATACCTACACTTCAGAGCAGGCTACATGCATTATCAGTTCTCTGCACTGGCCTTTGGCTTATCTACTGCGCCCAGGGTATTCACAAAGTGCTTAGCTCTAGTCATTACATTTTGCAGGCAAAGAAATATTCAAATGTGTCCATACCTAGACGATTGTCTAATTCAGGCAGAAAGCTAGGACATACTATTAAATCATCTGGCATTTGTAAAGAAATTGCTAACTTCTCTGGGCTACACCATAAACGAAAATAAATCACATCTTGTACCCTGCCAACAAATTGTATTCCTGGGAGCAAGCTTGACTACAACTTCCCAGATGGCCTACCTCATGCCAGGGAAACAAGTTCATTTGACAGCCTACTTCAAACTACTGGCCACAAAGACCCAGTTATCTGCGAGGAAAGTACTGCAAGCCCTGGGGTTCATGGCCTCTTCCATTCTATTAATTCCGTATGCAAGACTGCATATGAGGAAACTAAAATGGTATCTAAAAAGCCTATGTTGTCAACATTCTCAGGATCTAGAATCAATGATTCCTATCATACCTTGTCTAAAGATAGTTCCTTTAGCGGGCAGAGGCCTGCCACCAAAACAAGGGACTGACATTCACTCTACCCCCTGCCGCCCAAACCCGAACAGACGCATCAGATTATGCATGGGGTGCTCACCTGGCAGGACAGGGCAGTGCATTCAGGGCAAATGGAACCCAAGTCAAATGCACCTGCATATTCAGAAAGAAATGTTAGCTGTGCAGAATGCTCTAACAGCCTTCAAGGACCACATTCTTCTAGGACCATTATTGGTAAAGACGGACAACACCACTGTTATGTGGTACATAAACAAGCAGGGGGGAACCCACTCATATCCTCTCTGCAGACTAGCCATGGCTCTGTGAAATACAGCCTTGAGCTACCAAGTGCACCTACAGGCGCAATTCATGCCAGGAAAGCTACATACGCTGGCAGACAACCTAAGCAGAAATCTCATGGACCCACACGAGTGGAAACTGGAACTAAAGATATTCAACACGTTGAGAAACAAATGGGGGAGCCCAGAGATAGACCTGTTTGCTTCCCCTCAGAACTATCAATTAGACAAATTCTGCACAAGGACTCCCCACAAACAACCTTGGAAAGTGGATGCTCTGTCCTTCACCTGGAAAAACCTATCAGTTTATGCCTTTCCCCCTCTGCCTCTCCTCTCCAAAGTGCTACTAAAGATCAAACAGGACAAACCAAGGACAATACTGATTGCACCAGACTGTCCACGTCAAAACTGGTAACCCCCTCTTGTGCAGTGTGTCACTGCTGGCACCATGGCACCTGCCACAGACTCCTGCCCTGCTGTCCCAGCAGGAGGGCTAGATTCTGCACCCACAGCTTCAAACCCTGAACCTTGCAGCCTGGCTAATTACCTGATCCCTCCGTTACCATCCCTCAGTAAGCAAGTGATGGATGTCATTCTGGAGGCAAGGAGGCCTAGTACTAGAAAATCCTATGCTGAAAAATGGAAAATATTCTGCTCCTGGAGCCAAACTCAGGGGATGGGCACAGCAGTGCCCGATTTACCTCATATTCTTCAATACTTAACTGAGATGCTTCACAAGGGCCTTTCCTTTTCTTCCATCAAAAATTCATGCCTCAGCCATTTCAGCACATTACAATACAGAGCCACCCTTCTTCTCTCATTAACTGCTGAAGCAATTCCCCAGAGGGGCCAAAAACGTAAGACCACCCAGGAGAGCCCCTACTCCAGCCTGGGACCTTAACTTTGTTTTGGAAAATCTCATTCTACCTCCCTTTGAGCCAGCTGCAAATGCAGAGTTGAAATTCCTTTCTTGGAAAACAGCCTTCCTTCTAGCCTTCACTTCAGCAAGAAGGGTGTCTGAATTACAGGCCCTCATGGCAGTGGAGCCTTTCATCATCTTTCATGCAGACAGGGTGTCCCTCAGGACCAGTCCCTCCTTTATGCCCAAGGTGGTATCCAGCGTGGCCCTTATTCAGTCCATTCATTTTTCAACCTTCTTTTCTAATCCACAGAACAAAGGGGAACGAATACTGCACTCCTTGGACGTGCACAGACCACTTAGATTTTACTTGAACAGGACTAAACCTCTCAGGAAATCTGAACAACTGCTGGTTGCATTTGCTGCAGGGGCAGAGGGGAAGGCCATTTCAAAGCAAACCATTTCTAAGTGGATAGGCCATTGCATTCATTTCTGCTATAAGCACCATAGAAAACCTACCCCACAGGGGATAAGATCTCATTCAACCAGGGCTGCATCTACCTCTACAGCCTTTCTCAGAGGTGTCCCTACCAGAGACATCCTAGAAGCTGCTACCTGGAGTTCTGTACATACCTTCACCAAGCATTACCACTTGCCAATTTTTTCTAAATCCAGAGATGGCTTTGCCACTGCAGTCTTGCAGGATCTTGTAGCTGCTCCTAATGCTATCTAATTACCTCCTCCCATCCTTAGCTTTGGGAATCTACCCAAATGTGATGACTGCAACAGTGAAACACGAAGAACATAGTACAGTTGTACACCTACCATAAATGTAGATGCTCGAGTGTATTCACTGTTGCAGTCCTGGTTTCCCTCCCTCTAGCCCCCTGAATTCTATTGACTATACCTCTTATCTTGTTTACTATGCTTAAAGCTTTTTGGTGTATTTGCTTTTTTGTTGGAGGTGTAACCTTGTATATAATTGCTTCCCATTATGGGGTACCTGACATCTGAGGCAAGAAAAACTAATGTAATGGCATCGGCTGCATGCTTTATACCCCTGACTACCTGATGTCATGGAAGATGAGACAGCAACCGACGCAGGACCCAAGACTTTGATAATCAGGCCGACTGAGGGCTACCTGCAAGCAGATAACCCAAATATGATGACTGCAACAGTGAATACACTCGAACATCTACATTTATTTTAAGTGTGCACAACTGTACATTCTTCCCTATTATAAGTTCATAGGTGTGTACTAGGCTAATGGCCCTGGAGCCTTCAAAACCCGAGCCCATAGGATTACCGTGGCATTGTGCCACCCGACCTTAGTTCCCAGTGCCTCTGTCAAATAGAGCCATTAGAGTGATCCCCGGGGTGAATTTTCTATTTCCCTTCCACTCATCAAGATTTCTCTTGAAGAGGGCCAGTGAGGGACTCTGGCATGTATGGGAAGTCTATTCCATAGCATGGGCAGTCTCTGGGTTACTAACCTGTCCCTCCAGCACGTTCTGTTGATTGTGGTAATGAGGTTGAGGTCTCTGGAGTGTGTGGTGCAGAGGGATTGGAATTTCTTTAGATGTAGCATTTCTAACAGAGCTACGTCAGACATGGCTTTGTAAGTCAAGCAGAGATCGCCTCTAAGTAGGCGATATGAGACGGAGAATAGTTGGGTGTTTTTTGAGTCTGTCCATGTGGGATAAGTGTTTAAGGCCTAGAATCCTCTTTGTGAGGCACTTTTGTGGCCTCTCCAGTTGTTGCAGGTGTCTAGTGAGGTACATGCCAAATGGGGCATTGTATTCGATGATTGCCTAATGAGGGAAGAGTAGAGGGAGACAATGACCTCTTTCTTCCTGGATGCAAATCCCTTAGTAATGAGATGTGCCACATAGAAGGACTTTCTGACCACAGTGGCAATGTGATTGTCGAAAGAGAGGTTGCTGTCAACCTGTGTTCCCAGATCTCTTATAACTCCTTCTGTGTTCAGTGGACTACCATCGATGTGATAATTCATGGGAACCGGGATTTTACCATAGGGAATGACGAAGATATTTTTTGGCATTGAACTTAAGGCCATGGATGTTCATCGTGTTTCAGTGTTGCAGTCATTACACTTGGGTTATCCTGCTGGCAGGCTACCCGCAGTCGGCCTGAATTCCAAAGTCTTGGTCCAGCGTCAGTTGCTGTCGCCTCTTCCCTGACGTCAGTGCGACAGGGGTATAAAAGATGCAGCCGACGCCATTTTCTTCAGTCTTTCTTGCCGCGTAGTGCCCGAAGCAAAAGCAGTTCGCAAGTGCCGGTCGGCCGACTCCTGAGATTTTGAAATTGAATTTCAGATCCGAAGTCTTCTATAAAGCTAAGTACCCCGTTGGGGAAACTTTTTTCTTGCTCCAGACCGATGTCAGAAAAAGTTAACAATTGTATTTCTTGTGGGAAGCAAATACCTCATAAGGATTTTCACTCTTACTGTATTCCTTGCCTAGGCCCTGACCATGACGTTGCTAGTTGTCGGTTTTGTGCTAGATTTAACCAACACACTATTAAGCGTCAGTACGATTTTGCTTTTCATTGCTTTGGCCGAAGGTTTAACTACATAATGCCGTTGGATCAGCTGATGACCAGAGTTCATAAAAAGCTCAAGGAAAAAGAAAAGGACAGGCATCCGAGGTCCAAAACCGACTATGAACCCTCTTCTAGGCCACTCGCCGGTGCTCAGTGAGGTGCTTTCACAACCCCTGACACCCGCTACCTCAGAGCCACAGGCCGCCTCCAACTCCCATGTGGAGACAGCTAGGCCTCTGGATACTCAAGGTGTTGGGCCTTCGGAAACTAATCCCTCAGATGGGTCTGGAGACGTTGAGCAGGCATCAGCTTCTGAGGGTGTTTTCAGACCTACACAGCTTTATATCAAGCCAACTTCAGCATCAAAGACAAAGACTAAAACAGTTTTAAAGACAAAGAAACAGGTACAGCACTCTCCAGGACAGACTTCCATGCCTAAGAAACAGATGCTTAAAATGGCTGAAGACCTAATTACTTTGATCAGGGATTCCCATCCCCCTCCTGATAAGAGGCCTAGGCAAGACACTGAATATGATTCCTCTGATGAGGTGCCCATTTCCTCTGACTCCTCTTCAGAACAGGGATATTCTATTCCTCCCTATGAGGATTCTGATGCTGAAGAATCTATTCCTTCAGCTTCTCCTCCTGGGAATTACTCTTTTGGGGAAACCTTGCATACCATGAGGGAGCATTTCCACTGGGAGAGCCAAGATTATTCTGATTCTAAGAAAAGGCTCAGAGACTTTCTTTTACTACCTCAGCACAGACCTCTTGCTATTCCTCCTGTACTAGACATTGTAGATGATGTGTTTTCAGAATCCGGCCTGTCTCCCGACTCTTTACTTCCTGCACCTGTTAAGCCAGACAGATACTACAGGGTGCCAGATTCTCATAAATTTCTGTATAAAAACCCTGCAGCTGACCCAGAAACTATTTCACAGGGTCCCAAAGGGGTCAAGGCTGCTACAGCAAAAAAAACCCTGTCTCCTCAGATAGAGATTCTAGGGCACTGGACAGATGGGGAAAAAAGTTTACACTTCTGCTACCTTGGCTGTAAGGGCTTTAAATTGTCAATTTCACATGCTTAAATATCAGCAATATTTAATGTCTCTGTTAAAACAGAAAATGTTGACAAATTCTGAATGTGCTGAGAATAAGGAATTGCAGGATTTATTGCATGCAGCTGAACAAGTGGGAAAACATACTTTGCAATGTGGTTATGATTCACTGGAGGCCTCTTGCAGGGCCGCTGTAACAGGCTCTGTCATTAGAAGGCATGCTTGGTTAAAGGAACAGACTCTGCCTGATCATGTTACAGCAAAATTATCGGATGCTCCATTACAGCATGATACTTTGTTTGGTGTTAAGGCAGAATAGGTGTTAAAGAAAATGGAGGATAAAGCTAAATCTATGCAGACAGTGAAGGATTTCTTACAGGTGCAGCCACCCAGATTTAGCAGGAACTGGCCTTCTAAAAATTTGTCCTTTTGCGTGTCAGACAGGCTACAAAGAGGCAGATACAGACACCCTAGAGGCAGACAACAGCCCCAGGGCTCATACAGGCCCAAACAGTGGGGTGCTTCTACCTCCAAAAGCGGAGAAGACAAAACACAGCCATATAGGAAACAGTCCCAATGACTTCCCTCTGCCAATGCCAAGCATTTATCTTTTGGCAGCACCCTTAGGGGGAAAGCTAGCACTTTTGTCACAAAATTGGCACATGATTACCTAGGACAAATGGGTCTTAAATATAGTCTCTCAGGGCTACAGGTTCCACTTTCACACCCTTCCAAAGGCAAAAGGTATGCCAGACCTGCCAAACAATCAATGGGCAGAGGCACAAAACCAAGTTTCATCTCTCATGGACATGAGGGCTATTCAGCCAGTACCACGACAAGAGCAGGGACAAGGATTTTACTCAAGACTTTTCTTAGTACCAAGAAAGGACAAAGCATGGAGACCGATTCTGGACCTGTCTATTCTAAATACTTTTCTGGACGTTCCAAAATTCAAAATGTTGACTCTGCAGCAGCTTCTGCCCATGTTGGGCAAAAAGGCTTGGCTTGTAACTCTGGACCTCAAAGAGGCATACCTGAGTGTCCCAATCAGACAATCTTGCAGAAGATGCCTCAGATTCATAGCTGGCTCAATGCACTACCAATTCTCTGCACTGCCCTTTGGCTTATCTACTGCGCCCAGGGTCTTCACAAAATGCCTGGCACCAGTAATTGCACTTTGCAGACAAAGAGGAATTCAAATATATCCCTACTTGGACGACTGCCTTATTCAAGCAGAGGCCAAAGACATTCTACTAAAGCATCCAACGTTTGTAAAAAGATTACTAATTTGCCTAGGGTACACAGTAAACGAAAAGAAATCAAAACTAGCACCCTCACAAGAGATAATATTCCTGGGTGCAAGCTTAAATACAACTGCCCAGATGGCTTATCTCACGCCAGACAAACAAAGGCAACTGACTTCTTACTTCGAAAACATGGCAACAAAGACCCAGTTATCTGCAAGAAAAATTCTGCAGGCTCTGAGCTACATGGCCTCTTGCATTCTGCTAATTCCATATGCAAGACTGCATATGAGGAAACTACAATGGTACCTAAAAAGTGTTTAGACTCAACATTGCCACAGCCTGGAATCATTAATTTCACTTATTCCCTGCCCGCAGCAGGAGTTTCGATGGTGGGCACAGGCCTGTCACCACAACAAGGGACAGCCATTGACTTTACCCACAGCTAGCCAAACACTAACAACAGATGCATCAGATTATGCCTGGGGGGGCCCACATGGCAGGAAAATGTATTCAGGGCACATGGCCCCCAGGCCAAAGGCATCTACACATCAATCAAAAAGAGATGCTAGCTGTACAAAGTGCTTTGACAGCCTTCAAGGACCTACTTCATCCAGGACAGCTGCTGATAAAGACGGACAACACCACAGTCTTGTGGTACATAAACAAGCAGGGGGGAACACATTCCTACCCCCTCTGCAGACAAGCCATGATTTTGTGGAACACAGCATTGACTTACCAAGTACACCTGCAAGCACAATTCCTGCCAGGAAAAACAAATGCTCTGGCAGATGAACTAAGCAGAAACCTCATGGACCCTCACGAGTGGAAACTAGATCCACAAATCTTCAGCATGATAACAAGGGAATGCCCAGACATAGATCTTGTTGCCTCCCCTCACAACTACCAACTTCAACGATTCTGCACAAGGACTTATCACAAACAAGCATGGAAAGTGGATGCTCTGGCATTCAGCTGGAACAACCTTATAGTATATGCCTTTCCTCCACTGCCTCTCCTCCCCAAGGTTCTCCTAAACATCAGACAAGAGAAGCCACAAATGATTCTGATTGCCCCGGATTGGCCATGCCAACACTGGTACCCAATCCTAAGGAGCTTGTCCCAAGGCCCAGCCTGGACATTGCCTCAAATTCCTCATTTACTGACCGAACAAAACAATCAGATCCTGCACAGCCAACTCAGAAGTCTAAATCCAGCTGCATGGCAGATATTGTAACCATTCAGAATACACCTCTCTCTAAAGCGGTTATGGATGTCATTTTGGAGGCCAGGAGGCCCAGCACCAGAAAATCTTATGCAGAAAAATGGAAGAGATTCTGTGTTTGGAACCAGGCGCATGAAATTGACATGCTTGTTCCAAATATTCCTCAGATTTTACAATATCTAACTGAGATGCTGGACAAAGGCTTAACCTTCTCATCAATTAAGATCCATGCCTCTGCCATTTCAGCTCATTACAATACAGGCCCGCCTATTTTCTCATATCCATTGCTTAGGCAGTTCCTCGGGGGGGGCAAAAACATAAGACCTCCAAGGAGAGCACCAATACCTGCATGGGACCTCAATTTTGTCTTGGAAAAACTCACACTGCCTCCTTTTGAGCCAGCCAATACAGCTGAGATAAAATTCTTATCATGGAAAACAGCTCTGCTCCTAGCAATAACTTCAGCAAGAAGAGTGTCAGAGCTAAAGGTTTTAATGGCTGTGGAATCCTTTAATCTGAAGTAGGATTGTTCATTTGTCAGCAACCTGTGGGTTACGGATCCGATATCGGATCCGAGCCGGCAACTTGTTTCAAGCTAAAGGATCCGAGCTCCTAGCTCCTCCCTTCACCCATAATCCCCTGCTAACCCTCCATGACCTCAGATCTAGTTTGCCGCGCTTGTGATGGCTGGATCTTTTTTGAGCTCTGTCAGATAAGTGAAAAAAAGTTAACTTTTTCAAATTATTTCTAGTCAGGAAATTCTTTTTTAGTTTAAAGTAATACTTGTAAAGTGTGTCTGAGTTAGGTTCCTTATTTTTTAATTAATACCCTCCCTTCGCTGGTCGCTAGTGTGTGAATGTTTGTTGTGTGTCTTTTGGGCCCTGTGTGTGTGTGTAGATGTCCTTCAAGGATGCATCTGCAGTTGTCACATATGGGTTGTCCTGCCTCAGGCAACCCTTCGGTCGGCCAGATTCCAAAGTCTGGGTCTGGTGTTGGCTGATGTCACTCCTTCCCCGATGTCACAACGCCTGGGGTATAAAAGCGTCAGCCGACGCCATCTTCCCCAGTCTTTCTTGCCGCGTGGTGCCCGAAGCAGAAGCAGTTCGCAAATGCCGGTCGGCCAGCTCCTGTAATTTCGCTATCCGAAGACTTCAAAAGCTAAGTACCCCGTTGGGGACTCTTTCTTGCCTCAGCTGATGTCAGAAAAAGTTAATAATTGTTTAACTTGTGGGAAACAAATACCTCATAAGGATTTCCACTGTTATTGTCTTCCTTGCTTAGGCCCAGACCACGACGTCTCGGCCTGCTCTGCCTGCGCTTCCTTCAACCGACGCACTCTTAGACGTCGGTCGGAGTTCGCAGAAGAGTTTTTTGGGGATAGTTTTGCTTACAAAATGCCGTTGGAAACCCCGACATAGCATTTAATTAAGAAACGGAAAGACAAGGACCGACACACGCCGGCCGTGGTTTCGGCTGAAACCGCAGCTAGGCCTACCGCCAGTGTCTCGGTCTCGGCTGATACAGAGTCCTTGGAACTTCCGAACCCTGAAATAATACAACCGACAGCCTCGGTCCCGGAGGCTCCTACCGAGTCAGTTACAGAATTGCCTTCCGAAACTGGTGTATTGGAATCTTCTGACACCATACCTTTAGATAAAGCTACACCAGCACGTGGTGCAGCCAGGCCTCCTGCATCCATGTCTATTAAGGCCTTCAGCAGGGCTAAAGCTGCAAAACACACTAAAGCCATGCCTCCCAGAGTAATTCCTCAGGGACCTTCTTCTAGTTCACAGATTTTAACTTTAGCAGAGGACCTGATCTCCTTAATTAGGGGCTCTCAGCCTCATCCGGACAGGGGCTCCCAACCCCCTCTAGACAAAAGGCCCAGGATGGATTCCCCTGATCCCCTTTCCTCAGAGGAGGCCTCTGTTGGCTCGGATCGCTCAGACTACCAGGAGGAGGCTTATTCGGCCTACGAGGATTCGGATGCAGAGGAATCTATTCCCTCAGCCTCTCCTCCTGAAGAGCTTTCCTTTGGGGGGAGACCCTTCACACTATGAGAGAGCATTTCAAATGGCAGGGCCAGGAATATTCTGATTCCAGGAAAAGACTAAGAACTTTTCTTCATTTACCTCCGCATAGACCTTTGGCTATTCCTCCTGTTTTAAATGTGATTGATGATGTATATTCTGACTCTAGTATGACCCCTGACACTCTGCCTCCGGCCCCTGTTAAGCCTGATAGGTATTACAGGGTCCCGGACACACACAATTTTCTTTATAAGGCCCACTCTGCTGACCCTGAAACTATTTCACAGGGCCCTAAAGGGGTTGCAGCTGTTACTACTAAGAACCCACTCCCCTCTGCAAAGGAGTCCAGGGCATTAGAGAGATGGGGTAAAAAAGTGTATACATCTGCCACTCTTGCTATGAGGGCATTAAATTGTCAGTTTCACATGATACAGTATCAAGAGTATTTGTTAGAAGAAATGCATAAGAAATTGTCTTCTTCTGAACCCCTTGACCGTAAATCCCTTCAGGATCTGGTACATAATTCCCAGCAGGTTAGCAACCATTTCTTGCAGGGTGGTTATGATGCATTGGAAGCTTCATGTAGGTCAGCAATGACAGGTGTTGTCATATGCAGGCATGCTTGGCTGAAGGAACAATCCCTGCCAGAACATGTTAAAGCTAAGCTTTTGGATGCTCCATTGGAAAAGCAGACGTTATTTGGTTCCACTGCTCAAGACGTCCTAAAGAAATTTGAGGAAAAGGCAAAATCTGTACAAACAGTTAAGGATTTTCTTCAAGTCCAACCACCTAGATTCAGCAGAAACTGGCCTTCCAAGAATTGGTCCTTTCCGGACACAGAAAGATTTCAAAGGGGCAGAAACAGGCGTGCCAGAGGTAGAGGCCAAGCTAGGGGCTCCTACAGAGGCCGTCAATGGCAACCTCCAATCCAGACAGGCAGTTCAGGATCTGCAACTGCTGCACAAGGACAAACTCAATGACTCTGCTTTGACTCCGCCAACCAGGGCTCAATTAGAAGCACCTTTGGGTGGAAAGCTTTCTTTATTCTCAAGAAATTGGCACAACATTACAAGAGACAAATGGACACTCCAAATAATAGACAACGGATACAGGCTCCATTTCCACACATTGCCAAAAAGAACAGGCATACCAGGTCTGCCACCAAGTCAAAGGACAGAGGCTTTGAAACAAATCTCAAACTTACTACAAATGAAAGCCATAGAAAAAGTTCCTATCTCAGAACAAGGCCAAGGATTTTACTCCAGACTATTCCTTGTTCCAAGAAAAGAGCATCAATGGAGACCAATTCTCGACTTGTCCGTACTGAATACTTATCTCATTGTGCCAAAATTCAAAATGCTGACTCTACAGCAACTCCTTCCCATGCTGGGCAAGGGGTCTTGGCTGGTTACTGTAGACCTCAAGGAGGCATACCTGCATGTCCCTATCAGACAAAGTTGCAGAAGATACCTCAGATTTCTTGCAGGGTCAGAGCATTATCAATTCTCAGCATTGCCCTTTGGCTTATCTACCGCGCCCAGAGTATTCACGAAATGCCTGGCATCAGTAATAGCACACTGCAGACTCCAGGGGATTCAAATCTACCCATATCTGGATAAACTGCCTTATACAAGCGGACAACCAACAAACTCTGATAAAGGACTTAAATTATGCCATCAATCTTCTACAGGCCTTGGGATATACAGTCAACATGCACAAATCAAGACTTGTTCCATCCCAAAGAATAACCTTTCTGGGTGCGGATCTAGATACAACCACCCAAATGGCTTATCTCACAGAAGAAAAACAAAGTCAACTACCGGATTACTTCAAGAATCTGACAAGACAAACTCTGCTGACTGCAAGGAAAATCCTGCAGGCCCTGGGTTACATGGCATCCTGTATTCTTTTGATTCCACAAGCAAGGCTACATATGAGAAAGCTACAGTGGTACCTAAGGAGTTTATGGACTCAGCACAGTCACAGTTTGGAAACTTTAATCCCACTCATCCCATGCCTTCACAAGGAATTTCTGTGGTGGGCTCAGGCCAGCCAGTCCAACAGAGGGCTGCCCTTCACAAAGCCAAAAACCTCCCAAACTTTTACAACAGACGCTTCAGACCTAGATTGGGGAGCACACATGGAGGGCAGAGGTATCCAAGGACAGTGGTCACGAAAGGAGCTGTGCATGCACATAAATCAAAAAGAAATGCTAGCAGTGATACATGCAATCGAGGCCTTTAAACTCTTTCTGCATCAAGGCCATCTACTAATAAGGACAGACAACACCACAGTTATGTGGTACATAAACAAGCAAGGAGGTACCCATTCTTACCCTCTGTGCAGACTGGCAATGAATCTATGGGATCTTTCCTTGAAACTCAATATACAGCTACAAGCTCAGTTTGTGCCAGGGAAGGACACTATACTGGTGGACAGCTTAAGCAGAAATATCATGGATGCACACGAATGGATGCTGCACCGAGACATTTTCCAACAGATAACACAATCTTGGGGGAGCCCGGACATAGATCTATTTGCATCCCCCCACAATCATCAACTAAAGAAATTCTGCTCAAGGACATACCACCCACAAGCGTGGAAAGTGGACACCCTCTCTTTCAGCTGGAGAACTCTGACAGTGTATGCATTTCCTCCTATTCCATTAATGACCAAGGTGTTACTGAAGATCAGGGCAGAGCAGCCAAAAGTGATCCTGATAGCTCCGGACTGGCCAAGACAGCACTGGTACCCACTGCTAAGGAGCTTGTCACGTACGAAGCCATGGCCCCTACCTCTATGGCCACTTCTACTGACACAGCACAGCTACAAAACTCTACATTCCAATCTGAAAACATTGCAACTAACAGCGTGGAGAATACCTTGACTCCTCCTCAGGAAAAGCTATCCCAGAGAGTAAAGAATATTATTCTGGAAGCTCGCCGCCCTTCCACAAGGAAGGCATATTCAGCAAAATGGAAAAGATTTCTCATCTGGAACACCACAAAGGGCCTAGATGCGACAATGATGAACATGGCACATATCCTGGAATATTTGGCAGAAATGTTCCACAATGGACTGTCTTACTCTTCTATTAAGATTCATGCTTCAGCAATTTCAGCAGAGTACAATACTGATCCTCCTGTCTTTTCTCATCCTCTCCTAAGACAGTTTCTAAGGGGAATCAAAAACATCAAACCTCCTAGGAAACATCCTCTACCTGCTTGGGACCTTAACTACGTGTTGGAAAAACTAACACTGCCTCCATTTGAACCAGCAGCATCTGCAGATCTACAGTACCTCTCATGGAAGACTGCTTTCCTTTTGGCAATAACCTCAGCAAGAAGAGTTTCGGAATTGCAGGCCCTGATGGCAGTTCAGCCACTTATTATTTTCCATCAGGATAGTTTCATTAAGAACTAATCCTACTTTTATGCCAAAGGTGGTATCCAGGGTTTCATTGAATCAAGCTATTCACTTGCCTACCTTCTTCCCAAATCCACAAAACAAAGGGGAGAAACTGCTGCACACCCTGGACATTCACAGACAGTTGCACTGCTACTTGGACAGAACTAAAGGTTTCAGAAAAACTGACCAGCTGCTGGTAGCATATGCTGCTGGTACTCAAGGAAAAGCAATTTCCAAACAGACAATTTCAAAATGGATAGGAAATTGCATCCACTTTTGTTACTCATTTCATGGAAAGACTGTACCAGCTAACATTAGACCTCATTCTACGAGAGCCACAGCCACCGCCACAGCCTTTTTAAGAGGGGTGGCTACAAAAGACATTTTAGAAGCTGCCACATGGAGCTCCATGCATACATTTGCCAAGCATTACAATTTACCTTTATATTCCAGATCCAGAGCAGGCTGTCCTGCAGGGTATCTTAGCTACACCATCCATTTCCTAGTACCTCCACCCCCAGATTGGCTATGGTATTCTACCCATATGTGATGACTGCAGATGCATCCTTGAAGGACATAGTACAGTTTTGTACCTACCATAAATGTAGATGTCCGATAGGTATGCATCTGCAGTCAGGTTTACCCTCCCTCCTTCCCCTCTGTGGTACTCCTAGGGTGCTTACCTCTCTATTAGCTAGCTGGGGGATCTATTATGGTGTATTTGTTTATACATATATATATATATATATATATATATATTTGCAAATGTTTGGATTCTTTACTGCATTTTTCCAAATTTAGCCTTCCTAGAGGGCACCTGGCATCTGGGGCAAGAAAAACCGAGGAAGATGGCGTCGGCTGACGCTTTTATACCCCAGGCGTTGTGACGTCGGGGAAGGGGTGACACCAGCCAACGCCGGACCCAGACTTTGGAATCCGGCCGACCGAAGGGCTGCCTGAGGCAGGACAACCCATATGTGATGACTGCAGATGCATACCTATCGGACATCTACATTTATGGTAGGTACAAAACTGTACTTTGTTTTTTTCTTTCTTTTTTTAGTTTAAAAAAAAAAAAAAAAAAAAAAAAGGAATGGCTGAGGCCCCAAAAGCCATATTTTCTAAATGTACCGAGTGTGGCCATAAGCTCTCCCTGGCTGATGGCCACACTCGGTGCGTTCGGTGCCTTGGGGTTGAACACCTCTCCTCGGGCTGTACTATCTGTGCAGCGTTCAACCCCAGGGCACTGAAAGAATGGAGGTCGAAGCTGGTCCTGGCGGGACTTCTACCCCCGGATTCAGCTTCGGCCTCCGCTACCTCTGTTGCTCCCGTGGCTCCATCACAGCCTGTGGTGGTTGCCACTCCTGCTCCCCTGCCTCCGACTGGGACTCAAACTCCTGCTAAAGTGTCGGAAGACAGGGAAGCCAGGAGGGAGAAACAGAGGGAGAAGCACCACAAGCGGCGGGCCGAGACCTTCGTTTCGGCCCCGCCAGCTAAGCGGGCTTCTCCCTCCACTGCTTCTAGGTCTCCTCCTCCTCGGCTCCGATCCCCTTCTTTCTCCCCGGGGCCCGAGGAGGAGGAGATCCGATCTCTGTCAAGGTCATCGAGGCGGCATTCCAGGCCTGCCTCGGTGGCCTCTTTGAGATCCACTTTCAGCTTATCAGATGCAGACTTGGACCAGATGATGCGAAGGTTCATCCAGGCCCAGCTGCAGATGGGAGTGCTCTTGCCTCCCCCCCCCTCAGGCGGGGGAGCTCAACACCTTTTTTCCACCCAATTGCTCCTTCTCCGACCCGCTACCCGGGTTCGGAGCGCTCGGAGCCGAGCAGCCTTGGAGCCGGGGGTGGGTCGGCGCCGACAGTACTTGGTACTTCGGATCCGACCCTACTCTCGAGTCTGTCGGATCCGACCTCTTGGAGCTGGGGTCCGAGCTTCGGATCCGGGGGATTCAGTGTGCCTTCGGCTCCGTCCAGGTCGGAGCACACTGGTCCCTCGGATCCGACGGTCTCTGCTCTGGCTCCGATCCCTTCATCGGATCCGAGTGGGAGCCGACTTTCGGATCCATTGGAGAGTGGCTCTCCCTCGGCATTCGATGTTGTGGAGAGCTCTGTTGAGAGCATCCGGACCCCCGGTAATTGCATCGACTCCTCCCTGCACTCCCTCTCTGCTGGGCCAGGCTTCCATCACCCGGCCAAAGGGACAGCCTGCTTCGATGTCACAGATAGTTCCATTGGAACAAGATGTTGCTGGCGAGGCCTCCTCGGACAGTCCCCCCGAGGAAGCTCCCCGCAAGCATAAGTGCAAAAGGAGGCACGTGGACTCCCCTGAGTCCTTAACTGAGGACACGGACTTGGAAGAAGGGGAAGGCTCCCCAAGATCACCCCCTGAGGATGTCTCCTTTGGAGACATCATGGAGATGCTTAGAATCAGAGATGGGTGGTCTGCCCCCAAGTCTTCCTCTGACGAGTCCGTGTTTCTGGAGGCATTCAAGGCAGGCCCGTCTACCTCCTGGGTGTCCCCTCCAGCCGACCCCCTGGTGGACCTTATTACCACCAGGGCATGGAAGGATCCGGACACCGTGGAGCCATTACTGAAGCGACCGGATAGGATTCTTAGCCCCCCCTCAGACCGGTCACATTGGAGTAAGGGCCCCCCTGTAGATGCCATTTTGACGGCGGCAGCCACAAAGAGGGAATTGGCTCAGGAGAGTCCCTCAGTCCATCCTCCAAGCAAAGAGTCCCGTTTAATGGACCACTTAGGGAAGCGAGTCTTTTGTTCAGTGACCTTCTCAGTAAGGTCTCTGAACTATATGGCACATGTCATCAGGATGCAGCGGGATCTTATGAAAGAATACGCTGCATCCCCCCCTGAGTCCATGTCGGAGGAGGATAAACAATTGTACTCCACCCGAATGGCCACTCTGAGATCTATTTCAAACACCTCTATGCGGCTGTTGTCCCACGCTACAGAGGGAGCCGCTAGGGCTAGCGGAGCAGGCCTAGTCATGAGACGTCAGGCCTGGCTCCGTCATTGCGACTTTACGGAGCCCTTTAAAGCATCCTTCGAACGCCTTTGATGGTTCTGCCCTTTTTGGCAAAACAGTTCGCGAGACGCTTGTCCAGAGTGAGAAGGACGGGAAGACGTTGTCTGCCGTCTGAGTCCGCTTTTCTGCTCCCCAGCGGTCCTTTTCAAGGAACCAAAAGGGTCAGAAGAAGATGTGGTTCCGGAAATCACAACATTCCCAACCAGCTCCGGACAACCAGTCCTACCGTGGCAGAGGTGGACAGGGAGGATGTCGCCCCAGAGGCAGAGGGGCTCCGAGAAATTTTGGGTCCAGAGAACTTTTCTCTGAGCGGCCCGCGCATCAGCCCTGAGGGGTTGCCCGGCTGCTCCACTCTGGAGGTAGTCGGGGGGCGTTTTTCGAAACATCTAACGGCATGGGAGTCTATCACAACAGACAGCTGGGTGCTTCGCATCATATCCAGAGGATACAAAATACCAATTCTTCATGTCCCCCGATCCAAGAACCTCCCCGATGTACCACCCGATCACAGGGAGGCCGCAGCCACAGAAATACAGCAGCTGCTAAGAAAAAGAGCCATCCAGCCCGTCCCCCAAGACCAGCTCGGATTAGGGTTCTACTCCAGGTTCTTTTTGGTGCCAAAAGACGGGGATCTGAGACCCATTCTAGACCTTTCCCGCTTGAACCTGTCAGTAACCAAGGAAAAATTCCGAATGGTCACTCTTCAATCTATCCTCCCCCTTTTGAGGGAGAAAGATTGGATGTGCTCTATAGACGTCAAGGATGCGTATTACCACATCTTAATGGACAAACGATCCGGGAGGTTCCTTCGCTTCCGGCTGGGAGCCAGTCACTACCAGTTCAGGGTCCTTCCCTTTGGCCTCACCACAGCCCCCGGGGTGTTCACCAAAGTGTTAGCAGTGATTGCGGCCCACCTGAGACTCCAGGGAATTCAGGTCTTCCCATACCTGGACGACTGGCTCCTGACCGCACCAACAAGGCATCTACTTTGCTCGGCCAGAGACTTCTTTCTCCATCTAGCCCCACAACTAGGCATTACTATCAATGTCGGCAAATCTCTACTGGCTCCAACACAGATCATAGAGTTCATAGGTGCCAGAATAAACACCAGATATTTGCGAGCCTTCCTAACTGCCGAGAGAATCGGAAATCTACAACTTCATGTGCGGGCTATCCTTCATTCAGAGGCTTCACCAGCAGAATTGATCCTGAGGGCACTAGGCTCCATGGCGGCAGCGATTACACTCCTTCCATGCGCCCGTTTGAACATGCGAGTCCTGCAATGGACTCTGTTAGTGCAGTGGTCCTTCCTATCCCTTCCTCTTCACCACCCCATTGCTATCAGCAAGGCTTGCAGAAGGGCACTACTATGGTGGCTCCAAGCATCGAACTTCCATACGGGCCGTCCCTTCTGCACCTCTCCCCCTATCGCCACGGTGACCACGGACGCTTCCCGCCTCTGGTGGGGGGGCATTACTCAGGCAGGACAGTCCAAGGCACGTGGAACGATACAGAGACCTCCCTGCATATCAACGTTCTGGAGATGAGAGCGGTGCTTTTGGCGTTGCAAGCACTTCAGAGCTTCCTCCCCGCAGGAACAATTGCAATTCACTCGGACAACATGTCATTGGTCTGGTATATCAACAAACAGGGGGGTACCAGATCTTATCCTCTTTGCTGCGAAGCCATGAGAGTGTGGGAATGGGCTATCTCCACCAACCGCTTTCTGATTGCAACGCACATTCCGGGGAGGACCAACATCCTAGCGGACAAGCTCAGCCGCACCCTTCTTACCCCTTACGAGTGGTCTCTCAATCCTCTAGTAGCGAAGCAGATATTCGCAACATGGGGGCAACCCTGCTGCGATCTTTTTGCATCTCCATCAAATGCCAAATGCAACAATTTCTTCGCTCTAATCCCCCCACCAGGGGAATCTCCAAGAGATGCTCTGGTGCATGCTTGGCCACCCTGTCTACTATATGCCTATCCTCCTCTTCCAATGATGATACAACTCTTACAGAAAGCCTCGCGGTTGGGGAGCAAAATGATTCTCATTGCCCCATTCTGGCCTCGACAGATTTGGTTCCCTTACCTGTGGTCTCACCTTGTGAATCACCCTTGGATTCTAGATCCCATTCCGGATCTCATCTCCTATCCATTGGACTTGCCAACTCCAAACCTGGACAATCTGAAACTGACAGCTTGGTTGCTCCAGTTCCACTCCTAGTTAGGACTCCCAGTATCTCTTCACCAGTCAAAGCCATCCTCGTGGCAGTGCATAAGCCCTCCACCAGGAAGGTGTATCACAGTAAATGGAAACATTTTTCCATCTGGGCAGAGCGCCGCGATTTAGATCCCTTTACGGCTCCTCTTCCATCCATTTTAGACTTCCTAACTGAACTCTTTCAGGAAGGCGCTAGTTGCTCAACTGTCAAAGTGCAATTGGCAGCCATTTCTCATTATCATGTGGGACATGATACAGGACCCTTGATGTCAGCCAAATTGTGTAAAACCTTTCCCAAGGGTACCTTTTTACTTAGACCTCCTGTAAAAGAAGCCGTACCCCCATGGGATCTTACTTTAGTTCTTCCAGCCTTGATTGCTCCACCATTTGAACCCGCTGCTTCAGTGGATCTCAAATTCTTGTCATGGAAAACAGCATTCCTTGTAGCCATTACTTCAGCGAAAAGAGTGTCTGAACTTCAGGCTCTTTCTGTAAAGCCTCCATACCTGATTTTTCACCCTGATAGAGTGTACCTCAGGATCAATCCCTCCTTTCCTCCCAAGATAGCATCAAAAAGCAACATAAACCAATCCATAAATTTACCGGTTTTCTTCCCTAAATATCAAAATAAGGGTGAATACAAGCTGCACTCATTGGATGTTCATAGGCAGCTTCGTTTTTATACTCATAGGACGGCTGGCCATAGACAATCTGACCAGCTGTTCGTTTCCTTTGCCAAATTTAACTTGGGGAAAGCTATCTCTAAAGTATCTTTATCTCGCTGGATTTCCCAATGTATTATACTGGCTCTTCAAGCCTCGGGTAGACCCGCACCAGAAGGAGTTCGTGCTCATTCCACTCGCTCCATTTCTACCTCTGCGTCTTTCAAGTCTAGAGTTCCTTTGGATGATATTTGTTCTGCAGCCACTTGGGCTTCATCTCATACCTTTATCAACCACTACAAGCTAGACCTGCTTTCTAGAGGGAGAGCATCCTTTGGCTCTGCGGTGCTTCTTAATATCCTTCCATGATGGCCACCCAGGGTGCAGGTAGCTGGGGACTCTGTCCCACAGGTTGCTGACAAATGAACAATCCTACTTCAGATTTAGAAGTTATGTACTCACCATAACGTTCCATCTGAGTAGGTAGTTCATTTGTCTGCAACCATCCCCGCCTCCTTCCCCCTGACCTTCTTCGGATCTATTAGTTTTTTAGATATCCTTTGTTGGATATATATTGGGAGGCAAACTCGATCTGAGGTCATGGGGGGTTAGCAGGGGATTATGGGTGAAGGGAGGAGCTAGGAGCTCGGATCCTTTAGCTTGAAACAAGTTGCCGGCTCGGATCCGATATCGGATCCGTAACCCACAGGTTGCAGACAAATGAACTACCTACTCAGATGGAACGTTATGGTGAGTACATAACTTCTAATTATCTTCCATCCGGACAGGATTTCTCTAAGGACAAACTCAACATTTATGCCTAAGGTAGTGTCCAGTGTGGCTCTTAACCAAACCATTCATTTACCTACTTTTTACCCAAACCGGCAGAATAAAGGGGAGAGACTTCTGCATTCTTTGGACAACACAGACAGCTACGCTTCTACTTGGACAAAACTAAAGCTTTCAGAAAGACTGAACAACTTTTAGTGGCATATGCTGCAGGATCACAAGGAAAGGCTATCTCAAAGCAGAGTATTTCTTAATGGATAGGACACTGCATTCGTTTCTTGGGTAGCTTCCCCTGGTATCAAAGCTATTCACAACATGGTAAATTAGTGCCTAAGGGCATTAGACCACATTCTACCAGGGCAGCAGCCATCTCAGCAGCCTTCTTCAGAGGAGTACCAATCAATGATATTTTGGAGGCTGCAACTTGGACTTCGGTGCACACATTTGCTAAACACTACCACTTCCCTCTTTACTCTCAATCCAGAGCAGGCTTTGCCACTGCAATCTTGCAGGGCCTTATAGCCACTCTTAATTCTATTTAGACCCAGCCGCCCAACCTCAGCTGTGGCATTCAACACAAGTGTAATGACTGCAACAGTGAAACACTATGAACATAGTACAGTTGTGTACCTACCATAAATGTAGATGTTCGAGTGTATTCACTGTTGCAGTCCAGGTTACCCACCCACCACCCCCCTTTTCTTTGCTGGGACTTGTATATACTTCTCTATCCTATACAATCTATGTGGTGTATTTGCTTGTAGATGAAGGTATTGTTTATTTTAGTGCATGCTTTTATTAGCTATGTTTTTTTAGCCTACCCTTTTGGGGGCACCTGACATCTGGGGCAAGAAAAACTGAAGAAAATGGTGTCGGCTGCATCTTTTATACCCCTATCGCACTGACGCCAGGGAAGAGGCGACAGCAACCGATGCCGGACCAAGACTTGGAATTCAGGCCGACTGTTGCCAATATGAGGGACTTTTTTCAGTGTAAACTAATATGTCTGCATCTCAGCAAAGGTATTATAGTCTGTTACAGGTGGATTGACCTCCTCCTGTATGCCTTTTTGGCAACCTGCGCTTTTATTAATAGTCAGCCATCTACTCCTAAAAAAATCTGATAAGTTGTGTAAAGTGTCTGTTCTGTCTCTTGAGACCTACGACCATCCGGCTGCTTCTGCTGCTGTTGCTGTCATGACCCAGTTGGAGTCCGAGAGGGCATACCATCTTGGTCAGTAAGGCCTCATGCACACTGCCTACTTCCCTGATTTCTCCAAATGTCTATTTTTTTTTTTTTAGCCTTTCATTACCTTTTTTTTTTTTTTTGAAGAAAGGCCTAGCTGATATTATATATGGACAGGTTCCCTTTACCCTAGGGTAATTTTTGGGGCGGGTGAGGGGAGGGTCATACCCTAATATAAAGTAAGTTATTTGGCTGTACTTTTTAAAATTTTCTGTGGAAAATATGAACATTCTTTCCACTTTGCTACTAGGTGTTCTTAAACCATTCCCAAAAACAGCAGTACAGGTGGAATCCTTTAGTGAGCTCTGCCTGCCAAGCCAGCACTTGTTAGAGTGTTTTTCTGGGGGCATCATAGGCCTTAGAAAGAATTAAAGCAAAATACTCTAGCAAGATTGCATAATCACCAAAAGAATGCAACAAGAACAAGAGCAACACAATAAAGACTAAATTGGACAAAGTCTTTCCAAGAAGTGGAATATTAATGAAACTCTTCAGGTCACCGAACTCCAAAAGGTTTTACAGGAGAGAGATAATCTGGAAATTAAGCAATGGGTTGTGCACAATAGGGTGAAAACTGAACAAGAACTGTGCCCTACTGAAAAGCTGTTGAATTGGAAGGAATCAGTTAATGAAAAGGAATGACAAGTCAAGTTTTCTTTGTGCCCTGTCAAATTATGCAGAGGTAAAATAGGTGCTACTGGTGTGAACAGGTCTAAAAGTAGTGCTACAGGCCTTAAATCAGTGGGCATGAGATAATATCTTGGGACCCTGGGTTTACATTGTAGAAATGTATGAGAGATAAATTTACCACCAGTATGTTTATAAACTGGAACACCAACAAATACCCATGTAATAAATTATGTTGTATTGTTGCTGCCGATTTAATACCACTTTAGAATTGTTCATAGTTTGTCTGTATTGCTTTGGATGTTTAATAAAGTTTTGTTATATTAAAATATGGTGTATTTGAAACCACCCAGAAAGTTGGTGGACCTTGCGTGGATCTAAGTTTTGTATTGGAACAGTGACACCATCACCTTTTGAACGAGCTGCTGACTGTGCCTATACAATTCCTTTCACTGTTTTATAAATGCACGAGTCTGAACTTCATGGATGTTCTTCATCTCACATTGCTGCAGTCCTTACATATGGGTAGTCCGCTGTCCTCGGTCGGCCCGAATACCAAAGTATTAGGCTGACGTCCGTCATGGGCGCTCAGATCTGAAATCAGAGCGTCAGGGTATAAAAGCGCATGACCGACGTCATATCCTCAGTCTTTTTTGCCGCATGGTCCGATGCAGAAGCAGCGTTGCAAGTGCCGTTCGGCGTTCTGAAATTTTCGTATTCTGAGTTTCAGACCGAAACCAAGTTGGGCTAAGTACCCCGTTGGGGAATATTTTTGTTTTTTCTTGCCTCAGTTAATTCCGGATGTCAGAAAAAGTGAATAATTGTATTTCTTGTGGGAAACAGATACCGCATAGGGATTATCACTCTCTTTGCATTCCTTGTTTGGGACCGGACCACGACGTAGTCGGGTGTCGGTTTTGTGCTAGGTTTAATAAGCGCACTATAAAAAGAAGGTTAGATTTGCTAGGTTAGTCTTTGGCAAGCGGTGTAATTATAATATGCCGTCGGATCCTCCGACGCCCGCTTCCACGAAGAAGCGCAAAGACAAATCCTTGAAACCTAGACAGGTTGATTCGTCTGTTTCGGACGCCGGTCCTGCAGAAACTACAGTGGAGCAGGTGGATCCGGCTGAAGTTTCTGTTGAGTCTCAGGGGGAAACTTTGATTTTGCAGGATGTGGCCTCACAGGAGTCAGGTCAAGCTGAAGGGGCCTCTCAGGTTACTGTTCTACCTTCTATGCCTAAGGTGGTTAGGCCTTCTGCTACTATTTCTAAGGCTTCTTCTAAGGGCAGGTCTGTTTTGCCTTCCTCTGGTGTCCCTCCAGGTACTTCAGGGTCTGTACCTAAAAAGCACATGCTTAAAATGGCAGAAGATTTGATTACTTTAATTAGAGGTTCTATGCCCCCTCCTGATAAGAGGCCCAGGGTGGAGCCAGACTTGGAAAGTTTGGATCAGGCCTCAGATGACTCAGACTCTTCTGCTGAAGATATTCAAGATTTTCCCCCTTATTCGGATTCTGATGCAGAGGATTCCACTCCTTCTGCTTCTCCTCCAGAGGATTTTTCATTTTCAGAAACTCTGCATTCCATGAGGGAGCATTTTAAGTGGGAGGGACAGGATTTCTCTGATTCACGGAAGAGGCTTAGGGAATTCTTGTTTTTACCACAGCATAGACCCTTGGCTATACCTCCTGTTTTGGATGTTGTTCAAGATGTTTTCTCGGAGGCTTCCCTTAATCCAGATTCTTTGCCTCCTGCGCCAGTTAAACCGGATAGGTATTACAGGGTGCCTGAGGCTCATAAATATCTGTATAAGAGTCCTAGGGTGGACCCAGAAACTATTAGTCAGGGGCCTAAGGGTGTTAGAGCTTCTGTTGTAAAGAATCCGGTTCCTCTAGATAAGGAAGCTAGAGCTTTGGATAGATGGGGTAAGAAGGTGTATACCTCTTCTACTTTAGCAATGAGGGCTTTAAATTGCCAGTTTCATATGTTGAAATATCAGAATTTCCTCCTTTCTCAGCTAAAATCTAAAGTGGATGCTTTGGCAGAGGGCATAGAGTGTAAAGAATTGCAGCATTTAGTACATGTCTCTGAACAGGTGGGTAAGCATTCTTTGCAGTGTGGTTTTGATGCTGTACAGGCCTCTTCTAGGGTGGCTGCCACTGGTTCAGTTCTTCGAGGCACGCCTGGCTTAAGGATCAGAATTTGTCCGGGCATGTTAAAACTAGAATTCTGGATGCCGCTTTACAGTCTGAAGTTTTGTTTGGTCCCCCTGTGGAGTCGGTTTTGAAGAAAATGGAAGACAAGGCTAAGTCCATGCAGACTGTTAAAGATTTTATGCAGGTGCAACCTCCAAAGTTTAGTAGAAATTGGCCTACTAAGGGGTGGACCTACCCTTCTTCTGATTCTCAGTCTAGGGGTAGATCTAGACGTGGCAGGGGCAGAGCTCACAGTACATTCAGGCCTAGAACTTGGAGTTCACCTGCACAATCTGCAGGTGAGGGCAGGTGCCAGTCCTTTCGTAAACAGGCCCAATGACCTGCATTTTCAGCTGCCAGATTCTTCTTCCCTGGCAGCTCCTTTGGGAGGAAAGTTAGCACTCTTCAAGCAAAACTGGCTTTTAGTCACCCAGGACAAATGGGTATTGGACATTATAAACCGAGGCTACAAGTTCTATTTCCATACATTGCCTCCTTTCCAAGGCATGCCAGACGTTCCTCCTCGGCAAAGGATAGAGGCTCACAAGCAGATTTCTTTACTTCTTCAAATAGGAGCTATACAGCCAGTTCCTCTGTCAGAAGTGGGACTAGGATTTTATTCTCGCCTGTTTCTAGTACCAAAGAAAGGGAACACGTGGAGACCAATTTTGGATTTATCTATCCTCAACACTTATCTGGACATTCCAAAGTTCAAAATGCTGACGTTACAACAGCTTTTACCTCTGTTGGGAAAAGATCACTGGATGGTAACTTTGGATCTCAAAGAGGCTTATCTTCATGTTCCTATCAGGCCCAGTTGCAGGAGGTACCTGCGTTTTCGGGCTGGAAATTTACATTATCAGTTCTCTGCATTGCCCTTTGGCTTATCTACTGCCCAGAGTGTTCACAAAGGTTCTGGCTCCAGTGATAGCCTTTTTCAGGTTAAGAGGAATACAGATTTATCCTTATTTGGACGATTGCCTGATTATTGCACAACACAAAGACGAACTTCTGCATCATCTACAGTATGTGATGGTAGTGTTAAGATGCCTAGGGTATTCTGTGAACGAAACAAAGTCCAGTCTAGTACCCTCTCAGGACATGTGCTTTCTGGGTGTGAGACTGAATACAGCTTCCCAGATGGCCTTTTTGACCCCGGACAAACAAAGAAGCCTGTCTCTTTATTTCCATCAAATATCTCTACAGTCCAGGCTGACTGCAAGGACAGTCCTTCAAGCCTTGGGGTTCATGGCATCTTGTATTCTGGTGCTTCCCAATGCCAAACTGCATATGAGGAAGCTTCAATGGTATCTCAAAAATGTATGGACACAACACTGCCAATATCTAGACACTGTCATTCAGATAATACCTTGCATTCAGAAGGAATTTTTGTGGTGGGCTCAGGAATGTCACCTAAACAAGGGACTCTCTGTGACCCGACCAGAGGCGAGTCAGATTCTAACGACAGATGCCTCGGACAAGGCTTGGGGAGCACACCTCAATGGAAAATGGGTGCAAGACACGTGGCCTGTCAGACTTCAACATTTGAATATCAACTTGAAGGAGATGTTAGTCCAATTTGCATTGATGGCTTTCAAGGATTTACTTCACCCAGGACAGGTGTTGATTCAAACAGACAACACTACTGTCATGTGGTACATCAACAAGCAAGGGGAACCCATTCTACCCTCTTTGCAGGCAAGCGATGATTTTGTGGGAGACTGCTCTCAGTTTACACCTCAATCTTCAGGCAAGGTTTCTACCAGGAGCACAGAACTCCTTAGCGGATGTGTTGAGCAGACAAATTGTGGATCCTCACGAGTGGAAACTGGATCCTCATGTGTTTCAAAGTTGACAGTGTTATGGGGACTCCAGACATAGATCTGTTCGCTTCTCCACTAAATTACCAGTTGCCAAAGTTTTGCACAAAATGTTTCATCCCACAGCTTGGAAGGTGGATGCTCTATCATTCAGTTGGAGCAATCTTCATGTCTATGCCTTTCCACCTCTGCCTCTCATTCCCAAGGTACTCCTGAAGGCCAGAATAGGCAAGCCATCCATGATTCTGATAGCGCCGGATTGGCCTCGACAGCACTGGTACCCACTACTGAGGAGTTTGGTGGAGCCACCATGGCCTCTGCCTTTGATTCCGCATCTTTTGTCTCAGGAGGGCAATCACTTCCTCAATGTCAAGATTCAGTCTCTGCATCTCACAGCCTGGCATATTCTGTTTTAGGCCCTGGAGGGTCTCAGCTTCCACAACAAGTTTTGAATGTTATTTTGGAGGCCAGGAGGCCTAGTACAAGGAAAGTTTACGCTGATAAATGGAGGAGATTTTTCTTTGGCGCAAAGCGAAGGACTTTGATGTTTCCAAGCCTGATTTAAGTGTTTCTCTTCAATATCTTACTGAGTTATTGGACAAGGGTTTGTCTTTCTCCTCGATAAAGGTTCATGCTGCAGCCATTTCTGCTCACTATGACTGTGACCCTCCTTTATTTTCCCATCCTTTGTTTAAGCAATTTCTTAGAGGGCAAAGAACATAAGACCCCACGTAGAGCTCCTACTCCTGCTTGGGATCTCAATTTTGTGTTGGAAAAGCTTACTCTACAACCTTTTGAGCCTGCAGCTACTGCCGAGTTAAAGTATTTATCATGGAAGACTGCTTTTTTGTTGGCCATTACCTCTGCAAGAAGGGTTTCTGAATTACAGGCCCTTATGGCAGTGGAACCTTTCCTGATTTTTCATAAGGATAGGGTATCTTTGCGTACTAATCCTTCCTTTATGCCTAAAGTGGTTTCTTGTGTGGCCTTGAACCAAACTATTCATTTGCCTACTTTTTATGCAAACCCCCAAAATAAAGGGGAGAAGATTTTGCATACTTTGGATATTCACAGGCAGTTACGTTATTATTTGAGCAGAACCAAGGGGTTCAGGCAGTCTCAGCAGTTGTTTGTTTCTTTTGCTTTTGGTTCTCAGGGAAAACCTGTTTCAAAACAAACTATTTCTAAATGGATTGGGTTTTGTATTTCTTTCTGTTATTCCCATCATGGTAAGGAGATTCCGGCTGGAATCAGACCTCATTCCACTAGAGCTACTGCCACTTCTACTGCCTTTCTAAGGGGGGTGGCTACAAAAGATATTTTGGAAGCAGCCACTTGGAGTTCGGTACATACTTTTTCCAGGCATTACCACCTTCCTCTTTATTCTAAGTCTAGGGCTGGATTTGCCACTGCAATATTACAGGGCATTTTAGCAGCCCCTAATGCTTTATGATTTTGCCATCCTCCCTTTACCTCTGCTTTGGGATTCTACCCATATGTAAGGACTGCAGCAATGTGAGATGAAGAACATAGTACAGTTTTGTACCTACCATAAATGTAGATGTTCGAAGATCCACATTGCTGCAGTCCAATTTACCCTCCCTCCTTCCCCTCTGTAGTTTGGCATGGTTATATGGTTTGGGTGATTGTTGTTGTTGGGCATGTTTTTGGGAGGTATCCTGTTTTTGGGCTGTGCCCTTTCTTTTTAGGGCCTTCTGACATCTGGGGCAAGAAAAGACTGAGGATATGACGTCGGTCATGCGCTTTTATACCCTGACGCTCTGATGTCAGATCTGAGCGCCCATGACCGACGTCAGCCTAATACTTTGGTATTCGGGCCGACCGAGGACAGCGGACTACCCATATCTAAGGACTGCAGCAATGTGGATCTTCGAACATCTACATTTATGGTAGGTACAAAACTGTACTTTTTATGGTCGCTGAGCCCTATAAGTTTTTCACCAGGACAAAGGTGATTTTGAAAACAGATCTATCTTTCATGCCAAGTTCCATCATATCTCTATATCAGGCCTCACATTGTGGATGTGCATGTGCAATTTAGATATTACTTGGCAAGAAACACAAATTGAAGGAAATCTGAGCAGTTGTTTTCTTTTAGACTTGACATACTATAAAAATCTCTTGTCTTAGCAGACTTTTTCGAATTGACTGGCTAAGTCCATTTTTTTTTATTACGACTATCATTTCAAATCTTTAGAATGCATAGTAAAAGCTCATTCAACTATATTGGTAGTAGCTGTTTGCTACTTGTTTTTCGGGAATAGCTCAAGTGATATGTGAGGTATTTATCTGGACTTCCTTCCAAACACTGCTAACTATATGCATTCTTGAGAAGCAGGGCAGGCTTCTCTGCTGCCATCTTGCAAGGTTGTTTCCCTCAACTACTCTAGAATAAGCATTAAGACTTGTACTGTTTTTGACTTTTTCCCGTGTTTTAAGAGTAGTGTTACAGTAGTGATCCTTACAGTGAACATACTGTAGATATTCTTCGTGTTTCACTGTTGCAGTCATCACACTTGGGTTATCTGCCTGCAGGTAGCCCTCAGTTGGGCCGAATACCAGAGACTTAGTATTTGTGCGTCGGTTGCTGTTGCTCCAGGACTGATGTCAGGGGTATAAAAACAGGCAGCCGACGCCATTACATCAGTCTTTATTGCCGAGAACCCCGAAGCAGAAACAGTTCACATGAGTGCCGGTCAGCCGCTACCTGAGTTTTTGTTTCCGAATTGAGTCATCCTGAAGTCTTCTAAAGCTAAGTATCCTGTTGGGGATCTTTTTTTCTTGCTTTAACTGATGTCAGAAAAAGTTAACAATTGTCTCGCCTGCGGAAAGCAAATACCACGCTGAAATTTCCATTCTCACGGTGTCACTTGTTTAGGTCCAGACCACAACGTTCCTCGCTTTCGGTTTTGTGCTTTGTTCAACATCCAAACTATTCGTCGATGGGCCCTTTTTGTTGCTAAATACTTTCGCTCTCGATCTCCGTATTCCAAAATGGCTTCTGTAAGCCATCCGACTACCGATCTTCCAAAAAAATTAAGGATAAAGACAGAGACGGACCGCACAGGTCCAGAACTGTCGACGACTCTTCCAATAAGCTAGTCGCCAGTTCGCTGGTACTCAGTGAGGCACTTTCGCAGCCTCTGAGGCCCACTTCGATGGATTCACAGGCCGCTACTGAGACCCGTTCAGAGTCCAGTATACAGCGAGACTCTTCTTTGACTATGGAACCTGTGGATGTCTCTACCTTGGGTGGGTCCGGAGCCGTTGGGCAGGCACCGGCATCTGAGGAAGTTCTTCGCATCACCGATACTCTACACCAACCGACGACTTCTTTCACTCTTCAGTTTTGTCTAAAACTACCGAGTTTCTAAAGCCAGGAGTACGAGCTACACCTAAAAAACTGACGACCCACTCTCAAGCACTTGCTTCCTTGCCACGATCTCAAATGCTTAAAATGGCAGAAGACCTGATCATGCTGATTAGGGGAAGCCAGCCTTCCCCTGCTAAGAGAAAAAGGGACTTGTCCCCAGCTGCTTTAACTGACCAAGAGTCTGACAACTCTTGCGTTTCTGAATATGAAGGCATGCCTTTATCTGGTTATAAGGATTCAGATGCAGAGGAATCCATTCCCTCTGCTTCCCCTCCAGTGGATTTTTGTTTTGGTGAGACCCTTCATACTTTAAGAGAGCATTTCCACTGGGAATGCCAGGATTATCCTCGTCCAAAAAGAGACTTAGAGAATTTTTAGATTTGCCACAACATAAACCCTTAGCTATCCCTCCTGTTCTGGATGTTGTGGATGATGTCTTTATGGAATCCAGTCTGACTTCTGATACTTTCCTCCCTGCTCCAAGGAAACCAGACAGGTACTGCAGAGTTCCTGACTCTCACAAATTTCTTTTCAAAAATCCTACTGCTGACCTAGGGGTCATTTCCCAAAGGCCTAAAGGTATAAAGGCAACTCCAGCTAAGAATCCCACCCCTTCAGACTGGGATTCCCGAGCTTTAGACAGATGGGGTAAAAAAGTGTACACCTCTGCAACTCTAGCCATTATGGCATTGAATTGCCACTTTCACATGCTGAAATACCAGCAACATATTATGGAACTTAAGCAAAAATGATCTACCTTTACAGACTGTGCAGAAAATAAATAATTACAGGAGCTTATGCATTCTGCAAGCCAAGTCAGCAAGTATACCTTGCAATGTGGGTTTGATGCCCTAGAAGCATCTTGCAGGGCAGCAGTCACTGGTTCTGTACTGAGAAGGCATGCTTGGCTTAAGGAACAGACCTTGCCAGACCATGTCAAATCAAAATTACTAGACACCCCTTTGAATAAAGACAGTTTGTTTAGCACCAAAGCAGAAGAGGTTCTAAAAAAGATGGAAGAAAAAGCTAAGTCTATGCAGACAGTCAAAGATTTTTTGCAGGTGCAGCCTCCAAAATTCAGTAGGCATTGCCCCTCGAAACATTGGTCCTTTTCCGCCCCCTCAAGGCCATCTCAAACTAGACCCAGGGGAAACAGACCCCCCCCCCCTCATCCCAGGTTACAGTCTCAAGGTAAGCAGAGATCTAACCAATGGAGTACCTCCACTTCTAAAACAGGGAGTGCTAATAGTGGAAAGAATTCACAATGACTTGTCAACCCTACTCCTTACCTCTGTCCAGTTGCTCGTGCCCCTAGGAGGAAAATTTGCCCACCATGCAAAAAACCGGACCTTCCATCACCAAAGACCAATGGGTCCTCAACATTGTATCCCAGGGGTACAAATTGTATTTCCACACACTGCCAACCCCAAAAGGGTTCCCAGACCTTCCTCCAAACCAGTGGGCAGAGGCACAAAACCAAGTTCAGTCCCTGCTCTCCATGAGGGCAATTCAACCTGTGCCTGCAGAGCAGATAGGTCAAGGGTTTTATTCCAGACTTTTCCTGGTACCCAGAAGAGAGGGCACTTGGCACCCAATCCTAGATCTTTCCATTCTCAACACCTCCAAAATGCTTACCCGTCAGCAGCTTCTTCCTATGTTGTCCAAAGTGGCCTGGCTATTCACCCTAGACCTAAAAGAAGCATATCTGCACATCCCTATCAGGGACTCATGCAGGAAATATCTATGTTTCAGGGCAGGATCTATGCATTATCAGTTCTCTGCACTTCCCTTTGGCTTATCCACTGTTCCCAGTCTTCACATAATGCCTGGCTCCAGCCATTGCCTATTGCAGACAGAGAAACATTCAAATGTACCCTTACTTGGATGATTGCCTGATTCAGGCAGACAGTCAAGAAAAGCTGATGCAGCACCTGACATTTGTAAAGAACCTTCTAACCTCCCTGGGGTACACTGTCATTGAAATGAAATCAAAACTTGTACCCATTCAAATGATTGTATTCCTGGGAGCAAGCTTGGACACAATCTCCCAGATGGCATTTCTTACTCCAGAAAAACATGCCTATCTAACAGGCTACTTCACTCAAATGGCCACCAGAACCCAGCTGTCCACAAGGAAAATCCTGCAGGCTCTAGGGTTCATGACCTCTTGCATTCTACTAATTCCATATGCCAGACCACATATAAGGACACTTCAGTGGTACTTAAAAAGTCTTTGGTGCCAACATTCTCAGGACCTGGAAACCACCAGACCTATTGCACCTTGTCTAAGGGCTGAGTTTCTTTGGTGGGCAGCAGCATGCAACCACAACAAGGTGCTTCCATTTATACAACCCCACTCCGCCCAGACCCTAACCACAGATGCATCAGACTATGCCTGGGAGGCACATCTGGGAGATGTGCATTCAGGAATGAAGACAAAATGCTGAGTAAAACACTTTATAAAACTTGATAAACGCAAAGCTTTCGGGAAGAACCCTTTCTCAATACTAAAAACAAACATACAACAAAGCTCATGCTTATATACAAGCCAAACAATCACATGATTGCAGCCAAGATCAGGTGACAAATTTAAAAAAAATTTTTAAAGAAACATACTACAAAAATATAATATGGAAGTACAAATTGCAGAAATATACATATAAATGTGCAATATAAATGTTATTTAACATTGCGCTGTGTTATTTTTGCTGGTTCATCATTTTTTTCCTGTGTTATTTTTGCTGGTTCATCATTTTTTTCAGATGTGCATTCAGGGCCACTGGATTCCAAGTCATATTCATCTGCACATCAACCAAAAAGAGATGCTAGCTGTTCAGCACGCTCGGACAGCTATCAGATCCCTTCTCTCACCTGGACCCCTGCTAATAAAAACAGACAACACCAAAGTTTTGTGGTACATCAACAAGCAGGGGGAACCCACTCTTACCCACCTTGCAGGCTAGCCACGACACTGTGGAACATGGCATTGGACATGCAGATCCATCTGCAAGCTCAATTCCTGCCAGGCAAACAAAACTCTCTGGCAGACGACTTAAGCAGAAATCTCCTAGATCCACACAAGTGGCAATTAAATCCCACCACTTTCAGCCTGTTAACCCAGAAATTGAGGATACCAGAGGTAGACCCTTTTGGCCTCCTCCTACAATCACCAGATCAGCAAATTCTGCACCAGGACACCACACAGCAGAGCATGGAAAGTGGATGTCCTATCCTTCCAGTGGGTAAACCTCTCAATTTATGCCTTTCCCCCTGTGCCTCTTCTTTCAAAAATACTACTCAAGGTAAGACAGGACAGACCAAGGGAAATCCCGAATTCTCCAGACTTGCAATGCCAGCACTGGTACATCTACTGCTCAGCCTGTCGTTGGTGCCACCATGGCATCTACCTCAGATCCCAACCCTCCTCACTCAGCAGGAGGGACAGGTACTGCATCCACAACTGCAAACCTTGAACCTTGCAGTCTGGCTTACCTCTAATCCTGGATTACTTAGCAGATCTACTCCGTAGAGGCCTTTCCTTCTCTTCCATTAAGATCCATACCTCTGCTGTCTCTGCTCATTACAACACTGAGCCCAGCTCTCTTCTCTCACCCTCTCATCAAACAGTTCCTGAGAGGGGCCAACAACTTAAGGCCTCCAAGGAGAGCACCCACCCCGGCTTGGGACCTTAACTTGTACTGTAAAAGCTCACCCCCCCCCCTTCAACCTACAGCGTCAGCAGAGTTAAAATTCCTCTTGTGGAAAACAGCCTTGCTTCTTGCCATCACCAGCTAGAAGAGTGTCTGAGCTACAAGTGCTTATGGCTGTGGAGCCCTTCATTTTTCATGCCGACAGGGTCTTCCTCAGAACTAACACTACTTTTATGCCTAAAGTGGTGTCCAGTGTAGCTCTCAACCAATCTATCCGCTTGCCTACCTTCTTTCCCAATCCTCAAAATAAAGGGGAAAGGATCCTGCACTCTTTGGACATGCACAGACAGCTCAGATTCTACCTTGACAGGACTAAGCCCGTCAGAAAATCAGACCAGCTACTAATCAGCATTGCACCTGGGGCAGAGGGCAAGGCCATATCTAAGCAAGCTATTTCCAAATGAATAGCACACTGTATCCATTTCTGTTGCAAACACCATGGGAAACCAACACCTCAGGGGGTCAGAACACATTCCACCAGGGCAACCTCTACAGCATTCCTCAGGGAAGTCCATACCAGGGACATTCTGAAAGCTGCTACCTGGAGTTCTGTTCATACCTTCACCAAGCATTACCACCTGCCTATCTTTTCCAAATCCAGGGCAGGTTTTGCTACTGCAGTCCTGCAGGGCATACTAGCCAGTCCCATCTCTTGATTGCCTCCACCCAATGTTCATCGTGTTACCCTGCTGCAGTCATCACACTTGGGTTATCCTGCCGTCAGGCGGTCCTGCAGTCGGCCCGAATTCCAAAGTCTTGGTCCGGCATCGGTTGCTGTCGCTTCTTCCCTGACATCAGTGCACCAGGGATATATAAGAGGCATCCGACGCCATTTTCTTCAGTCTTTCTTGCCGCGCGGTGCCCGAAGCAGAAGCAGTTTGCAAGTGCCGGTTGGCCGACACCTGAGATTTTCGATTTGAATTTCAGTCCAAAGTCTTCAATAAAGCTAAGTACCCCGTTGGGGAACATTTTCTTGCCTCAGTCCAATGTCAGAAAAAGTTAACAATTGCATTTCTTGTGGGAAGCAAATACGTCATAAGGACTTCCATTCCTATTGTATTCCTTGCCTAGGCCCAGACCACGACATCACAGGTTGTTGGTTTTGCGCTAGGTTTAATAAATGAACTATCAAACGCCGTTTTAACTTCACATGTCATTACTTTGGTAGGAAATTTAATTATATCATGCCGTAGGAGCAGCCGACGACCGCCATTCATAAAAAACGCAAGGATAAGGACAGGCAGCCTAGGAATAAGCCAGACACCGAGGCCTCAGCTGGGCCTGTCGCCGGTTCTCCGGTTTTCAGTGAGGCGCCTACGCAGCCCCTGGCGACCGCAGAACTGGAACCCCAGACAGCTGCAGATTACCAAGCGGAGTCTACTAGGCCAACGCAGCCTTCTACCCACACTGGAGCAGAACTAGACACCGGTGCAACGGAAACACCTTCGGTTGCAGAAGGTGTCTTCAGACCGACTACACTCACCATTAAATCTTATGCTAAACTTAAAACTCCTTTAAAACCAAAGAAAACTGTACATCAGTCTACAGTTCAAGGCCCCATGCCTAAGAAACAAATGCTTAAGATGGCTGAAGATTTAATTACCCTTATCAGGGGTTCCCATCCCCCACCTGATAAAAGACCAAGACAAGAGGAGGACTATGCATCCTCTAACCAAGTTTCTCTCTCCTCAGATTTTTCTGAGGAACAGGATTACACTTTTCCACCTTATGAAGATTCTGATGCTGAAGACTCTATTCCCTCAGCATCTCCCCCTGAAGACTACTCCTTTGGGGAAACTTTACATACCATGAGGGAACATTTCCACTGGGAAGGCCAGGATTACTCAGATTCTAAGAAAAGACTCCAAGAGTTCCTTTTACTACCCCAGCACAGACCTCTTGCTATCCCTCCTGTTCTAGATATTGTGGATGATGTTTACTTGGAGTCTAGTTTAAATCCAGACTCTCTTCCTCCTGCTCCAGCCAAACCAGACAGATACTACAGAGTACCTGACTCACACAAATTCCTTTATAAAAGTCCTGAAGCTGACCCAGAAACAATTTCCCAGGGTCCTAAGGGAGCTAAAGCGTCTATGGCTAAAAATCCTGTGCCCTCTGAAAGGGATTCCAGAGCCCTAGATGGATGGGGAAAGAAAATATACACCTCAGCTACTCTGCCTATGAGAGCATTAAATTGCCAGTTTCACATGTTGAAATATCAACAATTCCTAATGTCTCAGTTAAAACAAAAAAATGAGCGCACATTAAGAACTGCCTGAATTCAAGGAAATGCAGGATCTGTTGCATGCGGCTGAACAGGTGGGCAAACATACTTTACAATGCGGATTTGATTCATTGGACGCTTCTTGTTGAACAGCTGTTACTGGCTCTGTCATACGTAGACATGCTTGGTTAAAAGAACAAACCCTCCCTGACCTTGTTAAAGCAAAATTATCGGATGCACCTTTACAGCAGGATGTATTATTTGGTGTCAAAGCAGAAGAGGTTTTAAAGAAAATGGAGGATAAGGCAAAGTCTATGCAAATGGTCAAGGATTTTTTGCAGGTACAACCCCCTCATTTCAGCAGAAATTGGCCAACAAAAAAAGTATCCTTTCCAGCTTCAGACAGATCACAGAGGGGCAAATACAGACGCCCAAGGGGCAGAGGTCAGTCACAGGGCCCTTACAAACCTCGCCAATGGAGTTCTGCTACCCAGAAAGGAGGAGAAGACAGGCCCCAAGCTAGCAGAAGACAAACACAATGACTCTGTCCTCAAACTACCAAGCAAATCTCTCCTGACAACTCCCTTGGGAGGAAAACTAGCATTTTTTTTTCAGGCAACTGGCACATCATCACAAAAGACAAATGGGTTCTAAACATTGTCTCTCAAGGATACAGATTCCACTTTCATACCTTACCAAGGATCAAAGGAATGCCAAACCTGCCATCAAATCAATGGGCAGAGGCACAAAAACAAATTACAGCTCTCATGAACATGAGAGCCATTCAACAGGTACCTACTCAGGAGCAAGGACAAGGATTTTACTTAAGACTCTTCCTAGTCCCAAGAAAAGACAAAGCATGGAGACCCATTCTGGATCTTTCAATTCTGAACACCTATCTGCAAGTACCAAAATTCAAGATGCTAACACTACAGCAGCTTCTTCCCATGCTGGGCAAGAATGCTTGGCTAGTCACTTTGGACCTCAAGGAGGCATACCTGCATGTCCCTATCAGACAGAATTGCAGAAGATACCTCCGCTTCATTGCAGGTTCAGCGCATTATCAATTCTCTGCACTGCCCTTTGGCTTATCTACTGCACCCAGGGTCTTCACAAAATGCCTGGCACCAGTAATTGCATACTGCAGACAGAGGCATTCAAATATACCCATACCTGGACGACTGCCTTATTCAAGCAGAAAGCAAGGACATTCTTTTAAAGCATCTGGCATTTCTCAAACACCTTCTAAGTTGCCTAGGGTACACAGTAAATGAAAAGAAATCAAAACTAGTGCCCTCACAAAACATAATATTCCTGGGTGCCAGCTTGAATACAATGGCCCAGATGGCTTATCTCACGCCAGACAAGCAACGACAGCTGTTTCAATATTTCAAAATAATGGCAACAAAGACCTAACTCCCTGCAAGAAAAATTCTGCAGGCCTTGGGATTCATGGCATCTTGCATACTATTAATACCATTTGCAAAACTGCATATGAGGAAATTACAATGGTACCTGAAAAGTGTATGGACTCAGCACAGCCACAGCTTGGAAACAATGATACCACTCATTCCCTGCCTTCAGCAGGAGTTTCTATGGTGGGCACAGGCATGTCATCTCAACAAGGGTCAGCCTTTCACCTTACCCACAGCCAGGCAAACTATGACAACAGATGCATCGGACTATGCCTGGGGAGCACACATGGCAGGGCAGTGCATTCAGGGCAAATGGACTACAGATCAGAGGCATCTGCATATCAATCAAAAAGAAATGCTAGCAGTACAGAATGCCCTAACAGCTTTCAGTGACCTTCTACACCCAGGACAACTAGTAATAAAGACGGACAATACCACAGTCATGTGGTACATAAACAAGCAAGGAGGCACACATTCCTACCCTCTATGCAGGCAAGCAGTGACCTTGTTCAGTTACAAGCACAACTGCCAGGAAAGAAAAACACATTGGCAGGCGACCTAAGCAGAAACATCATGGATCCACACGAATGGAAACTAGATCCACAAGTATTTGCAATGATAGCTCAAAAATGGGGACGCCCAGACATAGATCTGTTTGCAAGCACCCACAACCACCAACTTCAAAAATTTTGCACAAGGACCTTCCATCCACTAGCTTGGAAAGTGGACGCCCTCTCATTCAGTTGGAAAACATTAACAGTGTATGCCTTCCCTCCACTACCTCTTCTAGCAAAGGTACTGCTGAAAGTCAGATTAGAGAGGCCACAAATGATACTCGTTGCACCAGACTGGCCACGCCAGCATTGGTACCCAATTTTAAGGAACATGGCCCACGGCCCACCATGGATTTTGCCACAAATTCCTCACCTGCTCACCCAGCGAGACCATCAGATTCTACACAACCAACTCAAGACTTTAAACCTGGCTGCATGGCAAATTACCTAAACAACCAGCCAGCACCTTTATCCAAAGCTGTTATGAATGTCATTCTGGAGGCCAGGAGGCCCGGCACCAGGAAAACCTATTCAGACAAATGGAAAAGATTTTGACCTGGAACCAGGCTAAAAGACTAAACCCCCTTGATCCAAACATCCCTCAGATTCTACAATATTTAACTGAGATGTTACACAAAGGACTTTCCTTTTCATCTATTAAGATTCACGCCTTAGCAATTTCAGCTCATTACAGCACGGATTCTCCTTTATTCTCACATTCACTCCTAAGACAAGTTCCTCAGAGGGGCTAAGAACTTCAGACCGCCAAGGAGAGCTCCAACACCTACTTGGGATTTCATCTTTGTTCTGGAAAAGCTTACACTGACGCCCTTTGAACCATCTTTTTCAGTTGACTTAAAATTTCTTTCATGGAAAACTGCCCTACTACTAGCAATAACCTCAGCTAGAAGAGTCTCAGAGCTACAGGCACTAATGGCAGTGGAACCTTTCATCATTTTTCATCAAGACAGAGTCTCTCTACGAACTAATCCTTCCTTTATGCCAAAGGTGGTATCCAGTGTGGCCCTAAACCAAACCATTCACTTGCCCACCTTCTTCCCAAATCCCCAGAACAAAGGAGAAAGACTCCTGCACTCTTTGGACATTCACAGGCAATTACGTTACTACTTGGATAAAATTAAGGCTTTCAGAAAAATTGACCAGCTTTTTGTAGCCTATGCTACAGGATCACAAGGAAAAGCTATATCAAAACAGACCATTTCAAAATGGATAGGGCATTGCATACGTTTTTGCTCCATACATCATGGAAAACCAGTACCTGTAACATTAGGTCCCACTCCACCAGGGCTACAGCTACATCAGCCTTTCTCAGGAGAGTGCCAACCAAGGATATTCTGGAAGCTGCTACTTGGAGTTCAGTGCACACCTTCACCAAACACTATCACATACCTCTATACTCTAAGACTAGAGCTGGTTTTGCCACTGCAGTTTTGCAGGGCTTACTAGCTTCTTCTAACTCTGTCCGACTCCACCTCCCATCCTTAGCTTTGGGATTCAACCCAAGTGTGATGACTGCAGCAGGGTAACACGATGAACATAGTAGAGTTTTGTACCTACCATAAATGTAGATGTTAGAGTGTTCACCCTGCTGCAGTCCAGGTTACCCTCCCTCCATCTCCTCTGAACTAGCTGAACTTATCTGTACCACTCTATCCTATACTACCTCTGTGGTGTATTTGCTTGTGCCTAAGGGTTTTGTTTTATTTTTATATAGCTATAGGTATATATATATATATATATATATATATATATATATATATATATATATATATATATTTTGCCTACCTGTTAGGGGCACCTGACATCTGGGGCAAGAAAAATTGAAGAAAATGGCGTTGGAGGCCTCTTATATACCTCTGGTGCACTGATGTCAGGGAAGAAGCGACAGCAACTGATGCCGGACCAAGACTTTGGAATTTGGGCCGACTGCGGGACCGCCTGACGGCAGGATAACCCAGGTGTGATGACTGCAGCAGGGGGAACACTCGAATATCTACATTTATGGTAGGTACAAAACTGTACTTTCTTCAGCTTGGGGAATCAACCCAAGTGTGATGACTGCAACAGCACAGATATGTGTGTACACTTACCATAAATGTAGATGTTCGAGTGTATTCACGGTTGCAGTCCTGGATGTCCTTCATGGATGCATCTGCAGTCATAACAACTGGGTTGTCCTGTCGTCAGGCAGCCCTTCAGTCGGCCGGATTCCAAAGTCCGGGTCCGGCTTCGGCTGATGTCACACTTCACCCGACGTCATCTCTGTTGGTCTTCGGGTATAAAGGCATCAGCCGACGCCATTTTCCTCGGTCTTTCTTGCCGCGTGGCGCCCGAAGCAGAAGCTGTTCGCAAGTGCCGGTCGGTCGGATCCAGAGATTACTTCTACCGAATACTACTAAGACTTCTAAAGCTAAGTACCCGTTGGGGACTCTTTCTTGCCTCAGCCGATGTCAGAAAAGTTAATAATTGTGTAACCTGTGGGACACAAATACCTGATAAACATTGGCACCCTCATTGCCTGCCTTGTTTACTCCGAGCCCAGGACGTAACAGGCTGTTCGCCTGTGCTTCCTTCAACCGACGAACGCTTAGGCGCCGGTCGGAGTTTGCAGAACAGTTTTGGTTCTGTTTTTGCGTACATTATGCCGCCGGATCCTCCGACTTCCCAATCTGCCAAAACGCAAAGATAAAGACCGACACTTGCGGTCCGCGGTTTCGGCGAAACCACGATTCAGCAAGCGAGTGTCTCGGTTTCGCTGAAACCGAGAAAACTGCTCAAAGTACAGCTGAATCCATCTCTACAACTGAGGCCCCTGCTACCACTCTTGAATCGGCCTCAGAAATTTTATCCACTACGGTGGTGGCCACTGATTTATCAGACACCATTCCCTTGGATGTCTCTACCCCAGCACGTGGTGCAGCTAGGCCTCCAGCAGCCATGTCCATTAAGGCCTTCGCCAGGGCTAAAGCAGCCAAGACTACTAAGACAGTGCCTGTTAAACCCCCCACTACCAGGCCCTCTTCTAGTTCTCAAATGCTTACTTTGGCAGAAGATTTAATTTCATTAATCAGAGGAACTCAACCTCACCCAGACAGGGCCTCTCAGCCCCCAGAGAAGAGATCTAGGGCAGAGCCCCCTGAGCCAGTGTCCTCTGATGATTCTGCTGATGAATCAGACATAACTGACCAGCCAGAGGCTCCTTTCTCCAATTTTGAAGATTCTGATGCTGAAGATTCCATTCCAGCTGCTTCCCCACCAGAAGAATTCTCCTTTGGAGAAACCTTACATGCCATGCGAGAGCAGTTCCAATGGCAGCAACAGGATTTTTCAGACTCCAGAAAAAGACTTAGGACCTTTCTGCACCTTCCACAGCACAGGCCCTTAGCTATACCTCCTGTTCTCTCTGTGGTGGATGATGCTTTCAATGATGTTTGCTCCTCTCCAGATTCTTTACCCCCAGCCCCTGCCAAACCAGACAGATTTTACAGGGTGCCAGATACTCATCACCACCTCTACAAGGCCCCACTTGCAGACCCAGAAACTATATCCCAGGGTCCCAAGGCAGTAGCCGCGACCATAGCTAAAAACCCTATTCCTTCTGAAAGGGAAGCAAGGTCATTAGACAGATGGGGTAAAAAGGTCTACACTTCAGCTACTCTCTCAGCTAGAGCTTTAAACTGTCAGTTTCACATGATACAATACCAAGAGTTTATGCTTGATCAATTAACTAAAAAGCTAACCACTGATGAATCTCTTGGTAAGAAATATGTATTAGAAATGGTAAATAACATACAACAGGTTAGTAACCATTCCTTAAAATGTGGCTATGATGCACTGGAGGCTTCATTTAGATCAGCCATGACTGGCACAGTGATAAGAAGGCATGCATGGCTAAAGGAGCAAGCTTTACCGGATCATGTTAAAGCTAAGTTGCTAGATGCTCCTATGGATAAGACAAGTTTGTTTGGTACACCTGCCCAGCAGGTTATGAAGAAAATGGAAGAAAAGGCAAAATCTGTCCAAACGGTTAAAGATTTCTTGCAGGTACAACCCCCAAGGTTTAGCAGAAACTGGCCTGCCAAAAATTGGTCCTTTCCTGACTCCACAAGATCTCAAAGGGGCAGGAACAGACGTTCCAGAGGCAGAAACCAATCTAGAGGAGGTGCCTACAGAGGACGACAGTGGCAAGGTAACAACAGAGGCAAGGTAACAACAGAGGCACAGACACAACCTCTGCCACTACATCAACACAACCACAGTGACTTATCCCTAGATCCGCCTACCAGGGAACAAATAGCAGCTCCTTTAGGCGGAAAGCTAACCTTATTTTCAAAGAACTGGCACTACATAACAAAAGACAAGTGGATTCTACAAACCATAGATCAAGGCTACCGGTTCCACTTCCACACTTTACCAGTCAAAAGAGGAATGCCAAATCTACCTCCAAATCAAAAAACAGAGGCTCTACAACAGATAATGGAGTTAGCAAACATGAGAGCTGTGGAAAGAGTGCCAACAGCAGAGCAAGGAAAGGGGTTCTACTCCAGACTATTCCTAGTTCCAAGAAAGGAAAAAAGTTGGAGACCAATTCTCGACCTGTCCACCTTAAATACATACATCATTGTCCCCAAATTCAAGATGCTGACCTTACAGCAACTTCTTCCCATGCTGGGCAAGGAGTGTTGGCTGGTAACTCTAGATCTCAAGGAGGCATACCTGCACGTCCCCATTCGACCAATCTGCAGAAGTTACTTCAGATTTCTTGCAGGATCAGAGCACTATCAATTCTCAGCATTGCCCTTTGGCTTATCTACTGCGCCCAGAGTATTCACAAAATGCCTGGCAACAGTAATCGCCCATTGCAGACTACAGGGAATTCAAATTTACCCATACCTGGACGACTGCTTACTACAAGGGGACAACAAAAGCAAGCTGACAACAGATTTACAAAGGGTCATTTACTTGCTACAAGCACTGGGATACACAGTCAATTTACAAAAGTCGAGGCTGATACCATCCCAAACAAGGACCTTCTTGGGCGCGGAATTGGACACAGTGAAACAAATGGCATTCCTAACTACAGAAAAACAAAAAGAACTCCCTCTTTACTTCTTGGCACTAACAAAGCTGAACAAGATAACAGCAAGGAAAGTACTCCAGGCCTTGGGCTTCATGGCATCATGCATAATCTTGGTCCCATTTGCCAGACTACATATGAGAAAACTACAGTGGTACCTAAAGAATTTATGGTCCCAACACAGACACAGCCTGGAAACAGAAATCCCACTAATCCCATGCTTAAAACAGGAGCTCCTATGGTGGGCTCAGGCATGCCAGTCAAACCCAGGCCTACCCTTTCGCAGAGGTCAAGCAAGCCAGACCATCACAACAGACGCTTCAGACCTAGGATGGGGGGCCCACATGCTGGACAAATGCGTGCAAGGACTCTGGACACAGGATCAACTTCACCTGCACATCAACCTAAAAGAAATGCTGGCAGTAAAACTGGCAATCCAAAAGTTCAAACCATTTCTCAAAGAGGGCCAGTTGATGATAAGGACAGACAACACCACAGTCATGTGGTACATCAACAAACAGGGAGGCACTCATTCATACCCCCTATGCAGAATGACTTTGGAGCTGTGGACCCTGGCACTCAGCTACAACATCCAGTTACAGGCAATATTTGTACCGGGAAAAGAGAATACTCTAGCAGACATACTAAGCAGAACCACTTCGGATGCCCACGAATGGAAGCTGCACCCGGATATCTTCAAAACCATCTCAAAGAAATGGGGAATGCCTCAGATAGATCTATTCGCATCGCCTCAAAATCACCAGCTCAAAAAATTCTGCACAAGGACATTCCACCCACTAGCATGGAAAGTGGATTCGCTCTCCTTCAGCTGGAAAGGCCTAACAGCATATGCATTCCCACCTCTTCCCTTGATACACAAAGTACTACTAAAAATCAAGGAGGAACGTCCAAGGATAATCCTGATAGCTCCAAACTGGCCAAGACAACACTGGTACCCACTACTGAGGAACATGTCTCGGAACAATATGTGGCCAATTCCCCTGATGCCTTTGATGTTAACTCAGAACAACTACAGCATCATGCATCCAAACCTAAAAACGTTGCAACTGACTGCATGGAACATCACATAGCAGCAGCTAACACAGAGCTTTCCCAAAGAGTTAAAGACATTATTCTTAAAGCACGCAGACCTTCAACAAGAAGGAACTATGCTGGAAAATGGAAAAGGTTTGTCATTTGGAGTACTGAAAGAGGAAAAGATGTGTCAAACATAGATATGCCTAACATTCTGGAGTACCTGGGCGAACTTCTTCATTCAGGCCTGTCCTACTCCTCCATCAAGATACATGCATCAGCTATTTCAGCAGAATACAGCTTTGATCCACCTGTTTTTTCACCCTTTGCTCAGGCAGTTTCTCAGAGGAATCAAGAATGTAAAACCTCCAAGGAAGCCACCATTACCAGCTTGGGACTTAAACTTTGTGCTAGAAAAGTTGACACTATCACCCTTTGAACCAGCAGCAACAGCAGACCTACAACACCTGTCATGGAAAACTGCTTTCCTACTGGCAATTACTTCAGCAAGGAGGGTTTCAGAACTACAGGCCTTAATGGCGGTGCAACCCTTCCTAATCTTCCACCAAGATAGAGTGTCCATGAGGACTAATCCTACATTTATGCCTAAGGTGGTATCCAGAGTGTCTTTAAACCAGGCAATCCACCTACCTACCTTCTTTCCCAACCCACAAAACAGAGGGGAAAGAATACTGCATACCTTGGATGTACATAGACAGCTACGCTACTACTTGGACAGAACAAAAAAATAGCAGAAAGACTGACCAACTTTTCGTAGCTTATGCAACAGGAAGGGAAGGAAAAGCTATTTCCAAACAGACAATCTCCAAATGGATAGGAAATTGCATACGATTCTGTTACTCCTTCCATGGAAAACCAATTCCACAGAACATAAGACCTCATTCTACAAGGGCAACAGCCACTACCACAGCCTTCTTACGAGGAGTGGCAACCAAAGACATTATTGAGGCGGCTACTTGGACCTCCGTGCATACATTTGCCAAGCATTACAATTTGCCTCTATATTCCAGATCCCGAGCAGGGTTTGCCACTGCTGTACTGCAAGGGATCCTAAACACACCATAATTTACCTTTATCCTCCTCCCCTAGTTGGCTATGGTATTCTACCCAGTTGTTATGACTGCAGATGCATCCATGAAGGACATAGTACAGTTTTGTACCTACCATAAATGTAGATGTCCGAACTGGATAGCATCTGCAGTCAGGATTACCCTCCCTCCTTCCCCTCTGTGGTACTCCTAGGGTGGTTACCCTCCTAATAGCTAGCTGGTGGGGGGGGGAGTCTTTTATGGTGTATTTGTTTGTATATATGTACATACATGCTTATGTTTGTGTTTACCTCTATCTTTTTGGAAACATTGGCATCTATCCAAAATTTTAGCCTTCAAGAGGGCTTCTGGCATCTGGGGCAAGAAACACTGAGGAAAATGGCGTCGGCTGATGCCTTTATACCCAAAGACCAACAGAGATGACGTCGGGTGAAGTGCGACATCAGCCGAAGCCGGACCCGGACTTTGGAATCCGGCCGACTGAAGGGCTGCCTGACGACAGGACAACCCAGTTGTTATGACTGCAGATGCTATCCAGTTCGGACATCTACATTTATGGTAGGTACAAAACTGTACTTTTCCCACCCTCCAGCCCCCATCTCTCTCTGTACTTAGCTATTGGTATTTACTTTCTACTGGCGGTGTTTTTTCCATTATAACTTAGCTCCCTATTTAGGGGCTCCTGACATTTGGGGCAAGAAAAACTGATGTAATGGCGCTGGCTGCGTGTTTTTATACTCCTGACGTCAGTCCTGGAGCGACAGCAACCAATGCAGAAATACTAAGTCTCTGGTATTCGGGCCGACTGAGGGCTACCTGCAGGCAGATAATCCAAGTGTGATGACTGTGTACGCAACTCTATTTTATCACTTGTGATGGTAATAGATGTCTGAGTTCAAGGTTCTTTGATGCAGTAGGGAATCCCTCTTCTCTTATCCACTATCAAAGTGCTACAAGATGTTACATTGTAGCAGCATTGAGGGAGATGCAGAGGGGTGCTATTTGTTTTTCTTGTCTTTGTCCATACAGAATTATTTTTATGCTATGCATCTTAAGGGGTAATTTTTTAGAATTAAGGTGGTCAGATTTTATCCTCTTATAGGATAGATTGTTTAGTCACAAGTGTAACCCATCTTGTATTTCACCAAAAAGCACAAAGATGGTGCAGACTTTGAAGTTCTCTGAAGGCTGCCAGCCTAGCTAGATAGAATTTTGTAGATAATTCTGTCATTTGTAAATATTAATATAAGCCACAGGCTTGTTCTCTTAAATGTGAAAAGACTGTATTGGATGTTGAACTGCAAAAATGTAACAACAGTACAGTCTGCTGTAAGAAAGCTGATAAGTTAAGCATTTTTGACCGTTTTGATCTCAGGGCTCTGAGCCATGGTGTCTGAACCAGCAGATTTTCTATTGTTTTGAGACTAGAGTTAATTGCTAGAGTTTACATATATAATGTCTTTAATTGCTGTAGTTTCCTAACCAGGTGCAAACTTACTAAGAAATGCTAATGCAGAATTTCTGTTAGCCTGGGAAACCAGAGAATTGTTAAGAATGATGTAATCTAAAATGAGTCAGCAGGATGTATTATCAGTTTAAAGGACTTTCTCAGAGACAGAGGGAAAGCATTTTGCATTTGTCTTCAGAACTGACCACTCACCAGCACTTGCTTTGCTCTGTCTGTATGTAAGTGGGATCTCAGACTTTAGTCTCTCTCTATTAGATATAGATAGAAAATACTAAATTTAGACTAGCTGTTTTATAAATTTGTCAGAGCTATTCTACTGTATTTTAAACATTTTCCTGTGATGTCAGAACTCTTGACTAGCACTAGTGTAGTAATTAGTATTGTCTTGTGTTTTTATTATTTATTATTAAATATTTTTAAACCTTTCAACTGTGGCTGTCTTCTGTACAGATAATTTAAGCTCTAGAGTACATTGCATGTGTATAGTGATACTGTACAAAGCTACTCCAAATAAGCCTTGCTGCTCAGTCACACTTACAATTTGGATAATAATATTGCACAGTAATAATTGGACACCCTTTGGTAAGGGCCTTTTAGTAGCTGATACACAAGGGTCCTGGTGGCCTTGATTACTACCTTATAGCCTGGACAAAAGGGGTACAGCTAGTGAACCTGTGCCAGCCTTCCCCAAGGAGTGTCTGTGTGGTTGTATATAAATCATATTGCAAAGTGTGTGTGTCCACTACTTGGGGCATGGTCACAAAGCACTGATGGAACAGAGAGAGTACTAGGAGGACTTTGCTTGGGACCCTGGCTAAGGACCCCACTCTATAGCTGTGCCAGTGGGGAGTCTTATTGGGGATCTGGAGAGAAAGGGAGAAACCAGCCGCAGACAGACTGTGATCTCTGTGTGTTCTTAAGGGAAATTGTACTTTACTGTGCGTATATTTTTTATTCTTCCCAATGTGGACGCCCCTTACTGGTGTTAATGGTGAGGATTGAGGCTCCTTGATTACTGAACCAGTGCACGGGCGTCACACACACTAGTCTCTCTGCTTTTTCCCAGCATCAGCCCAATGTCTGCCAAATGCAGAGGAGGAAACCAGACAGGTGGGTAAGGAAGGGTAATTATGTTGCATTGTGGATGAGGGAATCATGAATGAGTTAGGAGCCTAAGTATAAATTGAGGGAATAAACAATCTCTGTGGGGATGGATTTTTGTGGACAGAGTGTTCGGGGTTGTGGACAGGGACGTGAAAAAGAGGCAAAAGGGCAGAAAAGGGATGAAGGCCAGTCTGGCTACAGGGGAGTGCAAGACTTAACATTTAGGGCAAAATAATAGGATCTACAGGAGGTGGAGTAGAGACAGTCCAAGGAGGCTAGCAAAAAAGCAACAGAGATGGTGAAGGTAGCAAAGAAGTTGAAAGGGAGTTTTTCAGAAGAATTCAAAAAGGGAAACTTGGATATTTTAGGTGCATAGCAGAAGGGAAAAGAAGAGTGACAGAATTCACTAGACTGAATAAAGATGGAAGAAAGGTCAAAGAGACTGGGGAAAAAGCAAAGTTGCTGTGTGATTATGTTGTTTCAGTCTTGACAAAGGAGAGCATAAGGGAGGGTGCAATGTTTTGCGCTAAGCAAAGCAGAATGGGGAGAGCACTGTTCAAATACCAGCTTAAAGGAGGGAGATCTGAGGATGGAGCTGTATGCCATTAGGTAGAATAAAGCATAAGAACCAGATGTGCTACTTTCTAGAATCCTGAAAAGTTTGACCATTGTGTGACAAGATCCTTTGATGGAGAGCATTAGATGTTGTTCGTATTTCACTGTTGCAGTCATCACTTGTGGTTTGTCCCTGCTGGGTAGCCCTCGGTCAGCCCGAATACCAGAGTCAAGCTTTTCCCCTGCACCGGCTGCTGTCACCTCTGGACTGATGTCACATTGTCAGTGGTATAAAGGAGAGCAGCCGGCGCCATTACATCAGTCTTGCTTGCCGTGGAGCCCGAAGCAAAAGCAGTTTGCGTGTGTGCCAGTCACTTGTTGCCAGAGTGGAAGTTGATTCAGAAAATGATTAAAGCTAAGTACCCCGTTGGGGACCTTTTTCTTACACTAACCGATGTCCGAAAAAGTCAGTAATTGTCTCCGCTGTGGAAAACAAATACCACACCGAGACTTCCATACTTTGTGCATTACCTGTCTAGGCCCAGACCACAACGTCCCTCATTGTCAGTTCTGCACATTTTTCAATTCTAGAACTGTTTGCATAGAGCTGATTTTGTAGCCAGGCATTTCCGAAGTAGTTCTTCACATTATGAAATGGCATCCGTCGGTTAGCAGTCTGTGGAGATTCCCAAAAAACGAAAAGATAAAGAAAGGGACAGACCACACAAACTTAAGCCTTCAGACAACCCGTCCCAAGAAGCAAGTCATCAGTTCTCAGGAATTCAGTGAGGCACATTCACAGCCCCTGATGCCCGACTCATTTCCTTTGCAGGCCACTGCTGAGACCCTTTCAGAGTCCGGTATGCCACCGGGAAATGCTTCATCATCCGATCCCTCAGTTGTCTTTGCTTCAGTTGGGTCTGGAGCAGCTACGCAGCCACTGGCTTCCAAGGAGGTTCTTCGCACAACCGATTCAAGGCAAAAACCGATGTCTTTGCCTCCGACTACCACATCCCAATGACAAATGGATTTACCAAGGTCTAAAAGCAAGACCACCACAAAGAAAACTGTCTCTAGTCACCATCTTACTCCTCCTCCACCGCCTCAGACACAGTTACTGAAAATGGCGGAGGACCTCATCACTTTCATCAGGGGTAGCCATACCACTCCTTCTAAAAGTAAGAGGAATACTTCCCCTTAAGTTCACACAGAGCCGGATTCTGAACTTTGACTACCTTGATTCAGACGTGGAACAACAACCTCTCGCCTCCTTTGAGGATTCTGATGCAGAGGAATCTATTCCTTCTGCCCCCCCCCCGAGGATCTTTCATTTGGGGAAACCCTGCACACTCTGAGAGCCTTTCCACTGGGAAGCCCAAGATTATCCTCAGTCTAAGAAAAGACTAGAGTTTCTAGATCTGTTGGCCATCCTTCCTATTCTGGACGTGGTGGATGATGATCTCAATGAATCTAGCCTCACCCCTGACACCCTATCCCCTGCTCCTGGAAAACCTGACGGGTACTACAGGGCGCCTGATTCACATAAGTACTTGTTTAAAATCCCTGCAGCAGACCCAGAGGTAATCACAAAGTGCCCAAAGGGGCCAAAGCTAGCTCATCAAAAAAAACAATTCCCTCCGACAAGGACTCTAGAGCTCGGGACAGATGGGGTAAGAAAGTGTACACCTCCACAACCTTAGCTATTAGAGCTCTTAACTGCCAGTTCCATATACTAAAATATCAACAGCACACCTTGGAACTTATGAAACAAAAAATTTCAACTTTAACTGATGCTAATACTTCCAAAGAGTTAAAAGATCTTCTGCATTCTACTTCTCGAGGAGCTTAACACTCCCTGCACTGCGGATTTGATGCCCTAGAAGCCTCAAGTAGGGCCGCTGTGGCAGGTTCAGTCATTAGGAGGCATGCATGGCTAAAAGATCAGCCACTGCCTGATCATGTAGGGCCGCTGTGGCAGGTTCAGTCATTAGGAGGCATGCATGGCTAAAAGATCAGCCACTGCCTGATCATGTAAAGTCAAAACTACTTGATGCCCCCCTGGATAAAGACCGCTTGTTTGGATCAAAAGCAGAGGAGGTCATCTGAAAGATGGAAGATAAAGCTAAATCTATGCAAATGGTAAAGGACTTCCTCCAAGTTCAACCTCCCAGATTCAGCAGAAACTTTCCCAGTAAGCACTGGTCTTTCCCAGCCCCCAATAGACAGGTTCAAGGGAGTCCTCACAGGGACAGACCATTTAGACCAGAAAACCAAGGCCAGCAAAGAACTAAGCAGTGGCCCTCCACCACACTCACAGCAGGGAGTTCTAGGTCCACTCCCTACTCTAAGAACATGCAATGAGTCCCACTCCCCCTCCCATCAGAGGTTAAGAGGAAGGCTATCCCTTTACAAACAAAATTGGCTGTAAGAAAGGACCAGTGGGTATTAAAAATCATTTTTTAGAGTTACAAATTTACCTTCCAACAAGTCCCAACTTCATCAGGTTACCAAAATGTACCTCCAAATCAGTGGGCAGAAGCATTAAAACAAGTGCACATACTCCATGCTCAAGGGGCAGTGGAGCCTGTGCCACAGGCGCAAGCAGGAAAAGTTTTTTACTCCAGACTGTTCCTAGTGCCAAGAAAGGAAGGCACTTGGTGTCCCATCCTCGACCTGTCCACTGTAAACACCTTCCTAGAGGTCCCAAAATTCAAAATGCTAACTCTTCAAAAACTTTTACCAATGCTGGCAAAACATGCATGGCTAGCCACCCTAGACCTAAAGGATAACTACCTTCATATACCCATAAGGGAGTCTTGGAGAAAATACCTATGCTTCAGAGCAGGTTCACAACACTTTCTGTTCTCTGCTCTACCCTTTGACTTATCTACGGCTCCCAGGGTCTTCACAAAATGCCTGGCCCCAGTGATTGCCTTCTGCAGACAGCAAAACATCCAGATTTACCCTTATCTGGACAACTGCCTAATCCAGGCAGGCAGACAAAGAGAAGTTACTACAGGACCTGCTCTTTGCACAAACAACTCTAACCTGTCTAGGGTTCACTTTCAACAGGAAAAAAAAATCAAACCTAAACCCCTCCAGGCAGATCAGCGTCTTGGGGGCACTCCTGGACACAGCCTCCCAAACAGCCTTCCTCTCACCAGAAAAACAGTGCTTTCTGCCAAATTACTTCTCCCAGCTGTCTCACAGAAAAAAAAACTCATAGCAAGGAAAATTCTGCAAGCACTGGGTTACATGTCATCCTGCATTCTCATGATTCCCATGGCCAGGCAGCATATGAGGAAACTCCAGTGGTACCTAAAGAACCTTTGGTGCCAACACACACAATCTATGGAGACCACTTCCCCCTCATTCCATGCAAAAGGAATGAGTTTCTTTGGTGGGCAGAGGCATGCACTCAGAACAAGGGCCTCCTCTTCACCTACCTTCCTCAAGGCCAGACTATCACCACAGAAGCCTCAGACCTAGCTTGGGGTGCTCATTTAGACACCCGGTGCACCCAAGGCTCTTAGTACCTCAGGCACCTTCACTGGCACATCATCCTAAAGGAAACAATGGCAAGTTCACAAGGCTATTGCATCCTTCCAAGACCACCTAAAACCAGGAGTCCTCCTTATAAAAACAGAAAATGCCACAGTCATGTGGTACATCAACAAGTAGGGGGGGACACTCCTACCCTCTCTGCCGACTAGCTATGAGCCTCTGGCAGACTGCCTCCTCCATGGGCCTACATCTGATAGCCCAGTACATCCCAGGGGTAAACAATACCCTGGCAAATCATGTAAGCAGAAACTACTTAGACCCCCTCGAGTGGAAACTCCAAAAGGGGACATTCCTCCAAATCACCCAGGCCTGCGGGACAGCAGAGGTGGACCTCTTTGCCTTACAACACGACAATCAGCCGCACAAGTTCTGCACCAGGGAATTCCACCCCCTGGCTTGGAAAGTGGATGCTCTCTCATTCCAGTGGACCAATCACTTCATTTATGCGTTCCCCCCTGCCCTTACTCCCAAGGGTACTGCTCAAAATAAGGCAGGAAGGACCAAAAGCCATCCTTATAGCACCAGATTTGCTCGGGCAACATTGGTCCCCTTTGCTGCTCAGCCTGACCAAGGAGCCTTATAGGCCCCTGCCTGTAACTGCAGACCTCCTGACACAAGCCAGAGGGGAGATTCTGCATCCAAACCTGCACACTCTCAAACTTTCTGCATGGCTTATCCCCCAGGGACCGGGGATAACCCACAGTTGAGCAAGTAGGTCCTAGACATTATTAAGGAAGCCAGAAGGCTTAGTACCAGGAAATCTTAATCAGAGAAATGGAAAAGATTCAACTCCTGGTGCCTATCAAAAGGTCACAGCAGCTCCCAGCCGTCCCTCCCACTTATTCTGGACTACCTAGCAGAGCTACTTAACAAGGGCCTCTCCTTTTCCTCCATTAAAATCCACGCCTCAGTCATTTCAGCACATTTTCATGCTGAGCAGCCTGTCTTCTCTCACCCTTGTATTAAGCAATTCCTCAGAGGTGTAGCTAACATTAGGCCCCCTAGAAGGGCACCCACTCCAGCCTGGGACCTGAACTATGTCTTAGAAAAGCTGACTTTGCCTCCCTTCAAACCAGCTGCATCAGCAGACATAAAACACCTTTCCTGGAAGACTGCTTTACTCTTGGCTATTACTTCAGCTAGAAGGGTGTCTGAACTTCAAGCACTCATGGCCACTGAACCCTTCATTATCTTCCATGCAGACAGGGTGTCTCTCAGGACTAATCCCTCTTTCATGCCAAAGGTAGTATCATGTGACCCTAAACCAGGCAATACATCTCCCCACCTTTTTTCCAAGCCCTCAGAATAAAGGGGAGAGAAGTCTGCACACACTGGATGTGCACAGACAGTTAAGATAGTACCTGGATAGAACTAAGTCCATTAGGAAAACGGATCAACTGTTGGTTGGCTTCGCCCCAGGGAAAGGGTGGAAGCCTATCTCCAAGCAGACCATTTCAAAATGGATATCGTACTGCATACAATTCTGCTACACCTTTCATGGGAAAGCTCCTCCTAAATCTATCAGAACTCATTCCACTAGGGCAGCCTCTACTTCCACTACCTTCCTTAGAGGAGTACTCACCGGGGACATCCTGGAAGCTGCCACTTGGACTTCGGTCCATACCTTCACTAGACACTACCATCTGTTCTTCAGGGCTCGGGCAGGCTTTGCCTCTGCAGTCCTGCAAGGCATGCTAAGTCAATCCTAGGAGTTTCATACTTCCATCCGCCCCGTCCTCAACTTTGGGAATTCTCCCACAAGTGATTACTGCAACAGTGAAACACGAAGAACATAGTACAGTGTGACAATTACCATAAGTGTGACAACTACCACCCAACACTGCAACCTGTGAGAGATGCACTTATCTAGCCAAACTGGAGATAAAGCTCTCTCCAACCAAGACTGAACCTGACAGCCATGAGGAGAAGGTAAACATTTGCACCACACCACACTCATCACATAGTCTCACTACGTCTACACCACCAAAATCCACACATAGAAACTCAAAAACATTCGCGGAAGCTCTAATAATCTGCCTAAGCAACAGAGACCTCCAAAGTAGAAACACAAGCAACCTCCATCCCCCAACACAACCCAAATGACACATAGCCCATAGATTCAGTGTGCCACTCAAACACAGCCAATAAGGCAAAAACAACATACCCAACACACTAGTCATAGGTGACTCTATAGTCAGGCACACTGACGTCTTACTCACCAGGCTAAACAAGGAGAAGGTTTCTGTCAGCTGCCTGTCGGGTGCCAGGATCCGCCACATAACCCACGCACTCAGGTCACTCCACAACAAGTACAAATATGACTCTGTCATTGTCCATGTTGGTGTGAATGACCTGTGACATACGTCCCTAGACTACATGAAAAGAGACATGGAAGAGCTCTGCTATCTTGTAGCCCAGGCAGGTATGACCCTAGCCCTGAGTAGCATTCTGCCATCGCCCAGAATGATACCGCAGTACAAGGACAAAATGATTGATTTCAACAATTGGCTAAGCTTCTGGTGTCATTCAAAGGGGATCCAGTATCTGTCTGCATGGGATGACATGGCCAACAGACCACGATGCTTTGTCACAGATGGGCCTGCACCTGTCGCCCCTAGGATTCCGGATACTGGCTAAGGCTCTTGCTGCCCCTATAGTGCCTTTTTTAGGCAGGGTTCAAGTAACAAATTCACCACCATAACAGGAACAGGCAAGCAAAAACTGAGGGCAATGCTACTCAATGCTAGAAGTCTAAATTTCAAAATGCACTCGCTCAAGGCACTCCTTAAAATGGAGAACATCGATATCTGTGCAGTGACTGAGACCTGGTTCAAGGCTCCAGAGAGCATCCCTGCACTACCAGGCTATAACTCATACCACACTTTTCGGCCATCTAACCTGGACCGAAACACCAAAAGTGGGGGGGTGTCCATATTCATTAAGGATGTCCACACCTCCAGGCTAGTTGCTCAGCGTAATGCATCCAAGGTTATCCAAATGCAACTAACTCTTGGCAAAACTGCAATCCAAATTGTAGCTTGCTATAGATCCCCCACCATGCCCCAGGATTCCCACTCCTCTTTTCTTGATGTACTGGAAAATATTAGGGTTCAACCAAACACCCTAATAATGGGCGACTTCAACTACCCCACCATTAACTGGGAAAACTACTCATGTACTAACTCCTTAGCACAACGCTTTCTGGAATTCATAAACTCCAATGCTCTAGATCAACTTATCCACACTCCCACCAGGGGCAACAATATCCTAGACCTAGTCATTACCAACACGAGTGACTGGTGTTCCACACCTGAAGTCAACTCCTCGTTGGTCCGATTCGACCATAAGCTAATCACCCTCGATATCCACATCTCACCCCCACCCCCCCATTTAGGAAACCACAGTAAGAAATTTCTCCAAAGCCAACTTCATGCTTCTTAAGACAGAAGCAGTGAACTTCATGACACCCATGCAGATGGACAGTACAGTTACAACTGCTGAATCCTACACAAATGCACTCTATAAGCACCTACATGAATGCATGGATCGTGCTATCCCAAACAAAACCAAGACGCTATCCTCCAAAAAAAGGAAGCCAATCTGGTGGTCCCCTGCCATAAACAAAAACTGTACAACAGAAGGAAGAAACTGCTGCAAAAGAGAGTAAAATCCCATGAGTGGAGGAGCTCCCTGGTCAGCCTCAGTAAGAAGCTGAGATCCCTTATAAGATCCTCCAAACCTAGCTACGAAAATAAAATTGCCACTAATTCCAAGGACAACCACAAAGCATTCTATAGCTATGTCAAGAATCTCAATGGCGACACCCAGATCTGCTCTGATTTACAGCACAAAGGCATGAAAATTACAGAACCAACTGATATTGTCAACATCCTGGCAGATAAGATAGGTTCAGTGCTAACTTTACCCCCCCCCCCACCCACCCCCTAAAGGGCCCATATCTGTACAGGAAGAATGCAGAGTCTCTGTAATCACAACTATGCAGGTGAAAGCTGCACTCTCTAAAGCCAAAAACACAGCATCCATGGGACCGGACAACATCCCTGGCTGCGTTTTACACGAACTTCAGAATGAACTGGCTCCCCACTTAAGCACTATGTTTAATAATAGCCTCGCATCAGGCTTTGTGCCCACTGAATGGCGCACAGCAACAGTTATCCCACTCCACAAAGGGGGAGCCACCACTGATCCTGGGAACTGTAGACCTATTAGCCTGACGAGCCTGGTCTGCAAAGCCATGGAACGTTTCATCATGGAACTCATAAACAAAGACATTGGTAACCTCCAAACTCTAGATCCCACCCAGTTCGGGTTAGTGAAAGGCAGATCATGCCTCCTGAACCTGATCGACTTCTTTGAGGCAGTCACCAAAGCCGTAGATGAGGGTAAAGTGGTTTACACAGCCTATCTTGACCTCGCCAAGGCTTTCGACACCATCCCCCCTTCTGGAATTATAGCTAAACTCAATAAACTAGGCATAAATCCCTACGTCACAAGATGGGTTGCCAACTGGCTCACTGACAGAACCCACACTGTAAAAGTTGCAGACTTCAAATCTGACCTCAAACCACTGACAAGTGGAGTACCACAGGGTTCCGTCCTAGGACCGCTCCTGTTTGGTATCTTCAAACACAGAAGGCCTCTGGCTAACGAAGTTCGCAGATGACTGCAAATTAGGAGCCATAGTCAATTCCCCAAATGATGTGAACATCCTACAGAAGGGCCTCTCTGAGACAGATGCCTGGTGTTAGAGCCATGGCCTCAAGCTCAGTGCCAAAAAGTGCAGTGTCATCCCCTTTGGTAAAAATTCTGTACCCATGAACTACCACATAGGCAGCAATCTACTTAACACCGAATGCGTGATAAGAGACCTTGAGACCCAGGTGGACAGTAGTCTCTCCTCGTCAGGAAGTCCTTCTGCATGGCACACCTCATCATAAAAGGGTTCTCATCCAGGAAAAAAGAGGTCATCGCTACCCTCTACTCATCACTCATTAGAACCATTATAGAGTACAATGCCCCTTTTGAAATGTACCTCACAAGACATCTGCAGCAGCTGGAAAGGCCACAGAAGTACCTCACAAAGAGGATTACTGGACTCAAACAAATGCCCTACACTGACTGCCTCAAAAAGCTCCAGCTTTACTCCGTAGCATATCGCCTACTCAGAGGTGATCTCTGCCTAACATATAAAGCTATGTCAAACCCAGAGCTGTTGGACATACTACACCTAAAGAAATCCCAATCCCTCCGCGCTGCACATTCTAGGGACCTACACCTTGTCACCACAATAAACAGGACATGCTGGAGGGATAGATTTCTATCCCAGAGACTTCCCATGCTCTGGAACAGGCTACCCATCTATGTCAAGCAAAGGTCTTCATTAGCACTCTTCAAGAAAAATCTTGATGAGTGGATGGGAAATAGGAAATACACCCCGGGGATCACTTCTGTGTCTCTGCTCATCAGTGGCACAGGAAAATAACTTTCTTGGGTGGCGTAAGCCAGGGAACCTTGTTGGCTAGGCTTGCGTAGGCCCTTGGGCCGATAGCCTAGTTACCTACCTATGAACCTATGAAATGTAGATGTTCGAGTGTATTCAGTATTGCAGTCCTATTTACTCTCTCACCTTTCCCCTTAATCTTATCCTTTATGGAGAGTAACTGTCATTCTTGTGGCCTTGGGCCACCAGGGGCTCTCTAAAACATTTCCTTCAAGGGGCTCCTACAGGTTAGGGCAAGAAAAACTGATGTAATGGCACCAGCTGCTTTCCTTTATACCACTGACGACCTGACGTCAGTCCAGAGGCGACAGCAGCCGGTGCAGGGGAAAAGCTTGACTCTGATATTCGGACCGACCAAGGGCTACCCAGCAGGGATAACCCACAAGTGATGACTGCATTAGTGAATACACTTGAACATCTACATTTATGGTAAGTGTACACAACTGTGCTATCTCTGAGGTGTGTAGAAGTGCCCAAAGACTTGAAAGGCAGCAAATGCATTGCCCTTGTTGGGGGAGGGGTGGTGGTTATTACAAATCTGGAGAATTACAGGTCTTTTAGCTTAACAGAAGTGAAAGGAAGAGTCATGGAGAGAATCCTAATTGGAATATGCTGGTAGAGTTTCTTGAAGATTGTCACCAGCATGCATTCATGGTCAGAAGCCAGAGTCATTCAAACAGAGTCCAGTTTTATGATTCGATTAGAAGTGAACTTGACAAGGGATACCAGTCAGTGTGGTCTTTTGGACTTCAGTAAAGTCTTTGACTCAGGTCCACAGAGAAAGCTGATTAGAAGTATAGAGGAGTTGAGGATTGGACCAATACCAAGGAAGTAAATAGCCGCAGAGTTGAATGGAAAGAAAGAGGGTTCTGGTTAAAGAAATGCTGTCTGGAATTATGAAAATGACCAGTGGACTATTGTAGTGGTCTCTCTTAGGTCCAGTTCTCTTCAGTGTGTTTTGGACATATTTGATGGACTAGAGAATAGGATCAGGTGATATACTGGTGGCACAAAGATAACTGCAACATTGTTAGATGAGGAATTTAGGGATTTTGAATGGCTGTATTGGTATGCAGTATGGCAACAATTGATGTTAATTGCAAACAAATGCATAGTACTGCACTTAGGCCACAGCAACCTTTGTGTGAGATATCGACTGTGGGAGAAATGGTACTGATGACATATGTCAGGAAAGGAGTCCAGAGGTGTTGATCACACCTGGATTTGGGCCTTCAGAAGCAGAGTGAGGAGGACATTGTTAGCAGCAGGTAAGGTAGCTAAGGTATATTTTCAGTGGGATAGACTCCAGAAACAGGAGTAATGCTCCAGTTCTCCAACTCTGGTTAGGCTGCTTTAACTACCGAAGGCGTTTTTAATGGCCATACAAAGTAAAGAGGCATACGGTTGTTGGAAGGAATCCAGAGGAAAGCAACTAGAAAGGGGAAAAGGGAGGCACAGACATCAGCTTTTAGGGACTGACTACTCTCTGAACCTGTACCATCTTCATAGAGAAGGTTGTAAACCCATGGAATTGGCTACTACAGTGGATGGTGGACATGGAAGCCCACACAGGCATGGGACATAGCTAAAGGGTATGGAGTATGCTTTTAAAGAGCAGGTTGATCAATCTATCCATCTTTCTGTGATCAAACAACTGCAGTTTAAGAGCTGTTTGTTGTTACTGTTCATTTTCTGATTTTTGTTAAGCAACCTGTAGAATATTTTGAATACAGTTGTTTTTTCTTTTACTCTTCTTTGAGAAGTGCCATTTTTCTTGCATAGATTCTACTTGCTCTGTTAAATGCAAGGTAGCTTAACCTACCATGCTTTTATCCTCACTTACTGCATGCTTTGATTAAAATACAATCATTCTGTCCTCCAGATTAGATCCTTGTGTCTCATTTCTTCAAATCCATTATTTTGACACACATCTTATTTCTCATTTTCCTTAAGTAACTGTGTGTAATTCTGCACACATTCTTCTTTTGTTAATTCTTTCAACTCAGAAATGTTTTCCCTTGTTTTGCACACTTCCATAATTTTGATAAAGTTGGATCTGTTTCTTTTAATAGTTTTTCTCACCATTTCTTGTATTACAAATTATTCTTCTCATTGCAGTTATGCAGCTCATCAAATGCATAGCATTTGGCATTATTTTTTAGCTCAGTAACATCATTTGTAGTCTTGTGCAGGATCTTGTGCTGTTGTAAAGAATAAATGTTTAATAGTTGACTCTTTATTAGCTATTGGCAATTACTGTTTTGTCCTAATCATAAGAGGTAAAGAGTGAAATGCTTTTATGACTTCTTCCCTGAAGTTTTCAGGAATGCAGCAGCTAATAGTTTCACTTGGTTTATTAACAAAATACAGGATTGAGCGCTTTCATTTCCCTACAGGAAACTTCAGATTCATGATACCAATTGAAATTGTAGTTTAAATAACAATCAAGGTCCTCCCATTGGTCAGCCTGAATAAAAACAACCAATAAAGTGCTTTTATTGGGTACCTGCTGTGGCTGGAGATTGTTTTGGATTACTAGTTTATTCTTTCTCCAGTTTTCCATCTTTTTTGGTTAATGCAGCAACTAAACCTGTTTAGAATTTAGAGTTAATCCACTTGCTGTGAGATATCTAATTTTGTGATCAATAGCTACCAGCTTTATGCCAGATTTCAGTGAAGCATAGGAATTCCAGGAAGGTGTAGTTGAGTTGCATTTCCATTGGAAACTTTGACTTGTTTCCATTTGTCTAAACACATACATTTTTAGAAACCGTATTCACTTATGTGAATTTTTTTTTTCAGTTTTGACTGGTATTTCAACACCTGGTACCATGTCATGTCAGAACTCTTAATAAGTAACACAAGAGTAGTGGGAGATGCATTCTAACCTCAATGAGGTTTGTGATGTCCTTCAAGGATGCATCTGCAGTCCTAACAAATGGGTTGTCCTGGCCTCAGGCAGCCCTTCGGTCGGCCGGATTCCAAAGTCTGGGTCTGGCCTCGGCTGGTGTCGCACTTCACCCGACGTCATAGCTGCAGTTCTTCGGGTATAAAGGCATCAGCCGACGCCATTTTCCCCAGTCTTTCTTGCCGCGTGGCGCCCGAAGCAGAAGCTGTTCGCAAGTGCCGGTCGGTCAGATCCAGAGATTACTTCTACCGAAGACTTCTAAAAAGCTAAGTACCCCGTTGGGGACTCTTTCTTGCCTCAGCCGATGTCAGAAAAAGTGAATAACTGTTTAACTTGTGGGAAACAAATACCTCATAAAGACTTCCACTCGTACTGCCTACCTTGTTTAGGCCCAGACCACGACGTAGCAGCTTGTTTAGCCTGTGCTTCCTTCAACCGACGGACGCTTAGACGTCGGTCGGAGTTTGCAGAGGAGTTTTTCGGCTCCGCTTTTGCTTATATCATGCCGTCGGAGACTCCGACTTCTCATTTAGCTAAAAAACGTAAGGAAAAGGACCGACACTCGCGGTCCGCGGTTTCGGCCGAAACCACGGTTAAGCCAACCGCGAGTGTCTCGGTTTCGGCTGAAACCGAGTCTGCGGTTCTTCCTTCGGCCGAAAGCATGCCTTCTACTACCGAGGCCTCTTCCAGCCTGGCTGAATCTGCTACTGAAATGCCACCTGCTCCCACAATTTCTCAGGATTTATCAGATACTATTCCCCTAGATGTATCTACTCCTGCACGTGGAGCTGCTAGGCCCTCTGCATCCATGTCAATTAAGGCCTTTGCCAGGGCTAAAGCAGCTAAATCTTCCAAGGCCGTGCCTACTAAAGCCCCCTCTCACAGGCCTAGCTCTAGTACTCAAATGCTTAGTCTAGCAGAGGATCTCATTTCTTGATCAGGGGATCCCAGTCTCATTCTGATAGGGCCTCTCAGCCCCCCCCAGAGAAGAGGCCTAGAGCAGAACCCCCTGAGCCAGTTTCTTCTGATTACTCCTCAGATGAATCAGAAAATACTAACCCTCCTGAGGGCCCTTACTCTCCATATGAGGACTCTGATGCAGAAGATTCCATTCCTTCTGCCTCTCATCCTGAGGAATTTTCTTTTGGGGAAACCTTGCATGCTATGAGGGAACAATTTCAATGGCAGGGTCAGGATTTCTCAGACTCTAGGAAAAGGCTTAGGACTTTTTTGCATTTGCCACAGCATAGGCCTTTAGCCATTCCTCCAGTACTTAGTTGTGGATGATGTATTTAATGATGCTTGTACTGCTCCTGATTCACTCCCTCTGGCCCCTGCTAAGCCCGACAGATACTACAGGGTTCCGGACACACATAATCACTTGTATAAGGCTCCTTTTGCAGATCCTGAAACAATTTCTCAGGGCCCCAAGGCTATAGCAACTACCTCTGCCAAAAACCCACTCCCCTCTGAAAGGGAATCTAGGGCCTTGGAGAGATGGGGTAAAAAAGTTTATACTTCTGCTACTCTTTCGGCTAGGGCCTTAAACTGTCAATTCCACATGATTCAGTATCAGGAATTTATGCTAGATCAGTTATCTAAAAAGCTGTCCTCACCTGAACCTTTAGACAGAAAGTCTCTGCAGGATATGGTACATAACATACAGCAGGTCAGTAATCATTCCTTAAAATGCGGCTATGCGCTGGAGGCCTCCTTTAGATCAGCTATGACTGGTACAGTGATCAGAAGGCATGCATGGTTAAAAGAGCAGTCCTTACCAGACCATGTAAAAACAAAACTCCTAGATGCTCCCATGGATAAACACAATTTGTTTGGCTCTCCCGCACAGCAAGTGCTGAAGAAGGTGGAAGAGAAAGCAAAATCTGTCCAGACAGTCAAGGATTTCTTGCAGGTCCAGCCTCCAAGGTTTAGTAGGAACTGGCCTTCCAAGACTTGGTCCTTTCCAGACACCAACAGAGCACAGAGAGGCAGGAATAGGCGCACAAGAGGCAGAGGTCAATACAGAGGTGCCTACAGAGGACGTCAGTGGCAGCCTAACAACCAGCGAAATACTGCTGCAGATCCAGCCACTACCACTTCCACAGGACAATCACAGTGACTTGGCTCTGATGCCGCCTACCAGGGAACAACTAGAAGCACCCTTAGGCGGAAAGTTAGCCTTATTTTCAGTAAACTGGCATTGCATTACAGGAGACAAATGGATTTTACAGACAATAGACAAAGGTTACAGGTTTCACTTCCATACTCTACCAAGGAAGAGAGGAATGCCAAACCTACCTCCAAATCAAATGACAAACGCTCTAGAACAAATAGACAACTTAAAAAGGATGAGAGCTATAGAAAAGGTACCACCTATGGAACAAGGGCAAGGATTTTACTCCAGACTTTTCCTGGTGCCAAGGAAGGAAAATCAATGGAGACCTATTCTAGACCTGTCCGCACTGAACACATTCCTCATTGTCCCAAAATTCAAAATGCTGACTCTACAGCAGCTTCTTCCCATACTGGGCAAGGAGTCTTGGCTGGTAACTCTAGATCTCAAGAAGGCATACCTGCACGTCCCCATACGACCAATTTGCAGAAGATACCTCAGATTTCTTGCAGGATCAGAGCATTATCAATTCTCAGCATTGCCTTTTGGCTTATCTACTGTGCCCAGAGTATTCACGAAATGCCTGGCATCAGTAATTGCTCATTGCAGGCTTCAGGGAATTCAAATTTACCCTTACCTGGACGACTGCCTGTTACAAGCGGACAACAAAAACAAATTAACAAAAGACTTGAAAAGGGTCATTCATCTGCTGCAAGCCTTGGGATACACAGTCAATATAAAAAAGTCAAGGCTGTTGCCATCCCAAAGGATAACTTTCTTGGGTGCAGAACTGGACACAACAAATCAAATGGCATCCCTCACAGCAGAAAAGCAAAAGCACCTTCCACTCTACTTCATGGCATTAACAACGCAGAACAAGCTTACAGCAAGGAAAGTCCTGCAAGCCCTGGGTTACATGGCATCCTGCATAATATTGATCCCACATGCCAGACTGCATATGAGGAAGTTGCAATGGTACCTCAGGAATTTATGGTCTCAGCACAAGCACAGCCTAGAAACCCAAATTCCAATAATTCCTTGCCTGAAACAAGAATTCCGATGGTGGGTTCAGGCCTGTCAATTGAACAAAGGACTGCCCTTCCACAGCCCGCAACCAAGCCAGACTATTACCACAGACGCCTCAGACCTCGGTTGGGGGGCACACATGCTGGACAAGTGCATACAAGACTTATGGACTCAAGACCAGCTAAACCTACACATAAACCAAAAAGAGATGCTGGCAGTAAAACTGGCAATTCAGGCATTCAGACCGTTTCTCCATCAGGGACATTTATTTATAAGGACGGACAACACCACAGTGATGTGGTATATCAACAAACAGGGGGGGCACACACTCATATCCTCTATGCCTGATGGCAATGGATCCCTGGAATGTGGCCCTAAGCCTCAACATACAGCTCAAGGCTATATTTGTGCCAGGAAAAGAAAACATACTAGCAGACATCTTAAGCAGGACTACCACGGATGCCCACGAATGGATGCTGCATCCAGACATCTTCATATCCATCACAAGGAAATGGGGGCTACCAGAAATAGACTTATTCTCATCCCCACACAATCACCAATTGAAAAAATTCTGCACAAGGACTTACCACCCACTTGCTTGGAAGGTGGACTCACTTTCTTTCAGTTGGGAAAACCTGACAGCATATGCATTCCCACCTCTTCCTTTGATGCACAGGGTGCTATTGAAGATCAAAGAAGACCACCCAAGGATCATCCTGATAGCTCCAGACTGGCCGAGGCAGCACTGGTACCCACTACTGAGGAGTATGTCTCGGGAACTCCCATGGCCTCTACCTCTGGTTCCTTTACTGCTAACACAAAACAACTTCAAAACCCTGCATCCGAACCTGAGAACACTGCAGCTAGCTGCTTGGAGCATTGCATAACACAAAATATCCCAGATTTATCTCAAAGGGTTAAAGACATTATCTTGGAAGCTCGCAGACCTTCAACAAGAAAAACTTACTCAGCAAAATGGAAAAGATTTCTCTTTTGGAGTGCAGCAAAAGGGCAAAATGTAGCACTGGTAAACATAGCTAACATCCTGGAGTATTTAGCAGAGCATTTTCACAATGGCCTGTCTTACTCTTCCATTAAGATTCATGCATCAGCTATTTCAGCAGAATATAACATGGATCCTCCAGTCTTCTCTCATCCTCTACTCAGGCAGTTTCTAAGAGGAATCAAAAATGTAAAACCACCAAGGAAGCCACCATTGCCTACATGGGACTTGAACTTTGTGCTAGAAAAGTTGACACTTCCCCCTTTTGAACCAGCAGCAACAGCAGAATTACAGTACTTATCATGGAAAACAGCTTTCCTGCTTGCAATCACTTCAGCAAGAAGGGTTTCTGAATTACAGGCATTAATGGCAGTACAACCCTTCCTTATCTTCCATCAGGATAGAGTGTCCATGAGAACTAATCCTACCTTTATGCCAAAGGTGGTCTCCAGGGTATCTTTAAACCAAGCAATCCACCTACCTACATTCTTCCCCAACCCACAGAACAGGGGAGAAAGACTGCTGCATACCTTGGATGTGCATAGACAATTGCGCTACTACCTGGACAGAACCAAGAACAATAGAAAAACTGACCAGCTTCTGGTAGCATATGCCACAGGAATGGAAGGAAAAGCAATTTCAAAACAGACAATCTCAAAATGGATAGGAAATTGCATTAGATTTTGTTATTCTTATCATGGAAAGGCAACTCCAGAAAATATCAGACCTCACTCCACAAGGGCTACAGCCACAACTACAGCTTTTTTACGAGGAGTGGCTACAAAAGACATTTTAGAGGCTTTTACTTGGAGCTCCGTGCATACATTTGCCAAGCATTATAATCTACCCTTATACTCCAGATCCCGAGCAGGTTTTGCCACTGCTGTTTTGCAAGGGATCTTAGCTACACCATAATCTTGTTAGGACCTCCTCCCCCAGTTTGGCTATGGTATTCTACCCATTTGTTAGGACTGCAGATGCATCCTTGAAGGACATAGTACAGTTTTGTACCTACCATAAATGTAGATGTCCGAGAGGTATGCATCTGCAGTCAGGATTACCACCCTCCTTCCCTCTGTGGTACTCCTAGGGTATTTGCCCATCTTGTAGCTAGCTGGGGAATCTATTATGGTGTATTTGTTTGTATATATGTATATACAGGTTTATTTCTATTTGCTCTCTGTTGTTTGGAAACATTTGCATTTATCCAAATTTAGCCTTCCTAGAGGGCATCTGGCATCTGGGGCAAGAAACACTGAGGAAAATGGCGTCGGCTGATGCCTTTATACCCGAAGAACTGCAGCTATGACGTCGGGTGAAGTGCGACACCAGCCGAGGCCAGACCCAGACTTTGGAATCCGGCCGACCGAAGGGCTGCCTGAGGCCAGGACAACCCATTTGTTAGGACTGCAGATGCATACCTCTCGGACATCTACATTTATGGTAGGTACAAAACTGTACTTTTCAGCATGTCCTAATTAAAATTACTGTTGCAGTATTCCAAACAAGTGGGTTATCACCACTGACATCAGGCCAGGGTGCTAATGTTTAAACTTCTCTATGTCGTATGTTTGACATGTGACCTTAGCTTAGAAGTGTAGGGGTATATAGGTGGACATAGATCCTCAGACTGTCTTGCTGCCAGGCTAAATGCAGGTTGTGTATCCAGCAAGACTGATCATTTGGTTGTTGGGTACCATAGCTTCATTAAAGAAGGATAAGTGCCGTATTTGGGTAGCCTTCATTTATTTACCTATTTTGTTGTGATGTATCTGTATTAGATGTCAGCTAGAAGGGTAAATGTGATTATGGTAGGCAAATGCCATGCACAGATCGGCATACTCTGGCCACTTCACCTGCCTCTCCAGATGTTCATCGTGTTTCACTGTTGCAGTCATGACTGTTGGGTTCTCCCCTGCCGGCAGGCAGTCCTCGGTCGGCCAGAATCCCAAAGTCTGGGTCCGGCGTTGGCTGTTCAGCCATGCTCCCTGACATCAGAGTGCCAGGAGTACAAAGCTGACAGCCGACGCCATGTTCTCCAGTCTTTCTTGCCTTGCGGTGATAGCAGTTCACAAGTGCCGGTCGGCTGACTCCTGACAATTTTTTCTAAACGAACTTCGGTCCGAAGACTTTCTTCTCCTACTCAAAGCTAAGTACCCCGTTGGGGAAACTTTTTTCTTGCTCCAGTCCGATGTCAGAAAAAGTTAATATTTGTATTTCATGTGGGAAGCAAATACCTCATAAGGATTTTCATTCTTACTGTATTCCTTGCTTAGGCCCTGACCACAACGTAGCTAGTTGTCGGTCTTGTGCTAGATTCAATCAACGTACAATTAAACGAAGGTACGATTTTGCATTTCATTACTTCGGTAGGCGTTTTAATTACAAAATGTCGTCGGATTCGGTTCTGGCTACCGGAGTTCACAAACGACGCAAGGACAAAGACAGGCCTCCGTGGTCCAAATCAGACGATATCGTACAAGCAGAGCCAGCTTCAGGTTTGGCCGTCGTCAGTGAGGCGCTTTTGCAGCCCCTGTCGTCGGCCATTTCGGAACTGATGGCCGAAACGGACTCCCACGAGGAGCCAACTAGGCCTTTGAATATTTCTTTTGCAGGACCTTCGGACAATGCTCCTTCGGATAGGTCCGGAGCCGCTGTGCAGGTACCGGCTTCCGAAGGGGTTTTCAGGCCTACTCAACTTCTAATAAAGGCAAAGACTCCTTCCAAATCAAAGACTGCAGTCCAGGCCTCTTCTGATCCGGCACCCAAGTCTCAGAAACAGTTACTCAAGATGGCTGAAGACTTACTTACTATGATTAGGGGTTCACATCCCCCTCCAGATAAAAGGCCAAGGCAGGAAGTGTATTATGACTCCTCTGATCAGGCTGTTTCTTCAGTTTCTTCTTCTGAACAGGAATATTCTTTCCCTCCTTATGAAGATTCTGATGCTGAGGAATCCATTCCTTCAGCTTCTCCCCCTGAGGATTTCTCTTTTGGGGAAACTTTGCATGAAATGAGGGAACATTTTCACTGGGAAGGACAGGAGTACTCGGAATCTAAGAAAAGACTTAGGGATTTTCTTCTTCTTCCCCAACATAGACCCCTGGCTATTCCTCCTATTTTGGATGTTGTGGATGATGCTTTTTCGGAGGCTAACTTAACTCCTGACTCTTTTCCTCCAGCTCCTGTTAAGCCAGACAGATATTATAGGGTTCCTGATTCCCACCAGTTTTTATACAAGAATCCTACTGCTGATCCTGAAACCATTTCTCAGGGCCCTAAGGGGGTTAAGGCCGCTTCAGCTAAAAACCCCATTCCCACTGAGAAGGATTCCAGATCTTTAGAAAGATGGGGCAAAAAAGTGTACACTTCTGCTACTTTATCTATTAGGGCTTTAAACTGTCAGTTTCATATGCTGAAATACTAGCAATTTCTTCTGTCTGTTTTAAAACAAAAGTTAACTTCCATTTCCGCCTGTGCAGATAAGGAATTACATGACTTAATGCATGCCACTGAACAAGTTGGGAAGCATGGTTTACACTGTGGATTTGATGCCTTAGAGGCTTCTTGTAGGGCTGCTGCATCTGGCACAGTCATTAGAAGGCATGCATGGTTAAAGGAACAAAACTTGCCAGATCAAGTAAAAGCTAAATTATTGGATGCTCCTGTTCAGCATAATGTCTTGTTTGGATCTAAAGCTGAAGAGGTGATAAAGAAGATGGAGGACAAGGCAAAATCAATGCAAACGGTCAAAGATTTCTTACAAGTGCAGCCACCCAGATTTAGTAGGAATTGGCCAACTAAAAATTGGTCCTTTCCCAATTCTGACAGGCCTCAGAGGGGTAGGTATAGACGCTCCCGAGGAAGGCCTCAAACACAAGCCTCTTATAGACCAAGACAGTGGACTGCTTCCACCCCTAGGGGAGGAGAGGACATGTCACAACCTCATAGAAAACAGACTCAATGACTCCCTCTGTTGGGCTGCAGGAACTTCTTGCCTGGAAGCCCCTCTCGGAGGAAAACTTTCTCTTTTTCACCTAAATTGGACTCGTATAACCCAAGACAAGTGGGTTCTGAATGTGGTTTCAAGAGGTTACAAATTCCATTTTCATACCCTACCAAGACCAAGCGGATGGCCAGATCTTCCAAAACATCAATGGTTAGAGGCCTTAAACCAGGTGGAAGCCCACTTGGCTATGAAAGCCATAGAACTGGTTCCACTTTCAGAGATGGGACTAGGTTTTTACTCAAGGCTCTTTCTAGTCCCCAGAAAGCAAAATTCATGGAGACCCATTCTGGATCTGTCAGTCCTGAACACTTTTCTCGCGATACCAAAATTCAAGATGCTTACTCTACAGCAGCTTCTTCCAATGCTGACCAAGAATGCATGGATGGTAACTTTGGATTTAAAGGAGGCATACTTACACATTCCCATCAGACAGGAATGCAGAAAATACCTCAGGTTCAAGGCCGGATCAAGGCACTATCAATTCTCTGCTCTGCCCTTTGGATTGTCTACTGCGCCCAGGGTCTTCACCAAATGCTTGGCTCCAGTAGTAGCTTATTGCAGACTCAAGGGAATTCAGATTTACCCTTATCTGGACGACTGTCTTATTCAGGCAGACAGCAAGGATGTCTTACCCCAGCATCTAGAATTTGTTCAGAATCTTCTCAAGTTCTTGGGATTCACTGTAAACATAAAAAAAAGTCAAATTTGACACCCACTCAACAGATAACTTTTCTGGGTGTTCTTCTCAACGCAACAACCCAGATGGCATTTCTGACATACGAAAAACAATTACATCTGGCTTCAACATTCAAAACCTTGGCAACTTTAACTCCGCTATCTGCAAGGAAATTCCTGCAGGCTTTGGGTTACATGGCCTCCTGCATCCTTCTCGTACCATATGCAAGACTACATATGAGGAAAATACAGTGGTACCTAAAAAGTGTATGGCCTCAGCATTGCCACAGTTTAGACATACAGATTACCGTCCTGCCTTGTCTTCAAAAGGAATTCCTTTGGTGGTCCAAGGCATGTACTCTAAACAAAGGAAAATCCTTCAGTCTGCCTCCAGCCACTCAGATACTAACCACGGACGCTTCAGATTATGCATGGGGAGCCCATTTTCAGGGCAACTGTCTGCAGGGCCTTTGGACAAAGGATCAAAAGCTCCTGCATATCAATTTAAAAGAAATGTTAGCCGTTCAGAAGGCTCTTTTGGCCTTCAGGAATTTTCTACATCCAGGACAACTTCTGATACGAACAGACAACACCACAGTTATGTGGTACATAAACAAGCAAGGGGGATCTCATTCCTACCCCCTTTGCAGACTAGCCATGAATCTATGGAACACAGCTCTAGCTTACAAACTGGACCTTCAAGCTCAGTTTCTAACAGGGAAACAAAACTTCCTAGCAGACAGTCTGAGCAGGAACCTGTCGGACCCACATGAATGGATGCTGGACACCGAAATATTCAAGATGATTACAGCAGTCTGGGGATGTCCTCACATAGACCTCTTTGCATCCCACCTCAATCATCAGCTACAGATTTTTTGCACCAGGACATTCCATGAACTAGCCTGGAAAGTGGATGCACTATCATTCAGTTGGAGAAACCTCTCGGGGTATGCCTTCCCGCCTCTACCTCTTCTTCCACGGGTGTTATTAAAGATCAAACAGGACAAGCCTAAGATGCTAATCTTGCTGGCCCCAAATTGGCCTCGACAGTTTTGGTACCCAACATTGAAAAACCTTTGTCTGGACCCCCCCTGGGTTTTAACACAGACTCCAAACCTTCTGTCCCAACACCAGGGTCAGGTTCTGCACTCCCATGTCAAAACTCTCAGCCTGGCGGCATGGTTAATCCAGGGTCTATGATTCATTCTCTCCTACCCAAGCAGGTTATGGATGTCATTTTAGAAGCCAGGCGTCCTAGCACTAGAAAATTTTATGCAGGAAAATGGAAAAGATTTTGCTCCTGGATGCAGGCTCGGGATTCAGATCCTCTTATTCCTAACATTCCTCTGATTTTACTTTATCTGACAGACCTCTTTCATAAGGGTCTCTCTTTCTCTTACATAAAAATACATGCCTCTGCTGTTTCTGCTCATTATAATACAGACCCTCCAATCTTTTCCCACCAGCTCATGAGACAGTTTCTCAGAGGAGTTAAGAACTCAAGGCCCCCTAGATCTCCTCCCATTCCTGCTTCGGATCTCAACTATGTTTTGGAAAAGCTCACCTTACCTCCTTTTGAGCCAAGCTGCCTCATCTGACATCAAGTTTTTATCTTGGAAGACAGCCGTCCTGTTAGCTCTGACCTCTGCCAGGAGGGTTTCAGAGTTGCAAGCTCTTATGGCTGTGGAGCCTTATATTATTTTTCATCAAGACAGGGTGTCTTTAAGGACTAATCCTACTTTCATGCCTAAGGTGGTTTCCAAAGTGGCTTTAAATCAAACTATTCACTTGCCAACTTTTTTCCCCACTCCTAAAAATAAAGGGGAAAGGATCTTGCATTCCTTGGATGTGCACAGACAACTACGTTTTACCTGGACAGAACCAAGGACATCAGGAAATCAGAGCAATTGTTTGTTTCTTATGCTTCAAGTTCCCAAGGTAAAGCCATTTCAAAACAGACCATTTCTAAATGGATTGCTCATGGAATCAGATTTTGCTATTCACACCATGGAAAGCAAATCCCAGGGAGTATAAGGACTCACTCTACCAGAGCTGCTGCCACTTCAGCTGCCTTCCTCAGGGGAGTTCCTACCAAAGACATTTTGGAAGCTGCAACTTGGAGTTCAGTGCATACTTTTCCAAGCACTACAATCTACCTCTCTACTCTAAGTCTAGGGCAGGCTTTGCTTCTGCAGTCTTGCAGGGCCTTTTGGCTGCCCCCTCTACTTTATGACCACCTCCCTTTTATTCTGCTTTGGGATTCAACCCTACAGTCATGACTGCAACAGTGAAACACGATGAACATAGTACAGTTGTGTACACTTACCATAAATGTAGATGTTCGAGTGTCTTCACTGTTGCAGTCTGGGTTACCCTCCCTCCTGTCCCCTCTTATTTTTTCCTCTGTGTGGTTCCCTTCTTCACCCTTCTTCTGAGGTGTATTTGCAAAGGGTATGGGATCTTACTCATTTTGGAACACCTGACATCTGGGGCAAGAAAAACTGGAGAACATGGCGTTGGCTGTCAGCTTTGTAATCCTGGCACTCTGATGTCAGGGAGCATGGCTGAACAGCCGACGCCGGACCCAGACTTTGGGATTCTGGCTCACCGAGGACTGCCTGCCGGCAGGGGAGAACCCAACAGTCATGACTGCAACAGTGAAGACACTCAAACATCTACATTTATGGTAAGTGTACACAACTGTACTTTCTGGAAGCTTTCTTGGATGCTTTCCAGTCTTCCTTGGCTATCTGTGATTTGCATTTTCCTGCTTCCAGAAGACCAGACGGATTTTGTAAAGTTCCTGATGAACTTAAGATGTCCTTCCAAGTCACTGTTGCAGTATTATTTACCTAGGATAGCTCAACATCCAGCCAGTATACCAAAGCCTTATGATTTTGTACATGTATGTCACACACATGCTCCCTTCTCAAGGTGTAGGCGATAAAGGTGATATATGGACGTACATACCTCAGAACTTATTTGCCTCCAATCCGAACCCCATCATTGATTGTTGGTCTGAATGCACCTTTTTCTGTGCTGGTTACCAATCCTTGTTTCAGATAAGTGCCCCATCGGGGTTTCTTCTTGTCTTTTCTTCTTTTCTCTTTTTGTGAGTTTAAATGTCATCCTTAAAGGGAAAATGTCAGTTTGGGAGGAAGATTCTCCATAAGGATCATCAGGAGCAGTATCTCCTGTTTGGGTGCATGTCATAACGATCCAAAGTATTCTATCTGCCAAATATTTACCAATTTCTTTGTGCAGGGTGCTGTGGCAGAATCTTCCCATCCCGAAGGTCAGAAGCCTGCCAAGAAAAAGGTCAAAAGACTCTGGTCTTATTCGGGTGCTGTCCTGCCTGCCTTAGATATCTCTTTCTAGACTGGTGAAAGCCCAGAAGATTGCCCAGTTGTTGCGTCGGATTCCTGTTCCTCGGCCATATCGGAAGCCGGCATGGATCTGACTTCTCGCACATTCTCATAGAGTCTGCAGACATCCGTTCCAGATATCAAGGAGTAACCTTGGCTGATTATTTCAGAGGGACCGAGGGGGATTCCACAAATACTTGTTCAAGAAGAAATTCCTGCTACATTAGTTGAATGTTGGCAAGGGTCTGAACCTCTTAGGGTGTTTAAGGCAGACATCCCTCAAAAGAAAAAAAAACAAAATAACAAGCATGTTTACCCTGCTGCTAAAGATTCCCAGCATGAATGACGGGATTTTATGCAGGGGTTATTTAATATATTGATGGCTTTGAAACCTCCCCAAGGAGTTTCTTTGCCTGATCCCCTGGTCCTGTACCCCACTCAGGAGGCCCAGATAACTGGACTCCTCTAAAGAGGACTCTGATTCTAGGAAAGGGTCTTTGGCATATTCCTCTCAGATCCCTTCTTCCTTGGATTATGGCTCTGAGGAGGAAAACTCTGTTCGCCCAGACTCTCCTTTTGAAGAACTCTGCTGTGGGGATACTATTGCTCATATGATGGAAATTTTTTTTAAATGGGACTGTTCTCAGGTTTCTGACATTCAAAAAAGGTATTATGAGCTCCTCCAGATGGAGTCCCCTAAACCATATGCTGTCCATCCTGTTTTGGCTGTCTTTTTGAATACCCTTTCAGCAGGTTCTGTGGCCCTGGATTTTCAGCCTCCAGCTCGTAAGAAGCCTGACAGATTTTATAATAGGTTCATAGGTTCATACTAGGCTGTCTGCCCTAGGGCATTTATAAGCCTAGCCAGAGTGTGTTTGGCTTTCACCACCCATTTTAAATTAATTTTGCTATGCCCTTTTTAGAGGTTAGTATACTGTGCCTCTGTCTAACAGTGACACAGAAGTGATACCCAGGGTAAACCTATGATCTCCCATCCGCTGATCAAGATTCCTCTTGAAGAGAGTCAATGAGGGACTATGCCTAACCTGGACTGGGATTTTATTCCAGAGTGAAGGGAGCCTCTGGGTTATGAATCTGTCCCTCCAGCAAGTCCTATTTATTTCAGTGGTGAGGTTCAAGTCTCTCGAGCATGTAGCTCGATGGGATTTGGATTTTCTGAGGTGCAGCATGTCCATTAATTCCGGGTTGGACACTGCTTTATACGTCAGGCACAGATCGCCTCTGAGCAGGCGGTATGCAATTAAGTAGAGCTGGAGTTTCTTTAACCGGGCAGCATATGGCATCTGTTTGAGCCCTTTGATCCTCTTGGTGAGGTACTTTTGGGGTCTTTCCAGTTGCTGCAGGTGTCTGGTAAGGTACATCCCAAAAGGGGCATTGTACTCAATTATGGGCCTGATGAGGGATGAGTAAAGAGGCACGATGACCTCCCCTGATCTAGATGTGAATCCCTTCATGATTAGGTGGGCTATTTAAAATGTTTTTCTAACCACTTTGGCCACGTGGTTGTCAAATGAGAGATTGCTATCAACTTGGGTCCCCAGGTCCCTAATTACTTCTGTACTTAATGGATTACCACCTATGTGGTAATTTGTGGGCACTTTGTTTTTGCCAAAGGGGATGACTATACACTTTTTGGCGTTTAGCTTGAGGCCATGGCTCTGGCACCAGTTGTCTGTTTCTATGAGGCCGTTTTGGAGGATGCTTGTGTCAGCTGGAGAGTCGATTATGGCGCTCAGTTTGCAGTCATCTGCGAACTTGGTCATCCACAGTCCTTCCGTGTTTGCCTGTACCTCCGAGAAATATATACCGAACAAGAGAGGTCCCAGGACTGAGCCTTGTGGGACACCACTTGTAACTGGTTTGGAGTCTGACATGGCTCCAACAATTCTAACCATGTGGGTTCTGTTCTTGAGCCAGTTTGCAACCCATCTAGTGACATAGGGGTTTATATTTAAGCTGGTGAGCTTATCTATAATGCCCGAGTGGGGTATTGTATCGAAGGCTTTTGCAAGGTCCAGGTAGGCTGTGTGGACCACCTTCCCCTCGTCAATGGCCTTGGTGACTGTTTCAAAGAAATCGACCAGGTTTAAGAGGCAGGATCTGCCCTTAACAAAGCCGAACTGGGTAGGATCCAGTGTCTATAGGTCCCCAATATCTTTATTTATGAGGTCCATGATGATCCTTTCCATAGCTTTGCAGACCAAGCTAGTCAGGCTTATGGGGCGATAGTTTCCAGGATCCATTGAGGCACCACCTTTGTGGAGAGGGACCACTGTTGCTGTACGCCACTCTTTGGGTACATATCCTGTAGTAAGGCTGAGATTATACAGTAGTTTTATGTTTGGGTTTAGCTCTTCTTGGAGTTCATGTAGGACGCAGCCCGGGACACCGTCTGGTTCCATTGATGCTGTGTTTTTTGCTTTGGAAAGGGCAGCTCTTACCTGAGCATCTGAGATGTCAGGGGGGCAGCACTCTGCTGGGATAGATATTCGCCCTTTTGGTGGGGGGGAGTTTGCGCTGAACCTGTCAGCTAGGATGTTGGCAATGTCTGTGGGTTCGGTGTATTTTTTGTCATTTTGGAGTAATTCTGAGCATATCTGGGAATTCCCACCCAGGTGCCTAACATAACTAAAGAAAGCCTTGTGATTATCCTTAGTGTCGTGTGCAATTTTTCTCTCGAAGCTGGCCTTAGACGATTTTATGAGTGCCCGTAGTTTTTTGCTAATACTGATCAGAGATGCCTTCCCTTTTTGGGATTTTGCTCTGTCATGTAGTAGCTTCCTCCTTCTATTGTATAGTTTGTTTATGGCTGGGGTCCACCAGACAGGACGTCTGCCTTTGGAGGATTGGGTCTTGGTTTTATTTGGGATTGCATGATCCATGCATTCCTGAAGGTGTTTATAGAATGCGTTTATAAAGGATTCTGCGGTCTGGGCCATATTTTCCACAGACCTGGGGGTTTTGAAAGATTCCACCTCGGTTTTGAGGGTGTGAAATTTGCTTTAGAGAAGTTTTTCACTGTGGTTTTCTGGGCAGGGGATGGGGTCGGGATGTGAATATCCAGTGAGATTAGTTTATGGTCTGATCTTACCAGTGAGGGATACACTTCTGGACTGGAGGATAGAGTCCCCATGTTGGTGATGATCAGGTCCAGTATGTTTACCCCTTTTGTGGGAGTGGTAACAAGTTGATGTTCATCGTGCATACAGCTGCAGTCATCGCACTCGGGTTATCTGCCGTCAGGCGGGTCCTTGGTTGGCCGAATTCCAAAGTCTAGGTCCGGCGTCGGTTGTTGTCGCTTCTTCCCTGACGTCAGTGCGGCAGGGGTATAAAAGAGGCAGCCGACGCCATTTTCTTCAGTCTTTCTTGCCGCGCGGTGCCCGAAGCAGAAGCAGTTCGCAAGTGCCGGTTGGCCAGCTCCTGAGATTTACGAATAGTATTTCAGCCGAAGTCGTCTTTAAAGCTAAGTACCCTGTTGGGGAAACTTTTCTTGCCTCAGACCGATGTCAGACAAAGTTAATAATTGCATTTCTTGTGGGAAGCAAATACCGCATAAGGATTTTCACTCTTACTGTATACCTTGCTTAGGGCCAGACCACGACATCTCTGCCTGCCATTTTTGTGCTAGGTTTAACAAGCGCACTATTAAGCGCTGGGCGGAGTTTGCCCTTCATTATTTTGGCAAAAAATGTAATTATATCATGTCGTCGGATGCACCGACGCCAGTTTTAGGCAAAAAACGCAAGGATAAGGACAGACATCCGAGGCCTGCTCAGAGTACTGAGATCACGCGTAGGCCGACTACCGGTTCTCAGCGAGGCGCCTACGCAGCCCCTGACTACCGATGAAACTACTTCATTACCCGAAGTCGCAGGATCCTCGGTCTCCATTCCCTCTGCAGATATCAACGCCACCTTTGGCAGGGAAACCGAAAATTTAGCGAGGCCTGCCATTTCTGAAGGCGTTTTCAGGCCTACCACCTCCTCTATTAAATTGTTCACTAAATCTAAAGCTGCAATGAAAATTAAAAAACAGGGTCCTCAGACCCCCCCTCTCAAGGCCCCATGCCTTAGAAACAGATGCTTAAAATGGCTGAGGATTTGATTACTCTCATCAGGGGTTCTCAACCCTCCTCAGACAAAAGACCCAGGTTGGAGGAAGACAACCCTTCCTCAGACCAGGCTTCTATTACCTCAGACCATTCTGAGGACCAGGATTATGCCTATTCCCCATTTGAAGACTCTGATGCTGAGGAGTCTATTCCCTCGGTCTCCCCCCCTGAGGACTACTCTTTTGGGGAAACCTTGCATACATTGAGAGCGCACTTCCACTGGGAAGGCCAAGATTACTCCGATTCCAAGAAAAGGCTCAGGGAATTTCTACTACTTCCCCAGCATAGGCCCCTGGCTATTCCTCCTGTCTTAGATATTTTGGATGATGTGTACGCAGAAGCTAGTCTTAATCCAGACTCATTACCTCCAGCCCCTGTTAAACCAGACAGATATTACCGGGTTCCTGATTCTCACCAGTTCCTTTATAAAAGCCATACTGCTGACCCAGAAACAATTTCACAGGGTCCCAAGGGGATTAAGGCCTCTACTGCTAAAAACCCTTTACCTTCAGAGAGAGATTCCAGAGCATTAGAAAGATGGGGGGAAAAGGTGTATACATCAGCCACTTTAACCATGAGGGCATTAAACTGTCAATTTCATATGTTAAAATACCAACAGTTCTTGCCATCTCAGCTGAAAAGCAAAATGACGCAAACAGAACAACCAGACTTGAAAGAGTTGCAGGATTTGTTGCATGGAGCAGAACAAGTGGGGAAACATACCTTGCAGTGTGGTTTTGATGCTTTAGAGGCCTCTGTAGAGCTGCTATCACGGGGTCTGTCATACGTAGACATGCTTGGCTCAAAGAGCAAACTTTACCAGATCATGTTAAAGCAAAGTTATTAGATGCACCACTACAAAAAGATGTATTGTTCGGTGTTAAAGCTGAGGAGGTACTAAAGAAAATGGAGGAAAAAGCGAAATCTATGCAAACAGTTAAAGATTTCTTGCAGGTGCAGCCTCCATGCTTCAGCAGAAACTGGCCTTCAAAAAATAGGTCCTTTCCAGCCACGGTCAGACCCCAAAGGGGCAGATACAGATGCCCAAGGGGTAGAGGCCAACCTCAAGGATCTTACAGAGTTAGGCAGTGGCAAACACCAGCCCCAAGAGGTGGAGAAGATGGACCACAGTCATTTAGTAAACAGACGCAATGACTTTCCCCTATGCCTGCCAAGCAAAGCTATAATGGCAGCACCTTTGGGTGGAAAACTGGCCTTATTTTCAAAAAAACTGGCACATTGTTACAAAGGACAAATGGATTCTGGATATTATAGACAGAGGCTACAGGTTCCACTTTCACACCCTTCCAAAAATGAGAGACATGCCAAACCTGCCACAAAATCAATGGGCAGAGGCACAAAGGCAAATTACCGCTCTCATGGATATGACAGTAATTCAAGAGGTACCTGCAAAAGAACAAGAACAAGGTCAAGGTTTTTATTCAAGGCTATTTCTGGTACCAAGGAAGGACAAAGATTAGAGACCCATCTTAGACCTATCTATTCTAAACACATATCTAGAGGTACCAAAATTCAAGATGCTCACATTACAGCAGCTTCTTCCCATGCTGGGCAAGGAGTCTTGGCTGGTAACGTTGGACCTCAAGGAGGCATACCTGCATGTCCCTATCAGACAAGATTGCAGAAGATACCTCAGATTTCTTGCAGGTTCAACCCATTACCAATTCTCTGCATTGCCCTTTGGCTTATCTACTGCACCCAGAGTGTTTATGAAATGCCTGGCATCAGTAATTGCCTTCTGCAGACTATGAGGAATCCAAATCTACCCATATCTGGATGACTGCCTGATCCAAGCAGACAGCAAGGGCATTCTATTGCAACATCTGGCATTTGTAATAAAACTGTTAAACTGCCTGGGGTACACAGTGAACAAAAAGAAATCAAAACTAATACCTTCTCAACAGATCATTTTCCTGGGTGCCAGCTTAAACACAACGACCCAGATGGGCCTACCTCACGCCAGACAAACAAGGGCAACTGTCTCAATACTTCAACAGAATGGCATCTTTAACCAGGCTAACTGCAAGGAAAATCCTGCAGGCTCTGGGGTTCATGGCATCTTTGTATCCTACTCGTATCATTTGCAAAGTTGCATATGAGGAAACTACAATGGTACCTAAAAAACTTATGGTCTCAACACAGCCAGGCTTGGAAACAATTATACCACTCATTCCATGCCTTCAAAAGGAATTTTTGTGGTGGGCTCAAGCATGCCAAAGAAACACGGGTCTTCCTTTCTGCTTACCACAAGCAACTCAAATCATCACAACAGACGCCTCAGACTACGCCTGGGGAGCACACATGGCAGGTCAGTGTATTCAGGGAAAATGGTCCCAAAAAGAGATGCACTTACACATCAACCAAAAGGAGATGGTAGCCGTGCAAAATGCTCTTATGACCTTCAAAGACCTACTGCATCCAGGCCAGCTATTAATAAGGACAGACAACACCACAGCCATGTGGTACATAAACAAACAGGGGGGAACGCATTCATACCCCCTGTGCAGACAAGCCATGACCCTGTGGAACACAGCACTGGAATTACAAATTCAACTACAGGCGCAATTCCTGCTAGGGAAGGAAAACACACTGGCAGACAACTTAAGCAGAAATGTGACAGACCCACACAAATGGAAGTTGCATCCCCAAGTCTTCTCAGAGATAACTCAGGCATGGGGACAGCCAGACATAGATCTATTTGCTACCCACAGAAATTACCAGTTGGAGAAATTCTGCTCTATCATCCACAGGCCTGGAAAGTGGATGCACTCTTTCATTTGGACAACATTGACAGCCTATGCCTTCCCGCCTCTACCTCTACTGGCCAAAGTCCTATTAAAAACCAGAGCAGAGAAGCCACAAATGATTCTCATTGCTCCAGACTGGCCACGACAGCACTGGTATCCTCTCCTAAAGAGCCTGTCACACTCACCACCATGTATCCTTCTCTTCCATCAAGATCCACGCTTCAGCCATTTCAGCACAGTACAATACAGATCCTCCTTTATTCTCACATCCTCTTTTAAGGCAGTTCCTCAGAGGGGCAAAAAATATACAACCCCCACGGAAACCACCAGCTCCAACTTGGGACCTCAACTTCGTATTGGAGAAGCTGACACTGCCTCCTTTTGAGCCGGCTGCTGCAGCAGAGCTACAATACTTGTCATGGAAAACAGCCTTCCTTCTGGCTATTACCTCAGCACGTAGGGTTTCGGAACTACAGGCCCTCATGGCTGTGCAACCATTCATCATTTTCCATCAGGACAGGGTTTCCTTACGAACCAGCCCTACCTTCATGCCAAAGGTAGTATCCAGTGTGGCTTTGAATCAGACTATTCATTTACCTACCTTTTATCCAAATCCACAGAACAAAGGAGAGAGGCTTCTACATTCCTTGGACATTCACAGGCAACTTCGTTATTACTTGGATAGAACAAAGTCATTCAGAAAATCTGAGCAGCTCTTTGTGTCCTGTGCTACAGGTGCTCAAGGAAAGGCTATTTCCAAATGGACTATTTCAAAATGGATAGCTCACTGCATACGCTATTGTTATTCATTTCATAGAAAATCAGTGCCTGTGTACATCAGATCCCACTCCACCAGGGCTACACCTACCTCAGCAGCTTTCCTCAGGGGGGTCCCTACCAAGGACATTTTGGAAGAAGCAACTTGGAGTTCAGTGCACACATTCTCCAAGCACTACCACCTTCCACTATACTCTTAATCTAAAGCGGGCTTTGCCACAGCAGTCCTGCAGGGCATTCTAGCCCCTCCTAATTCCGCTTAGTACCAGCCACCCTTACTTAGCTTTGGGATTCTACCCAAGTGTGATGACTGCAGCTGTATGCACGATGAACATAGTACAGTTTAGTACCTACCATAAATGTAGATGTTCGAGTGCACATACAGCAGCAGTCTAGGTTACCCTCCCTCCATCTCCTCTTAGGACAGGGCTTATGCCAAACACCTTTATCATGCAACCTATTTGGGGTATTCCTTTATGGTGTATTTGCTTGCAACTACTGTTTTGATTTATCTACTTATGTATGTTTGCATAACATCATGTTTTGCCTTCCTTTCTGGGAGCACCTGACATCTGGGGCAAGAAAAACTGAAGAAAATGGCGTCAGCTGCCTCTTTTATACCCCTGCTGCACTGACGTCAGGGAAGAAGCGACGACAACCGACGCCGGACCTAGACTTTGGAATTCGGCCGACCGAGGACCCGCCTGACGGCAGATAACCCAAGTGTGATAACTGAAGCTGTATGCACACTCGAACATCTACATTTATGGTAGGTACAAAACTGTACTTTCCATAGCATTTGAATTTATAAATTCTAGGAACCTTTGGGCTAGGGTGTTGGAGCTAGAGTAATGCTCCCAGTCTATGTTTGGGTAGTTGAAGTCGCCCAATATAATGGTGTTTGGAGAGACCTTCATATTTTCCAGTGTTCTCAGGAAGGCCAAGTGGGGTTCCTGGGTTTGGGAGGGTGGTCTGTAGCAGGCTATAAACTGGAAGGCAGTTTTACCCACTGTTAGTTGCACATGGATAGTCTCTGATGCTTCGTGCTGTGCCAACAACCTGGAGGTGTGGGTATCTTTGACGAATATTGATACTCCCCCTCCTTTTGTGGTTCGGTCCAATTTTTGGGGCCGAAAAGCATGGTATGCGGTATAACCTGGTAGTGCTGGGGTGCTCTCGGGAGCCTTGAACCAGGTTTCTGTTACTGCACAGATATCGATGTTCTCCATGCTAAGGAGAGTTTCAAGTGCATGCATCTTGAGGTTTAGACTTCTGGCGTTCAGTAGCATTACTCTTAGTTTCTTATCCCTTGTGATACCTATGGAGGTGGGTTTGTCTTTTGAGCCTTGCCTAAAAAAGGCACTATGGGGGGGTAGCAAGAGCCTTTGCCAATATCCGAAAGCCCAAGGGTGACAGGTGCAAAAGCCGTCCCTAGCGAAGCATCGTGGCTTGTTGAGCATGTCATCCCAGGCTGACAGGCATTGGATCCCCTTTGAATGACACCAATACTTAAGCCAATTGTTGAAATTGATCATCTTGTCTTCATATTGTGGCATCATTCTTGGTGAGGGTAAGATGCTACTCAAGGTCAGGGTCATACCGGCCTGGGCTACATGCTCAGAGAGCTCCTCTATGTCTCTTTTCATGTAGTCCAGGGAGGTACGTCTCAGGTCATTCACACCAGCATGGACAATGACTGAGTCATATTTGTACTTGCCTTGGAGTGACCTGAGTGCGTGTGTTATGTGGCGGATCCTAGCGCCCGACAGGCAGCTCACTGTGACCTTCTCCTTATTCAGCCTGGTGAGCGGGACGTCAGTGTGCCTTACGATAGAGTCACCTAATACAAGTGTATCAGGTGTGTTGTTTAGCCTTAAGGGCTGTGACTGTTCGGCACACTGACTTTGTGAGCTATGTGTTGCACGTGTTTTGTTTTGGGGTAGCGGTTGCTTGGGTGTCTGCTTTGGAGGTCTCTGCTGCTTAGGCAGATTTTTATTTAGAGCCTCCGAGTATGTTTTTGTGTGCTTATGTGTTTGGTTTGCTGTCGTGGTAGGTCTGTGTGAGACTGGAATTGTAGTGAGTGTGGTTTCCCTCTCCTCCTGACTGGTTATGCCAGTACTGAGTTGAGAGAGCTTAGCCTCCAGTTTGGCTATATGGTTGCATCTCTCACATGTGTTGGAATTTGTTGGGAGGAGGAGGGGGTTGTCTGTGTACATGAGGCAGTTGTAACATTGCCTCAAGATTCCCAGATTCACCAGCTGGACCGGAGAGGAGATTGACAACTGACCTTTGGACATGCTAGAATAGTATTGGGAATTCCTTTATAATTGAAAAAAAGGGCCAATGGGGAACAAGGTACTCAAGGGGAGTTTGTGAGGGTGTAGTGCTTTTAATTTTTTAGTGCTGACTTAGTGAGCAAGTGCCAGGTAACTTAAATGCAATGTGTTACAGGTAACTTAAATGCAAAAACGACAAACAGTAACTTTATTTCAAGTGAAACAAGGAAATAAGTACAGTAAGCAATGCAGATATCACTAGGGATCCACAGAAGCGCTGAAAATCCGCGGTTTAGGTGGAATTAGCGTTTCAGGGAAATAACAAGCAAACAAACAACAAGCATACAAACAAAGCTAGATTCAGCAGGCCTGGATCTAGTCTTTGCTACAGCAAACAAGGTGTACCAATTTCAGTAAGAAACAGTTCAAATATGCAGGCACTATAAGCCTTTAACCAGAAATTCCCAGCTCAGAAGGGCAGAGTCCAGCCTCTCCTCCCACAAGAGTGCAGACCACGAACCTTCTTAATGCAAAATAACTGGCCTGAAGCCCAAATGCTTAAACCAGAACTAATACACTTTTAGAATAACAGACACTGAGCCTTCAATCAGCAGTTCCCAACTTAGAAGGATGTAAGCTACCTGTCCTGCCACCACAGTGCAGGCCACAAACCTTCCTAATGTAAAACAACTGGTCTGAAGCCCAAGTGCTTAATCCAAAAGACTTAGAATGATAGCTACACTTTAATCAAATTACTACCAAGCAGTAATAAATACAATTGAATAAGGTGCCAGAGGAGTTTGTTTCTCTACAAATGTCCTTCTGCTGATTCTTTGCCTCTTCTGACAAACGCACTAAACTTTTTCTTTCTACTAAATTATTCCCTTCAGACAAGGGCAGTAGAGCTATGGAATGGCTAGGCAAAAAGGTATGAACTGCCACTTTGACCTTTTGGGCTATTAATTAAAGACCCATATGACCAGGCGTGTTTTAGCCTTTCTCTCCCAGGAGTCCCAAGCTCAGTCCTTCTTGATTTTGAAGGGAAGGTCAGGTCTCAGCCCACTCCTTACTGGGTTTTACTTTTTTGGTAGCTCACCACTCTTTTAAATGTAGGTATGATGCAAATGATGCCCCCTCTAGGGCTGCTGCCTTTGGTTCTGTTTTGAGACTTTACTCTTGGCTTAATCTCCAGCCTTTGTGTGATATCAAGGAAAAAATTATCAGATGCTCTTCTTGACAATAAGAACCTGTTTGGTTCTGATGCTGCTGAGCTTTTTAAGTCTCTACAGGATGAATGTATGGCCTTGCAGGAATTGAAGCTTATTTTTGTGTCTCCTATCCCTAAGTTCCAGAGGAATTATCCATCCAGATCTGCATTTGTTCGCAGATAACCTTGTCCTGCTCCCACAACTAAGAAGGGTTCTAGGCGGGTTCCTCTTGCTAAGTCTACTCGGACTCCTACTTTTCTGAAGCCTCCTTTTCAAGACAAGCCACTTGTTTTAACCGCTTGATTCACCTTTTCTTAAGTCAGGTTCCCTTGTCTCTTCTGCTTTCTCTCCCTTCCCATTTGGTTAAGAATCACGTGAGACTGTTGGATTCTGTCCATCATCCATCAGGGGTACTTCATGGTGTGGAAATCCCTTCCTACTTTTCTGGGCATCCCTCAAACTCTTCAGGAACAGCTTCATTTCATCTCAGAAGTATTTCAGGGCCTTTTGGCACAAGGCACCATTCAAGTTGTGCCCTCTTTCCAGGAGGGGAAGAGGTTTTATTCCAGAATGTGTCAGGTTCCTAGAAAGGAAGGCACCTGGAGACCCATTCTGGACCTTTCTCAACACCTTTCTGAAGGTCCCTTCTTTTCGAATGTTATCCCTTCAGACCTTGTTTCCACTTATTCTTCCCCAGGCTTTTCTGGTCTCCCTGGATCTGTCGGATGCTTATCTTCACATTCCAATTCATCCCTTTTTCAGGAAGTTTTTGCATTTCTGTTTTTTTTTTTTTTTCCTTGAATTTTCATTTTTCTGCTTTGCCCTTTCTACTGCCCCCAAGGATATCCATCAGATGTCTTGCTCCTGTGATTGCCTTTTGCAGGATGGGAGGAGTTCAACTATATCCTTTGCTGGACGACCTGCTCAATCAGGCTTCCTCTCACAAGGTCTTGCTTCAGTATCTGTAGTGTACTACAGTGGTTCCTAAAGTCAGTATGGCTCTAACACTGTCATCCACTAGACATTGTAATCCCTATTCTTCAAGCTCGAGCTTCAGTGGTGGATTCATTAGCTGTCAACCCAGGACTTTTTTAGCCCGCAGTTCATTCTCAGGAACTTTTCTTAGATGCCTCAGACATTAGGTGGGGAGCCTTACTTGGTTCCATAAAGATTTTGGGTCTCTGGCCTCATCAGGGATCATATCACAGCATCAAAGAGATGAGATGTCTCCTTTTCACCCTTCAGACCTTCCATTCCCTCTTTCTTCCAATGCCTCTCAAAATCTTCATAGACAATACCACAGTGATATGATATTTCAGCATCAAGGGAAGATGCAGTCATACCTTCTTTGCAAACTAGAAAATCCAAAACAAGTAGCACTGAAGAGCACGGACCACAAAACAGCAACCAGGGGAAGTAAATCAAAAAAGTTTATTGAACAACCAAAATGTAAAGCAGATCCCAAACTCAAAGAGCTAGTCTGCAAAGAGTGAACTAAAAAGGTATCAGTGCTATAAAGAGCCAAAAGCGCCAACTCCAAATACAAAACAAGTAGCACTGAAGAGCACAAACCACAAAACAGCAACCAGGGGAAGTAAATCAAAAAAGTTTATTGAACAGCCATAACCACGAATGCTTAACTGATTCACTGCGTTTTCGTTCAACTTATAACTTCCTCAGACATGCACTACACCTTTCATTCTCTCCCAGTATGAATACACTCACCAATTAGTCTTTATCCAATCACAAAACAGCCTCCTAAAATCTTGTATATTAGAACATAAATAATACATATATATATATATATATATATATATATATATATATATATATATATGTATATATATATATGTATATATATATATATATGTATGTAAAACATAAAATGAATGAACATCAGTAAATAAATATACAAATCACAGTCCTTCAAGAAAGAATATACAATATAAAGCAACAAAGAAGAATAAATAGGCAGGAGCCATTAAAACACTAAAATGCTACCTTCTTGTGGCTTTTAAAAATAATAAATATGGGAATCTCATAGTAAAAAATAAAACAAAATCTTAATAAAAACATTGCTAAAACGTAATTCATGATGTTCTTCGTGTTTCACTGTTGCAGTCATTACATTTGGGTAGTCTGCTTACAGGTTGCCATTAGTCGGCCTGATTAACAAAGCCTTGAGTCCTGCGTCGGTTGCTGTCCCTTCTTCCATGATGTCAGGTCATCAGGGGTATAAAACATGCAGCCGACACCATTACATCAGTCTTTCTTGCTGTGCGGTGCCCGAAGCAGAAGCAGTCTGCAAGTGCCGGTCGGCCGACTCCTGAAATTTTTGTTTTCGAGTTTCAGAACAGAAGTCTTCAACTAAAAGCTAAGTACCCCATTGGGGAAACGTTTTCTTGTTCCTTACCGATGTTAGTAAAAGTTAATTGCATTACTTGTGGAAAGCAAATACCTCATAAAGATTTTCATTCGTACTGTATTCCTTGCCTAGGCCCTGACCATGCCGTACCTTGCTGCCCGTTTTGTGCTTTATTTAATCAGTGCACTATCCATCGCCGGTATATTTTTGTCTCTAAATATTTCGGTTCTCTGTTTAATTATCCAGAAATGTCGTTGGTTAGCTATCCGACTACTGGGATTCCGAAAAACGCAAAGATAAAGACAAAGACAGGCCACCGAGGTCCAAATCTGCTGACGACGCTTCTCCTAAGCCAGTCATCAGTTCGCCGGTACTCAGTGAGGCGCTTTCACAGCCTCTGTTACCTGCTACTTCTGATTCGCAGGCCTCTACTGAGACCCATTTGGAGTCTGTTATGCCACGAGACACTTCAACTATGGAACCCACGGATATCTCTACCTTGGATGGGTCCAGAGCCGCTGTGCAGGCACCGGCTTCTGAGGGTGTATTCAGGCCTACGGACTTGCATATTAAATCAATGCCTCCTTCATTACTAAGGCCTAAATCTTGATCCTTGTCTAAAAACCAATGCCCAGGCCTCTATGCCTAAAAAACAAATGACAAAAATGGCTGAAGATCTAATAACTCTAATCGGGGGAAGCCAACCCCCCTTTCTAAGAGGCCTAGGGCTGAGCTTGATTATGAATCTTATGATCAAGATTCTGTTTCTTTCCTGACTCTTCTGATGACCTGGATTTGTCCTTGCCTACTTATGAGGATTCTGATGTGGACGACTTTATTCCCTCTGCTTCCCCTCCTGAGGATTTTTCTTTTGGGGAAACCTTACATACTCTAAGGGAGCATTTTCACTGGGAAAGCCAGGAATTTTCTGATCAAAAAAGAGGCTTAAGGATTTCCTTCTCCTACCTCAGCATAGGCTTTTGGCTATTCCTCCTGTACTAGACATTGTTGATGATGCTTTCTCGGAATCCAGTTTGGCCTGTGATTCCCTGCCTCCTGCTCCCAGTAAACCTGACAGATACTACAGGGTCCCTGAGTCCCACAAGTTCCTTTTCAAAAATCATGTTGCAGATCCAGAGACTATTTTACAGGGGCCCAAGGGCATTAAGGCTTCTACTGCTAAAAATCCTACCCCTTCTGAAAGGGACTCCACGGTGCTGGCTAGATGGGGTAAATAGGTTTACACTTCAGCTACCTTGGCCATTAGAGCTTTAAACTGCCAATTTCATATGTTAGAATATCAGCAACATGTTATTGGGCTGCCTAAATAGATAAGCATAGATAAGCTATCCAGCTTAAATATAAATCCCTATGTCACAAGATGGGTCGCAAACTGGCTCAAAGACAGAACCCACAGAGTGAGAGTTGCTGGAGCCATGTCAGACTCGAAACCGGTCACAAGTGGCGTCCCACAGGGTTCTGTCCTGGGACCACTCTTGTTCGGTATATACTTTTCTGAGGTACAGGCAAACGTGGGAGGACTATGGCTCACCAAGTTTGCAGACGACTGCAAACTGGGCGCCATAATCAACTCTCCAGCTGACACAAACATCCTTCATAAAGGTCTCACAGAGACAGATAACTGGTGCCAGCGTCATGGTTTAAAGCTAAATGCCAAAAAATGTATAGTCATACCCTTTGGCAAAAACAATGTGCCCACAAATTACCACATAGGTGGAAACCCTTTAAGTACAGAGAAAGTTATTAGGGACCTGAGGACCCAAGTTGATAGCAATCTCTCCTTTGAAAACCACATTGCCAAAGTGGTTAGAAAGACCTTCTACATAGCCCACCTCATCATGAAGGGTTTCACATCTAGATCAAGAGAGGTAATCGTGCCCCTTTATTCATCCCTCATCAGGCCCATCATAGAATACAATGCCCCTTTTGGGATGTACCTTACCCGACACCTGCAGCATTTAGAAAGACCCCAAAAGTATCTCACCAAGAGGATCAAGGGTCTCAAACAGATGCCATATGCTGCTCGGTTAAAAAAACTCCAGCTTTACTCAGTTGCATACCGCCTACTTCGAGGCGATCTATGCCTGACATACAAAGCTATGTCAAATCCAGAATTAATGGACATGCTCCACCTCAGTAAATCTAAATCCCTTAGAGCCACACGCTCGAGGGACTTGAACCTCAGCACAGAAATAAATAGAACTTGCTGGAGGGACAGGTTCATAACCCAGAGGCTCCCTTCGCTCTGGAATAGAATTCAAGTTCATGTGAGGCAGAGCACCTCACTGAATCTCTTCAAGAAGAATCTTGATAGGTGGATGGGGGATCGTAGGTTTGTCCCAGAGATTACTCCCGTGTCACTATTAGACAGAGGCACAGTAAACTAAACCTTAAAAAGGGCACAGTATACTCAAATCAAGGGGTGGCGTAAGCCATACAGAATCGGGCTAGGCTTATAATTGCCCCAGGGCAGATAGCCTAGTATGAACCTATGAACCTAAACAGAAAATGATGTTGATTCCTGACTGTGTGGAAAATAAAGACTTACAGGATTTAATGCATTCTGCTGAACAAGTTGGAAAACATACTTTACAATGTGGTTTTGATTCTTTAGAGGCCTCTTGTAGGGCTGCTGTTACTGGGTCTGTGCTTAGAAGGCATGCTTGGCTTAAGGAGCAATCTTTGCCTGATCATGTTAAAGTTAAATTGTTGGATGCTCCTTTAAATCAGGACCGCCTGTTTGGCATCAAGGCTGAAGAAGTTCTTAAAAAGATGGAAGATAAAGCTAAATCTATGCAAACTGTTAAAGATTTTTTACAAGTTCAGCCTCCTAGATTTAGTAGGCACTGGCCCTCTAAGAATTGGTCCTTTCCAGCCCCTTCCAGGTCTTCTCAAGCCAAACCCAGACACAGCAAAAACCCCAGGTTTCAGTCCCAGGGGACTCGCAGAACTAAACAGTGGGGGGGCTTCCACTTCCAGGTCTGGGAATAACAAGACTCCCCCTGTTTCAATGACTTCCTTTTAAAATTTCCGAGCACTTATCTTCTGACTGCCCCTTTGGGGGGAAAGATTGCTCTTCATGCAAAGAATTGGGAACTCATTACCCAGGACAAATGGATTTTAAATTTCACTTCCACACGTTGCCAATGCCAAGTGGATGGCCTTACCCCCAAATCAGTGGGCAGAGGCTCAAAAACAAGTACTTTCTCTCTTAATCATGGGGGCTATTCATCTGGTACCAGAAGAGGAAAAGGGACAAGGTTTCTACTCGAGACTTTTTCTGGTACCCAGAAAAGACAAATCATGGCGTCCTGTCCTGGACCTGTCTACTCTAAACACCTTTCTGGAGATTCCTGGACCTGTCTACTCTAAACACCTTTCTGGAGATTCCAAAATTCAAGATGCTGACCCTTCACCAATTACTTCCTATGCTAGGCAAAGATGCCTGGTTGGCAACACTAGATTTAAAAGAAGCATACCTGCACATCCCAATCAGGGAATCTTGCAGAAGATACCTACGCTTCAAAGCAGACTGCACGCACTATCAGTTCTCTGCACTGCCCTTTGGCTTATCTACTGCGCTGAGGGTATTCACAAAGTGCCTAGCCCCAGTTATTGCATTTTGCAGGCAAAAAAGTATTCAAATATACCCATACCTGGACGATTGTCTAATTCAGGCAGAAAACCAGGACATACTTTTGAATCATCTGGCCTTTGTAAAAAGGATTCTAACTTGTCTGGGGTACACCATAAACGAAAAGAAATCACAACTGGTACCCTGTCAACAAATTACATTTCTGGGAGCAGGCTTGAATACAACTTCCCAGATGGCTTACCTCACGCCAGAAAAGCAAATTCATTTGACAACCTACTTCAAACAAGTGGCCACAAAAACCCTGCTATCTGCAAGACAAATACTGCAAGCCTTGGCATGGCCTCCTGCATTCTTTTAATTCCATATGCAAGACTGCATATGAGGAAACTACAGTGGTATCTAAAATGCCTATGGAGTCAACATTCTCACAGCCTAGAAACAGTGATTCTTGTCATTTCTTGCCTACACCTAAAGTTCCTTTGGTGGGCAGAGGCCTGCCACCAAAACAAGGGACTACCTTTCACACCATCCCCTGCCACCCAAACCCTAAACCAGATGCATCAGACTATGCATGGGGGGCTCACCTGGCAGGGAAGTGCATTCAAGGCAAATGGAACCCAAGTCAATTGCACCTGCATAGCAATTAAAAAGAAATGTTAGCTGTACAGAATGCTCTTCCTTCAAGGACTACATTCTTCCAGGACAGCTAATGGTAAAGACAGACAACACCATGGTTATGTGGTATATAAACAAGCAGGGTGGTATACATTCTTACCCCTTCTGCAGACTAGCCATGGAATTGTTGAACACAGCCTTGAGCTACCAAGTGCATCTACAAGCTCAATTCCTGCCAGGAAAGTTAAATACACTGGCAGACGGACTAAGCAGAAACCTCATGGACCCACATGAGTGGAAACTGGAACCAAGGATTTTCAACATGTTGACAAGCGAATGGGGGAGCCCAGATGTAGACCTGTTTGCCTCCCCCCAGAGCTACCAATTGGACAAATTTTGCTTAAGGACTCCCCACAAACAAGCCTGGAAAGTGGATGCTGTGCCCTTCAGCTGGAAAAACCCATCAGTCTATGCCTTCCCCTCGCTGCCTCTCCTCACCAAAGTAGTACTAAAAGTCAAACAGGACAAATCAAGGATGATTTTGATTGCTCCAGACTGGCCGCGCCAACACTGGTACCCCCTCCTGCGCACTGTGTCACGGTTATCTCCATGGCACCTGCCTCATACTCCTTCCCTGCTGTCTCAGCAGGCGAATGAGATTCTGCATCCTCAGCTTCCAACACTGTACCTTGCAGCCTGGCTACTTACTTAAACTCTCCTTTACCATCCCTCAGCAAACCTGTGATGGATGTCATCTTAGAGGCAAGGAGGCCTAGTACTAGAAAATCTGATGCTGAAAAATGGAAGAGAGTCTGTGTCTGGAACCAATCTCAAGGGATGAGCACAGCAGCACCCAGTTTACCTCAGATTTTACAATGCTTAACTGAGATGCTTCACAAGGGCCTGTCTTTTTCCTCCATTAAAATCCACGCCTCAGCCATTTCAGCTCATTATAACACAGAACCTCCCCTCTTCTCTCATCCACTGCTCAAGCAGTTCCTCAGAGGGGCCAAAAATTTGAAACCACCCAGGAGAGCTCCAACCCCAGCCTAGGACCTTAACTTTGTATTAGAGAAATACACTCTACCTCCTTTCGAGCCAGCTGCTACTGCAGACTTAAACATTTCTTTCTTGGAAAACAGCTTTCCTTTTAGCAATCACTTCAGCTACAAGGGTATCTGAATTACAGGCCCTTATGACACTGGAGCCTTTCATCATCTTTCATGCAGACAGGGTGTCACTCAGAACCAATCCAACCTTCATGCCCAAGGTGGTATCCAGTGTGGCTCTTAATCAGTCCTTTCATTTGCCAACCTTCTTTCCCAATCCACAGAACAAAGGGGAATGTATATTGCATTCCTTGGATGTGCACAGACAACTTAGATTCTACTTGGACAGGACTAAACCTCAAAGAAAATCTGAACAACTGCTGGTAGCATTTGCTGCAGCGGAAGAGGGGAAGGTTATTTCAAAACAAACCATTTCTAAATGGATAAGCCATTGCATTCTTTTGTGCTATAAGCACCATGGAAAACCTATCCCCCAGGGGATCAGACCTCACTCCACCAGGGCTGTGTCTAATTCTACAGCCTTTCTCAGAGGTGTTCCTACCAGGGACATCCTAGAAGCTGCTACCTGGAGTACTGTACATACTTTTACCAAGCATTATCATTGGCCAATTTTTTCTAAATCCAGAGCTGGCTTTGCCACTGCAGTCTTGCAGGGCCTTATAGCTGGTCTTAATGCTGTCTAAACTCCTCCTCCCAACCATAGCTTTGTGTATCTACCCAAATGTAATGACTGCAACAGTGAAACACGAAGAACATAGTATAGTTGTGTACACGTACCATAAATGTAGATGTTCGAGTGTATTCACTGTTGCAGTCCTGGTTACCCTCCCTCCTGCCCCCTAACTTCTTCTGGCAGTACCTCTACTTTCCTTTACTATACTTAAAAGCCTTTTTGGTGTATTTGCTTTTTTGTTGGAGGTATACCTTTGTGTTTTTTATGTTTAATTGCTTCCCATTAGGGGGGCACCTGACATCTGAGGCAAGAAAAACTGATGTAATGGTGTCAGCTGCATGTTTTATACCCCTGACGACCTGACGTCATGGAAGAAGGGACAGCAACCGACGCAGGACCCAAGACTTTGTTAATCACGCTGACTGAGGGCAACCTGCAAGCAGATTACCCAAATGTAATGACTGCAACAGTGAATACACTTAAACATCTACATTTATGGTAAGTGTACACAACCATACTTTTTAAATACTATAACCTTGCAGCTATACGTTTTAAAACTGGGGCCAGGGAGACATGGTCATTTAGGCCAGGAAAGCTACAAGCTTCCAAAACTAGTTGCCAAAATAATTCACAATATTCTATTTTGGTCTCCCATGGTCCACCCCTAATCTCTTGGGTAACTACCTCTAACACAAAAATCACAAAGGTAGCTTCCTCACATGCAAGGGTATGTTTGTACAGTGCATTTTTTACATCTTTTCTTCAGATTGCACACAGATGTTCGTATATGGGTTTCCATCTTTCCCACATAGAATGCAGAGCATACTTTACATTCTGCTAAATAAAGGAATGATTAATGAAGTAATGCAAGAGGTAAAAGAAGGCAGAAGCAACAGGTATGGTCTGATTTTTAGGAAGAGGGATGGATAATAGCAGTAATATTGTTCCAATACAAAGTAGTCAGAGCAAGGAGAGTGAACAGTTTTATAAGATTGTGAAAATACTATTAAAAATATCTCTTGGAGTTGGAATATGTTCTCCAGTTTGTCTGATTTAAGTAAGATTTTTGAACAACCCCTTACATTCACCTATAGGAGAGAGAAGAATTTGAAGAATATATTGGAACAAAAGGGAGGGGGTTTATAAAGATAGTAATAAGAGAAAAGGCCCATTTAAATGTGGCAGGTGTGCCCAATGCCCCCATGTTAGGAATTCGTAGTATGTTTATACTGACAGTAGGGAAAGGTTGGTTTACGGGAAACAATTTTCTAATTGTGAGAGTAAGGGGATGATTTATTTACGAGAATGTAAAGTATGTTCTGCATTCTATGTGAGAAAGATGGAGAGGGCACTTAAACGCGCATATACGAACATCTGTATGACGTCTTTACCAAAGGTATTCTTTACCTTGTGTAGCTCAATGTCCAGCCAGTATACCAAAGCCTTATGATTTTATAGATGTATGTCACACACATGCTCCCTTCTCAAGGTGTAGGAGATATGTGTTTTAATATACAAGATTTTAGGAGGTTGTTTTGTGATTGGATAAAGACTAATTGGTGAGTGTATTTATATTGGGTGAGAATGAAAGGTGTAGTGCATGTCTGAGGAAGTTATAAGTTGAACGAATGAAGACACGGTGAATCAGTTAAGCATTAGTGGTTATGGCTGTTCAATAAACTTTTTTGATTTACTTTACCCGGTTGCTGTTTTGTGGTTCGTGCTCTTCAGTGCTACTTGTTTTGGGTTTGGAGTTGGAGCTTTCACTTGTTTATAGCACTGATACCTTTTTGGTTTGTTCTTTGCAGACTAACTCTTTGAGTTTGGGATCTCGCTGTCCAGTTTCAAGTGATTCTTCAAGCTGTATACATTCCTTCAGAGCAGAACATAGTACCAGATTCTTTGAGCAGGTCCAAAACATATGCTCACGAAAGGATTCTTTACAAAGTTATGTTTCTGGACATTGTCCATCAATGGGGTACTCCTCAGGTAGATCTTTTGCTTCCACTTTGAACTGACAACTTCCTCTTTTTTGCACCAGAATCCGAAGTCCTCTGGCTTGGAAGGTGGACGCCCTATCGTTTTCTTGGAAGGGGATGTTTCTGTATGCCTTCCCTCCCCTTCCTCTGATTCTGGGGGTCCTGCTTAAGGTACACCACGACTCCCCCAAAATCTTGTTGGTGGCTCCCTTTTGGCCCAGACAGTATTGGATCCCCCCTTCTTCTTCACCTAGCCAGGAGCAATCATCACAAGTTACCTCACAGGGTGGACCTACTCACACAGGATAAGGGATCTCTGATCCACCATTACTTATCCACTCTTCAAGTGATGTTGTGGGTAATAGGGTTTTGATCCCTTTTAGGCACCTTTTTTCTGAGAACGTTCTTAGGGTTTTGCAGGAGGCCAGGAAGCCCACAACCATGAAGTCCTGTGTGTCCAAATGGAAGAGATATTTTGTTTGGTACCTTGCTAGTAACCAGGATCCACTTTCTGTGGAGATCCCTCTGGTTCTCTTATTTGTGTGAACTGCTCCATGCTGGGTTAGCGTATTCTTCTCTTAAAACTCTCTTCTCTGCTATTTCTGTTCGTCTGCCATTAACTCATCCTCTGGCCTCTACATTTGAAGTCAAGCAATTTATTAAAGGCATCATATCAGGCCTCCCAGGAAGCCTATTCCACCTTCCTGGGACCTCAATTTTATACTTAAAAATTTGACCAAGGCTCCTTTTGAGCTAGCAGCATCAGGTTCCTTACATTATTGTACATGGAAGACTGTTCTTTTGGCCTTTACTTAAGCTAAGATAGCATCTCAACTCCATTCTATTGTAGCTGTTCCTCCTTTTTTAGTTTTCAGAGACAGGGTATCTCTTGGTACTAATCCTTCTTTTATGCTGGTTAATGAATTGTTTCTTAATCAGTCTATTAATTTGCCCTCCTTTTTCTTCTCTGCATTCAGCTAATGAGAAGGTTCTTCACACCTTGGATTTGTATAGACAGGTCAGATATTATTTAGATAAGACTTAAGGCCATTTGCAGGTCTGAGCAACTTATTTCCTTTCATTCCACATCTCTAGGTTTGGCTGTTTCTAAGCAAACCACTTCCTCTTGGATTTCTTAAGGCCATTTCATTTTATTACTCTTTTCATGGAAAATGCCTTTCTGCCTCTCTAAAAGTTTGTTCTACCAGGGCTGTTGCTTCCTCTGGTGCTTTTTCAAAGGGATTGGATACCAATTCCATCCTTGAGGCTGCTACTTGGACCACTTTGCATACCAGTACTAAGCGTTACAAATTGGATGTTGTTTCCAGAGCAAGAGCTGACTTTGCCAGAGCTGTCCTGAATGGATTTCTTGAGAGCTGTTCTGGGCCTTTCCTCCTCCCAAGTTTCTTCTTGAGATTTTGTACTCTCCCTTTGGTAAAGAATACTGCAACAGTGATATGGAAGGACATGGTGCAGTTGTGTAAAATTTTGCCATAACATTAGATGTCCTTCTATTCCTGTGTTGCAGTATTCTAGGAGTGGGATTTTCTGCCCTCAGACGACTCTTACGTCGGCTCCTATGCAAAAGCTTCAGCTTGGCTGTTGCAGTGTGCGTGGGATGTCACACGTAGGCCTTAAACTGCACGTACAATCCTCTGAAGTTTTCAGCCACAGACGGCCTTCGTATCGTACGATCACTTCTTCAGAGATGTTGCATCTTAAAGATAAGTAACCCGTTGGGTTTCTAATTTTCTTATTTTTGCCGATTGTTATTGCTTAGGCTTGGTTGTTGTAGCCTTTAGCTGATGTCAGGTAAAAAGGGAAAGTGCCAATATGGGTGCCAGACACACCCCATAAAGACGCCCATGATAGGTGTGTTTTTTTTTGCTTCGGCTGGGAACACAATTACTCCTGCGCAGTTTGTCAGTCTTTTGTGCTTAAGACCTTGTGCAGCCGTCTGGCTGCTTTGAACCTCTACCTTGAAAACCAATCCCTTAAGTGGTTAGCCTTTAGAATGGATCCTGTTTCAGAGGCTGCACCTGAACCTCCACGCAAGAAGGCCAAGATTCCTAGGCCTTCCTCGCCTGCCGCTCCACTTAACGACACCGCCAACTGCCGATCTAGGGGTTGAGGTGCACTCAGCAGATTCATTGACTGCAGCAACGTCCTTTGAGGAAGCCATTGCACAGCTGATGATCGGCACATTCTCTGAGCTTATCCAGCACCGACTTCTGTCGATGTCGAGGGGGAATCAGTTTTGGGAGTACCTCCGTCCAAGATTCAGACTTCAGATGGGTTAGCCTCCAAACCCGATGCCAGGCCATTCCCTGCTTCCACCTCAGCCAAAAAGAAGCAGAAAACTAAACCTACCGCCTCCTCTACCGAAGCTGTACCAGACTGGCAGGCCTTTACCTCCTCTCTCATGCAGGCCTTTATGGCTCTCAGGTCTTCAGCCTCAGGCCCCCTCACTCTGCCTCTTCCCTCCCACCCATGGCCCCTCAAGTCAGGGAGGGAAAGCATGATTCTTCCTTTTCTTCCTCAGAAGATTCCATTTCATATGTATCCCAGATTGCCTCCCCCCAGGAATATTACTCTCCTGATGAGGAATCTGTGGAAGGAGATTCTCCTCCTGAGGATATTACGTTTGGTGAGACCATCACCAAGGTGAAGGATTACTTTAAATGGGATACGTCCCAAATGACTGACACCAAAAAAGGTACTTTAAGCTGCTGCAAGTCGAATCCCCCTCCTCTTCGTCGGTCCCCCTGGTTCTACCTGCTTGCTTGGATTCTTTCAACTCAGCTTCTAAGGCTTCAGACTCTCAGCCTGTGGCTCCTAAGCATCCTGACCACTTCTATAAAGTACCAGAGGACCAGAAATACCTGGTTAAACTACCCTTGGCGGACCCAGTAGTGATTGCCACCACTGCAGATAAGCAATCTAGACTGCTGCCTTCTGCCTCCCTCCTACCCACAGATAAAGATAGCAAGTATATGGATAGGATGGGAAAGTAGGTATACACATCTTCTGTTTTGGCTTTCAGAGCCATAAATTATCAGACCCATATGACTAAGTAGGCACTAGACTTGGTTTCTCAAGCCTCTTCCATGCTGGTATCTTTGCCTGACAGTCCCATTGACTGACATTATCTCCAAGCTTTACTTGGCCCAGCAGGTAGCCAGACATTCCATCAAATGTAGCTACGATGCTGCAGAAGCATCTGCCTCTGTTCTAAGGAGGTATTCATTGCTAAGACTTCAGAACCTTCCAGAGGATTTCAAGTCCAAGATCTTGGATGCCCCACTGGACCAGTGTCCTTTTTGGTAAACAATCTGCAGACCTTTTTAAAAATCTGCAGGAAAAAAGTAAAGAATTACAGGACATAAAGCATCTTCTGGTGTCACCCATTCCTAAGTATTATAGGAACTACCTTGCTAAAGCCACCTTTGTGAGGCATAATCCTCAGGCTTCTACCTCCTCTTCCAGATCTAGAAGAGGGGCTAGAAGACCCACCACCACCTCCAGACCTTCCACTCTACCTCATCAGCCCAGACAGTCCTTTCAGGACAGAGGAAGCACCAGTAATACATGACTGCCTTGCCCACCTACCCCTCTCGGCCCGCCTTTCAGACTGTCTTCCCCTTTGGAAGTCCATCACCACAGATCAATGGGTCTTAACCATTATCCAAAAAGAGTACTTCCTATCCTGGAAAGAGAAACCCGTCAGAAAAGGCATTCCATCCCCCCCCCCCTAAAACCAGGCTTACTTCATGCCACAAGTTCTGGCAGACCTTCTAAAGCTAGGCACCATAGAACCTGTCCCTTCAGGACAAGAAGGAAAGGGTTTCTACTCCTGTCTCTTCCTGGTCCCCAAAAAAGATGGGCCCTGGAGACGCATCTTGGACCTGTCCTACCTAAGTCTTCACCTTCAGGTACCTTCCTTCAAAATGCTTTCTCTCCCCACCCTGCTGACCCTAATTCCAGCCAAAGCTTTCATGGCCACCGTGGACCTAAAGGAGGCCTACCTGCACATACCCATCAGGACTTCCTACAGACAATTCCTGCGTTTCTCTGGACCTTCCTCTCATTTCCAATTTCCTGCCTTGCCCTTTGGTTTATCCAGGCCTCCCCCCCCCGTCTTTACAAAGTGCCTATCCCCAGCAATTGCCTTTTGCAGAACTCAGGGAATCCAGATTTACCCTTATCTGGATGACTTCCAGATACTGGCAGAGTCCAGAGATACTCTCAAGGAATCTACACTTCTCCATGTCCCTTCTGCAGAATCTAGGGTTCACCATCAACTTCCTAAAATCCTCCCTGGTCCCAGGCCAGGACAATATTTTTCTAGGCTGCAGAATCAGAACAGACAAAATGAAGGCCTTTCTCCCACAGGACAAGGTTCTTTCTCTGACTTCCCACTTCCAGGAAACCCTAGTATCCCTGTAGGTGACAGCAAGGCAATTTCTCCATCTCATGGGGTTAATGGCAGCTACCATCTCCATGCTATCACTGGCAAGAATTCACATGTGCACGCTACAGTGGTATCTCAAAAGCATCTGGGCCCAACACCTTCATCACTTGGAGCAGGTCATTCCCCTCCTTCCCTGTCTAAAGGCAGAAATCAGCTGGTGGATCCAGCAAGTCTAACTAAACCCGGGGGTCCCATTACAACCTCCCACCCCAACCCAAACAGTGCATACAGATGCCTCAGATTCAGGTTGGGGAGCAACTCTGGCTTCCTACAGGATTCAAGAAAAATGGCATCCCTCTCTACAGGCCAAGCACATCAATATCAGGGAAATGACAGCAGTCTTAGCTCTGAAAATCTTTCTTCCCCTTCTTGTTCCAGGTGTGCTGCTGATAGTGACTTACACCACCACGGTTATGTGGTACCTCAACAAACAGGGAGTTACAAAGGCCTATCAGCTGTGCAGTCTAACCCTGCTGATATAGGACCTAGCCTCTCGCCACAACTTAGTCCTGCAGGCGGCCTACATCCCCTCACAGGACAACCAACAGGCAGATCTCTTGAGCAGGACTTCCTCACCTCAGCACGAATGGATGCTGAACAGGGAGGTCTTCCTAGACGTAGTCCACCGGTGGGGTGCTCCACAAATAGACCTGTTTACCTCCCCCCAGAACAGGCAACTGCAGACCTTCTGCTCAAAAGCCTACTCCCCTCTAGCATGAAGAGTGGACGCTGTCAACATCTCTTGGAAGGGGAAGTTCCTTTATGCCTTCCCCCCATTCCCACTGATTCAGAAAGTCCTCCTGAAAGTACAGAAGGACAAGCCAAAAAGCTTGTTAGTGACTTCCTATTGGCCAAGGCAGCACTGGTTCCCCCTACTTCACAAACTAGCCAAGGGCAATCACTTCAAGTTACCCTACAAGGTTGACCTATTGACACAAGACAAAGGAACTCTCCTACACCCACACTTGCAGATGTTATCCCTGACTCTGTGGGTAATAAACTTTTGATCCCTTTCAGACACCACTACTCAGAGGATGTGCCTCTTGTCCTAAGGGAGGCAAGGAAACCTACCACCAGAAAATTTTACCTGGCTAAGTGGGAAAGATTGACAAAATGGTGTCTACACAAGGGAAGGGACCCTTGCTCTGCTGAGGTCCCCCTGGTTCTGTCCTACGTGTGTCAGTTGATTAAAGTTGGGCTCTCTTATTCTTCGGTCAGAGTACACCTTTCTGCTATATCAGCCTGACCCTCGACCCTCCCCCCTTGCTAGCCAGGCTAGATAGAAAGCTCTTCCTTAAAGGGGTCTTATACATGAGACCACCAAAGAAACCTATCCTTCTGCCCTGGGACCTTAACTACATCTTAGAGAAACTTACCCGGCACCCTTTTGAACCAGCTGGGGCCTCTTCCCTACAGATGTGCACATGGAAAGACGGTCCTTCTGGTGGCCATCACTTCAGCCAGAAGAAGGGTGTCAGGGTTGCAGACTTTAATGGCCTGTCCCCCCTATACCTTCTTCCACAAAGACAAGGGTGGTCAATGACCTGTCTCTTAATCTATCCATCTACCCACTTTCTTTCCCTACCTCTCTAATGAAGGGGAGAAGATTCTGCACTCCTTGGATGTGCATAGGAAGCTTAGATTCTACCTGGACAAAACCAAAACCATTAGGAAAACTGACCAGCTCTTAGTCTCCTTTCATCCCAGAGCCCTGGGCAAGGCAGTCTCCAAGTAAACCATTGCATGCTGGATTAGAAAAACTATTTGCCTCTGTTACTCCCATCATGGAAATGAACCTCCAGTGGGAGTAAAGGCCCATTCCCCTAGGGCGGTGGCTGCCTCCAGGGCCTTCATGAAAGGTCTAGACACAGCATCCATTATGGAAGCAGCCACATGGGCCACTATTCACACTTTCACCAAACATTATAAACTGGACCAGATTTCCAGAGCTAGGGCAAGATTCACCAGGGCAATCCTCCAGGATCTTGTAGAATCCTTAACTACCTCCAACCTCTCATCCGCATAAGCTATGGTATGCTCCCACTACTAGAATACTGCAACATAAGAATAGAAGGACATAGAGTAGTTGTGTATAATCTTACCATACCCATAGATGTCCTTCTCTTCCATGTTGCAGTATTCCTTCACACCCACCAGTCCCCTCATGTCATTTTTCTTTACCTGTCCTATCCATATTACAGTAGGATACCAAGTCACACACCTGAAAACCACTGGCATTCCTCCTGCTGGGCCTTTTTCTCTGCCTCCTGGCCTTCAACTTTTGAGGATTGCACTTGCAGACGTCACATTTAAGGCCCCTGGTTTATGGCCTACGTGTGACATCCCACGCACACTGCAACAGCCAAGCTGAAGCTTTTGTATAGGAACCGACATACAAGTCACCTGAGGGCAGAAAGTCCCATTACTAGAATACTGCAACATGAAAGAGAAGGACGTCTATGGTTATGGTAAGATTTTACACAATTATTCTATGTCCTTCTCTCCACTTTTACAGTATTCACTTCCTCTCTCCTCCTTCTGTTCTTTTTCTCCCTCTGGATGCACATGTTCATCCTAATTCCTTGGACTGTTGCTCCTCCTGGGACTTTTCATTTCTCAGGTATGTACTTCGATACATTACCTTTATCCCCTATGCCTTGAGCACAGAGCATGTGCATGACATCCAGTGTCTATAAAATCATAAGGCTTTTGTATGCTGTCCGGATGTTGGGCTACCCTAGACAAGGGAATCCCTTTTGTAAAGTATATCACAGCAGTGAAGAGAAGGTCTACTGTTATGGTAAGATTTTACACAACTGTACTTTCTTGTAGAAGAATCCATTGGCAGACCCTCTGTAGTATCTCTCTCTTCTGATAAACCTTCCAAACTTCTTGCCAGTACCATACCTTCAGACAAAAGTTGTAGGGCTGGAGATAGGTGGGCGAAAAAGGTTTATACATATTCTAGTCTGGCATTTGGGGCTATTAATTATGAAACACAGATGACCAAGTACCTGTTATCTATTCTCATTTCCTTAAGCAAGGTAATGGTGTATCCACAGAGCCAGATTCCAAATAAATGTTACCCTTGCATAATCAGGCTACTTAGGTAGCCAGAAACAGTGTAAAATATAGATTTGATGTAATTTATATTCATTCCTCAACAGGTGGGTATTGGATCTGACCTCAGATCCAACTCTGACACTTTTCTTCCAGACTTTAGATCAGACTCTTGAGCTCCTCCCTTATCCACAATGCCTCTTACTATTGCTTTACCTCAGATCTTGTTTGCCGCTTAGACGGTTTGGATGCAGATCACACTCTTTCAAGTTGTGGGTAGCTTTTTTCTTAATATTTGTAATTAAAGCATAGATTTTTCTTCCTCTCTCTGAAGCTAATGTGGGTAGGATGAGGAGGATGTTTCTCAGGGCTCATATTCAGATGGGAGTTTTGCCATCTCCGTTTTGTATCCGATACGTGAGCTTTCAAACAGATGTGCTTCGTGTTTCACTGTTGCAGTCATTACATTTGAGTAATTTGCTGGCAGGTTGCCCTCAGTCGGCCTGAATAACGAAGTCTTGGGTCCTGCGTCGGTTGCTGTCTCCTCTTCCATGACGTCAGGTTGTCAGGGGTATAAAACATGCAGCTGACCCCATTTTATTCAGTCTTTCTTGCCGCGCGGTGCCCGAAACAGAAGCAGTTCGCAAGTGCCAGTTGGCAAACTCCTGAAATTTTCATATTCGAGTTTCAGAACCGAAGTCTGCAAACTAAAGCTAAGTACCCCGTTGGGGAAACTTTTTCTTGCTCCTTACCAATGTCAGTAAAAGTTAATAACTGCATTACTTGTGGGAAGCAAATACATCATAAGGATTTTCATTTGTACTGTATTCCTTGCCTAGGCCCTGATCACAACGTGCCTTGCTGTCGGTTTTGTGCTAGATTTAACCAACGCACTATTAAGCGTCTGTATATTTTTGCTTCTAAATATTTTGGTTCAAGATTTAATTATCCTGAAATGTCGTCGGTTAGCAATCCGACTACCGGAGTTCACAAAAAATGCAAAGAAAAAGACAGAGACAGATAGTCGAGGTCCAAATCTGACGACAAAGCTTCTCCTAAGCCAGCCGCCGGTTCGCTGGTACTCAGTGAGGTGCTTTCGCAGCCCCTGATACCCGCTACTTTTGAGTCGTAGGCCTCTACCGAGACCCATTCGGAGTCCGGTATGCCGTGAGATTCTCAGAATATTGAACCCGCAGATGTCTCTCCCTTAGATGGGTCCAGAGCCTCTGAGCAGGCACCGGCTTCTGAGGGTGTTTTCAGGCCTCAACATTTTTATATTAAACCGACGCTAGCAACAAAAACAAGGTAAAAAAACAACTTCTATGTCTAAAAACCTGACACATGAGCCACGTGCTCAGGCCCCTATGCCTAAAAAACAGGTGATCAAAATGGTTGAGGATTTAATTACCTTGATCAGGGGACCCCAACCACCCCCTGCTAAGAAGCCTAGGCAAGGCACTGATTATGAATCTTCAGATCAGGTTTCCATTTCTTTTGATTCCGCTTCTGATCAGGAATTTTCTGTTCCACCCTATAAGGATTCTGATGCAGAGGAATCCATCCCATCTGCATCTCCTCCTGAGGATTACTCTTTTGGAGAAACTCTGCATACTTTAAGGGAACATTTTCACTGGGAGAGTCAGGACTTCTCTGAATCAAAAAATAGGCTTAGGGATTTCCTTCTTCTTCCTCAGCATAGGCCTTTGGCGCAATACCTCCTGTATTAGACATTGTTGATGATGTGTTCACGGAATCTAGCATGGCTCCTGATTCCCTGCCTCCAGCTCCTAGTAAGCCAGACAGATATTACAGGGTTCCTGACTCCCACAAATTTCTTTTCAAAAATCCTGCTGCTGATCCTGAAACTATTTTTCAGGGTCCCAATGGTATAAAGGCCTCTACAGCCAAGAATCCTACCCCTTCTGATAGAGATTCCAGGGTGTTGGATAGATGGGGTAAGAAGGTTTATACATCTGCAACCTTGGCAGTCAGGGCTTTAAACTGCCAATTTCATATGCTTAAATATCAACAGCATGTTATGGGCTTACTGAAACAGAAAATTATGTTGATTTCTGATTGTGTGGAAAATAGAGTTACATGAATTATTGCATTCAGCAGAACAAGTTGGAAAGCATACTTTGCAATGTGGTTTTGATTCCTTGGAGACCTCTTGTAGGGCTGCCGTTACTGGATCTGTGATTAGATGGCATGCCTGGCTCAAGGAGCAAAATCTGCCTGATCATGTTAAAGCTAAATTGTTGGATGCCCCTTTGCAGCATGATACTCTTGTTTGGTAATAAGACAGAAGAGGTTTTAAAGAAAATGGAAGACAAAGCTAAATCTATGCAAACTGTAAAAGATTTCTTACAAGTGCAGCCACCCAGGTTCAGTAGACACTGGCCTACTAAAAACTGGTCCTTTCCTGTGTCCAACAGAGCCACTCAGGGCAAATCCAGGCGCTCAAAAGGCTCCAGATACCAATCACTAGGTTCTTACAGGTCAAAGCAATGGGGTGCCTCCACCTCGAAATCTGGAGGAAACAAAGCACGGTCCTACAGTAAGTAGTCTCAATGACTTTCCTCTACCATCACCAAGCACTTATCTTTTGGCAGCCCCCTTGGAGGGAAAAGTAGCACTTCATGCTCAAAATTGGCAGTTAATTACCCAGGACAAGTGGGTATTAAACATAGTATCCCACGGGTACAGATTTCATTTCCATACTTTACCAATTTCAAACAGATGGCCAGATCTGCCACAAAACCAGTGGGCAGAGGCCCAGAAACAAGTCATGTCCCTCATGGATATGGGGGCTATTCAACCGGTACCAAAAAAGGAAAAAGGACAAGGTTTTTATTCAAGACTTTTCCTGGTACCCAGAAAAGACAATTCATGGTGTCCAATACTGGACTTATCAATTTTGAACACGTTCCTGGACATTCCAGAATTCAAAATGCTGACTTTACAACAGCTACTGCCTATGCTAGGCAGGAATGCTTGGTTAGTAACTCTAGACTTAAGGGAATCATGCAGAAGATACCTCCGCTTCAAAGCAGGTTTTTTGCATTACCAGTTCTCTGCACTGCCCTTTGGCTTATCTACTGCGCCCAGGGACTTTACAAAGTGCCTGGCACCAGTAATTGCCTTCTGCAGACAAAGAAGCATTCAAATTTATCCTTATCTGGACGACTGTCTCATTCAAGCAGAAGACAAGTACACTCTTCTTCAACATCTGGCGTTTGTAAAAAGGCTTCTAGCATGCCTAGGGTACACCATAAACGAAAAGAAATCACAACTGGTACCCTCTCAAATAATTACATTCCTGGGTGCAAGCTTGAATACAACTGCCCAGATGGCTTACCTCATGCCAGACAAACAAAGGCAGCTGACAACACAAGCAAATGGCAACAAAACCCAGTTATCTGCAAGACAAATTCTGCAGGCTTTGGGGTTCATGGCATCCTGCATTCTACTAATTCCATATGCGAGACTGCATATGAGGAAACTTAAATGGTACCTAAAACGTTTATGGAGTCACCATTGTCACAGTCTGGAAACATTGATTCCTCTCATTCCCTGTTTACAACAGGAGTTTCTTTGGTGGGCAGAGACATGTCACCAAAACAAGGGACTGTCATTCACTCTACCCCCTGCCACCCAAACCCTAGCTACAGACGCATCAGACTATGCTTGGGGGGCCCACCTGGCAGGGAGATGCATTGAGGGCAAATGGAGCCCAAACCAAATGCATCTGCATATCAACCAGAAAGAGGTGCTAGCTGTTCAGAATGCGCTGACAGCCTTCAAGGACTTAGTTCATCCAGGACAACTACTGATAAAGATGGACAACATCACAGTTATGTGGTACATAAACAAGCAGGGGGGTAATTGTCACAGCGTGGAAACAATGATTCCTCTCATTCCCTGCCTGCAACAGGAGATCCTTTGGTGGGCAGAGGCATGTCACCAAAACAAGGGTCTGTCATTCATTCAACCCCCTGCCACCCAAACCCTGACTACAGACTCATCAGACTATGTTTGGGGGCCCATCTGGCAGGCAAATGCATTCAAGGCAAATGGAGTCCAAACCAAATGCATCTACATAACCAGAAAGAAATGCTAGCTGTACAGAATGCTCTCACAACCTTCAAGGATTTCTTTCATCCAGGACAACTACTGATAAAGACGGACAACACCACAGTTATATGGTACATAAACAAGCAGGGGGGGTACACATTCCTACCCCCTTTGCAGACTAGCCATGGCCTTGTGGAACACAGCCTTGACTTACCAAATGCATCTTCAAGCTCAGTTCCTGGCAGGAAAGCAAAATACTCTGACAGACAACCTAAGCAGAAATCTTATGGACCCACACAGATGGAAACTGGATCCACAAATATTCAGCATGTTAACATGGAAATGGGGGAGACCAGATATAGATCTATTTGCCTCTCCCCAAAATTATCAGTTGGACAAGTTCTGCACAAGAACTCATCACAAAAAAGCATGGAAAGTGGATGCCCTGTCCTTCAGCTGGAAAACCTATCAGTCTATGCCTTTCCCCCTCTGCCTCTGCTCTCCAAGGTCTTACTAAAAGTCAGACAGGAAAAAAGCAAAAATTATCCTAGATGGTCCGGACTTGCCTCAAATATCTCATCTACTGTCTCAGCAGAACTATCAAATTCTGCACACTCAGCTCCAAATTCTGAATCTTGCAGCATGGCTGATCAACTAATTATTCAAACAACACCTCTCAGTAAATCTGTTATGGATGTAATTTTGGAAGCCAGAAGGCCTAGTACTAGAAAATCTTATGCTGATAAATGGAAGAGATTCTGTGCTTGGAACCAGGCACAAGGAACAGACACAGCAAAGTCCAATATTCCTCAGATTTTACAATATTTGACTGAGATGCTTGACAAGGGCCTATCTTTTTCTTCAATAAAAATCCATGCCTCTGCCATCTCAGCTCATTATAACACAGAGCCTCCCCCTCTTTTCTCATCCTCTGCTTAAACAGTATCTTAGAGGGGCCAAAAATTTAAGGCCTCCCAGAAGATCACCATCTCCTGCATGGGACCTCAATTTTGTGCTAGAAAAACTCACCCTGCCTCCTTTTGAACCAGCAGCTACTGCAGATATAACATTTCTATCTTGGAAAACAACTTTTCTCTTGGCAGTCACTTCAGCAAGAAGGGTTTCAGAACTACAGGCTCTCATAACAATGGAATCTTTTATTATATTTTACCCGGACAGGGTGTCCCTCAGGACCAATCCTTCTTTTATGCCTAAGGTGGTATCCAGTGTGTCTCTTAACCAGACCATTCACCTTCCAACATTTTACCCAAATCCACAGAACAAGGGGGAGCAGATTCTGCATTCATTGGATGTACACAGACAACTAAGATTCTACTTAAACAGGACCAAATCTCTAAGAAAGTCTGAGCTACTGGTAGCATTTGCTGCAGGGTCAGAGGGGAAGGCTGTATCAAAGCAGACTATTTCTAAGTGGATAAGCCACTGCATTCGTTTCTGCTACTTGCACCATGGTAAATCTGTGCCCAAGGGGGATCAGATCACATTCCACCAGGGCTGCCTCTACTTCAGCAGCTTTTCTCAGAGGGGTTCCAAACAAAGGCATTCTAGAAGCTGCTACTTGGAGGTCTGTTCATACCTTCACAAAGCATTATCGTTTGCCTCTCTTCTCCAAATCCAGGGCAGGCTTTGCCACTGCAGTTCTGCCAGGCCTTATAGCCGCTCCTAATGCTGTTTAGTTCCATCCTCCCATCCATAACTTTGGGATTCTACCCAAATGTAATGACTGCAACAGCGAAACACGAAGAACATAGTACAGTACTTACCATAAATGTAGATGTTCGAGTGTATTCACTGTTGCAGTCCGGGTTACCCACCCGCCATCTCCCTTTCTGTACCTTTTCTTTCCTTCACAATACACAAAAAGCCTTTGTGGTGTATTTGCTTTTATATGAAGGTAAAGTTTGTTTCTAAAAGTGCATTTATATATATTTACTGTTTATTTACACACACACACACACACACACATATATATATATATATATATATATATATATATATATATATGTGTGTGTGTGTGTGTGTACACACATTATATATATATATATATATATATATATATATATATATAATTTTTTTTTTTTTTGGGGGGGGGGCACCTGACATCTGGGGCAAGAAAAACTGAATAAAATAGCGTCGGCAGCATGTTTTATACCACTGATGACCGGACGTCATTGAAGAGGAGACAGCAAATGACGCAGGACCCAAGGCTTTGTTATTCAGGCCGACTGAGGGCAACCTGCCAGCAGATTACCCAAATGTAATGACTGCAACAGTGAATACACTTGAACATCTACATTTATGGTAAGTGTACACAGCTGTACTTTTCCCATCCCTTCATCTCTCCTTCTCCGATCTGACCAGTGATTTTTGGAGCCATCAGATCTGAGAGCCCTGAGGGTCAAGATGTCGGATCTGAAGATAGCTTCATCTTTGACTTTGACCATATCCCTAACTGGTTCTGCACCGACCTCCCTTGAGCAGGATGAGTCTGTGAGCCAAAGCATTGGCATCAGATCTGGGGGAAGCATTCAACTCTGAGAGTCTCAGAGCTGTCGCTTCCCCCTCTGAATATCGGCGCTACACAGCTCGGGTCCAACTCCTCCCTCAGAGCAGAGGCACGGGTAGGATCAGGGCTCAGCTACTGTGAGGCTGGCCTCTGCTTCTCCTGGGACTTCTGCTTTTGAGATGGTGGAGAGGGTATTTTCTTATTCAAGAGCACTTGTAACTCTTGCTTCTTAGGATCGTAACCCCATTACCCCTTTGGATCCAGCTTCTGAGCCTCATCTACCTATTCCACAGGGACAGCCAGCCCATGTGAGTTTCCAGGTAGTTCCAGTCCAGGAACTTCCTATCTCTTCCGATACCTCTTCAGACCATCCCACTGAAGAGGTTCTCCAGAAGATGCTGTGTAAAAGTAAACACTTAGATTCCCCTCTGGAATCTGTTACTGAAGACACCAATTTTAATGAAGGGGAAGGGTCCCCCAGGTGACCACCAGAAGACATCTCCTTCGGAGACATTCTAGAGATCCTGTGCCAGAAAGGTAGTTGGTCCTCCAAACCCCCTTCCCAGGATAAGTTGGTGTTCCTAGAAGCTTTTAATTTCAGCCCATCTGTGTCCTGGGTTACCCTCGGTGGATGACTTAATAGACCTTATCTCCTGCCAGACTTGGAAAGAACCAGATACCATAGAATCTATTCCCCGTCACCTGGGCAAGATCCTAGCTCCACTCAAGGACAGACCCTTTTGAAGTAAGGGAATTCCTGTGGATTCCATGATTGTTGCGGCAGCCACCAAAAAGGAGCTAGCTGAGCAATATCCCCCAAACAGAGTGTGTAGGGTGTTGGACAGATTTGGCAAGCACATCTATGCGTCCGCGACCTTTGCATTACAGTCAATTATTTGGCACACTTTACTAGATTATAGAGGGACTTAATTAAGGAGCTATCTCAGTCTACCCCTGGGTCCATGTCAACAGAGGAACAAAAGTTGTTTCCTTGCAACTGGCCACCTTCCAATCCATCTTGAATGCATCCATGAGGTTAGTCTCTCATGCAGCTGAAGGTTCCTCACAGGCTGAGGGTTCAGGCTTAGCCATCAGGAGACATGCTTGGATACGTTCGTGTGATTTCGCAGAACCCATCAAGTCTTCTTTCATCAATGCTCACTGTGATGGATTTTCCTTTTTTGGGCCCACTTTTAGGCACACTTTTCCAGAGTGAACAGGATGGAAAGACATCATCTGCCATGGAAATCCATTTTCCTACCTGGCAAAGATCTTTTTCCAGGAATCAACATGGCAAAAAAAAAAGAGGTTCCAAAATCCCAAGGTCTTTTTCAGGATTCACAAAGGGAAATTTCTCCCAGAGGCAGAGAGGGAAATAATAACGGAAGACACCACCCTCGGGGGGTGGGGGGGGCGCAAAACAAAAGGTTCAGAGATTCTTTTTCAGATGGGCCTTTTCAGCACTCCTGAAGGGTTGCCCAACTGTTCTTCTCTGAAGGCAGTCGGGGGGGGGGGGTGCTTGTCCTTGTACTCAGATGCCTGGACAGCCATCACAAAAGATTTTGGGGTGCAAAGGGTCATATCCAGAGGTTATTTCATTCCCGTTTGTACAAACTCCACCAGCCCAGCAAAAATATCTCCCACCTTGTACCACACTGTCAGTGGGAGCCCTAGAAATTCAAAAAGCTGCTGGACAAAAGAATCATCGAAGAGGTCCTACCAGGCCAAAGAGTATCTGGCGTTTAGTCAAGGTCCTGTTTTTCAGTGCCAAAGAAAGCAGGGCACAAGAGACCAATTCTAGCTCTCAGTCAACTGAATCACGTGGTAGAGAACTCCAAGTTCTGGATAGTCATGGTACAGTCCATTCTCCCTGTTCTGCGGAAGGACAACTGGATATGCTCCGTAGACCTCCAGGATCCGTACTGTTACGTCAAAATGAACAAACATTCTCTTGAGGTATTTGCGCTTTCAGCTGGGGGCCAGTAATTGCCAGTTCAGAGCCCTGCGCTTTAGTCTCACCACAGCCCCCAGTATGTTCACAGAGTTTATGGCAGTGGTAGTAGCTCATCTCAGACTGCACGGATTCAGAGTGTTTCCGTATTTGGACGACTGGCTCCTTACCATTCCAACCAGGCATCTGCTAGAGGACACCAGGGATTACTTCTTCTGACTGTGATTCCCTTGTACTGACAGACCATCTCTCCCCAAGTTGCATTTTCGGACATTTCAAGTCTTGGAGTTTGTAGGCGCCCACCTGGACACATATCAATCAGTTGGCCTTTCTACAACAAATCAGAATTCATACTTTGAGAATTCATGTCAGTTTGATCTTATCACAATCTTCTCTGACAAAACTGATACTCCAGGCCTTAGCGTCAGTGGCTGCAACGATTACTGTACTACCCACTGCTCACTTTCTTAGGTTCATAGGTTGGTACTAGGCTATCGGCCCTCGGGCCTATACAAGCCTAGAAATAACAATTCCCTGGCTATTTCTTCCCACAGTATATACTTCCCTGGACCCTGTCACATCCGAATTCCCCAGTGGACTATGGCAGTACAACGGTCGATTCTTTGACATCCACTGGAATCATCTTATAAAGCTGTCCTGGGTTTGCAAGGATTCCTTTCTTTGGTGGATCCAGTGCAGTGACATTTTTCGGGGATGCCCCTTTATCTTTCCTTCCCCAAAGGCCACACTGACTGTGGATGCCTCCCAATGGGGTGGGAGGGGGGCATTTCTTGGGATGGACTGTTCAAGGCACATGTTCCCCAGAAGAGACCAGGCAGCACATAAATGTCAGCGATGAGCGCGGTCGTTTTAGAATTGCATGCCTTTCTGAACTTTCTTCCTCTAGAGACAGTTGCTATCCAGACAGACAGTACGTCAGTGGTATGGTACATCAACAATCGGGAGAAACTAGGTCCCTACCCTCTTTGCCGAGATGCAGTGAGAGTCTGCCAATGGACAATCTCTTCCATCTGCTTTCTAGTAGCAATGCACATATTGGGGAAATCCAACATTCTAGCAGACAAGCTCAGCATAACTCTTCTGATGCCTCACGAGTGGTCTGTCAGTCATGCAGTGGCAGAAAGGATCTTCCGCAGATGGGGTCAATCTTGCTGTGATCTCTTCGCCTCACCTCTCAACAACAAGTTTTTTTGCCTTAATTCTCCATCAAGGGGAGTCATTGAGAGATGTTGTAGTCCACATTTGGCCCTCCAGTCTCCTGTATGCCTACTCTCCCCTACCTCTAATCCCCAGATTTCTTCAGAAAGCACTGTGGTTGAAGAGCAGGATTATCCTCATTGTCCCTTTCTGGCCTCAGCAAGTTTGATTTCTCTTCCTGTGGTTTCACCTTCTGTGTCTTCCTTGGACACTGGACCCCAGTCCAAATCTGGTATCTCATCCCTCACGGATGGCTCACCCAGACATTCCAGGCCTCTCAAGTTGACAGCATGGTTTCTCCAATTCCAACAATGGCTAGGCATTCCAGGCTTTCTTCTCCAGATCGCCAAATATTGATATATTCCCAGAAACCAGGAAACTATACAAGAGTAAATGGAAAAGATTCTCCATCTGGGCACAGCAGAGTCAATTAGATCCCTTTACTGCTCCCATTCCTGCTATTTTGCATTTCTTGGCATCTATTTTTGAAGGAGATTATAGTTTTTCAACCATCAAAGCTCAACTAGCAGCCATGTCTAATTATCACAGTGGAGATGATGCTTCTCCTCTGACTTCAACAAGACTATGTAAAGCATTCCTTAAAGGCATTTTTCTACTTAGACCTGTGATTAAAGATTGTACTCCACCTTGGGATCTCACAGTTGTATTGCAAAACTTGGTTCAGTCTCCCTTTGAGCCTTCAACTAAAATCTGACCTCAAATTTCATTCTCGACAGTCTTTTTGTCACTGTTACGTCTGCCAGGTGAGTTTCTGAACCCCAAGCACTTCCTTCAAAACCGCCTTATTTGATTTTCCATAAAGACTGTCACTTTACAATACTAATCCATCTTTACTACCAAAGATTGTTTCTGAAATAAATGTCAGTCAGTTCATAAATTTGCCAGTCTTCTTTCCAAAAATTTTCAGTAAAGGAGAATACATGCTTCACTTTTTGGATGTTCATAGACAGCTTCATTTCTATCTCCATAGAGTGAAGGATTTCCAGAAAACTGACAAACTCTTGTTTCCTTTGTAAAAGTTGGGGAAACTGTTTCTGAAGTCACCCTAGGTAAATGGATGTCAGATTGTATTTCTTATGTTTATTCCATGAAAGGTTTACCTTTGACAAAATTCCCAAAAGTTCATTCTCCTAGATCTGTGGCCATATCTGCCGCTATCTGGGCCATTGCTTCCTTTGATGATATTTGTGCTACAGCCACTTGATCCAGTACTCATACATTTGTTACTCGTTAGAAGTTGGATATCATCTCCAGAAACAAGGCTGCCGTTGGTTCGGTAGTACTGAGGAATATCCTTTCATGAGGGACACCTAGGGTCATCATAGCTGGAGACTCTGTCCCTTCCATTGAGGAATGAATGAAAATTACATCATCAGATACAAAAGTTATGTATTTACCATAACTGTGCATCTGTGTTGTACATTTTCATTCTTCCACAACTCCCCTCCCTCCAACCCCCTCACCTTCTCCTTGGGAGTGACCTGATGATTGCATTTTGGAACCACTGTACTTGTTTGAGCCCCTATGCTATTCTTTCTCTTGTTGTACCTCTTTACTTGAGTAGATTATAGAGACAGCAAACTTGATCTGAGATAAAGCAGTAGTAAGGGGCATTATGGGTAAGGGAGGAGCTTGAGAGTCTGATCCAGAGTCTGGAAGAAAAGCATCTGAGTCAAATCCGAGGTCTGATCTGATACCCATTCATTGTGGAAGAATGAAAATGGATAACACAGATGCATAGTTATGGTGAGTACGTAAATTTTAGATCTGAAGTAGTTAACTTCATTTGGGCATCAACCTATGGGTCTTCAGATCCATATCGGATCCGAGCCGGCAGTTTCCAACAGCAGAGATCCGAGCTCCAAGCTCCTCCCCTACCCATAATCCCCTGCCAACCCTACCTGACCTCAGATCTAGTTTGCCGCGGTTGAAGCCAGCAGCTTGATCCTTGAGTTCCAGGCGTTAGTCGAGAATTGTGAGAGAATTTTGACCCTTTTTCTTACCTTTTCTGTAAAAAAAGAGTGCCAATGTGTGTGTTTAGCGTTCCCTTGTAGTTTTTCTCTTTAATTTTAGCTTATCCCCCCCCCTCTTGAGAGCGTTAGGGCATGTGTGTGTGTGGTTGGGGCCTAGTGTGTGTGTCCTCCTTTCCAGTGATGTCTGAGGCCCCAAAGACATTTTTTTTCTAAATGTACCGAGTGTGGCAATAAGCTGTCCCCAGCGGATGGCCACACTTGGTGCGTGCTGTGCCTTGGGGTTGAACACCTCTCCTCTGGATGCGCTATTTGCGCGGCGTTCAACCCCAGGGCACTTAAGGACCGGAGGTCGAAGTTGATTCTGGTGGGACTTCTGCCCCCGGACTCGGCTCCGACCTCCGGTCCCCCGTGGCACCTGTCGCAGCGGCAGCAGTACCCACAACTGTTTCCCTTCCCCTGACCGGGACTCAACCTCCTACCTTGGGCCAGGAGGATAGGGAAGCCAGAAAAGAGAAGCGAAGAGAGAAGCACCATAAGCGGTGGGCCGAGGCTTCTACATCGGCCCCGCCAGCTAAGCGGGCTTCTCCCTTCAAGACCGACCTCCTAGCCTTCTCCTTCCCGGCTCCGGTCACCTTGCTTCTCACCGGGACCGGAGGAGGAGGAGGAGGAGGCCCAATCTCCCTCGAGGTCATCGAGGCGGCACTCCCGTCATGCCTCGGTGGCCTCCTCCAGGTCTACTAGAAGCCTAACGGACACAGATTTGGACCGAATGATGAGAAGATTCCTCCAGGCCCAACTGCAGATGGGAATGTTCTTGCCCCCCCCCCCCCTCCGGGGGGAAGCTCGACCCCTTTTTTCACCCCGATCGCTCCTTCTCCAACACGCTTCCCGGGTTTGGAGTCCTCGGAGCCGAGCGGTGTTGGAGCCGGGGGTGTGTCGGCACCGATAGCATCGGGTAATTCGGCACCGACAGCGCCCTCGAGTCTGTCGGGTCCCTTTTCGGCGGATCTGAGCTCTCGGAGCCGAGAGTGTCAGTCTGCCTTCGGCTCCATCCAGGTCGGAGCATACTGGCCTGTCGGATCCGATAGCGTCGGCTCCGGACCCGATCCGCTCGTCGGATCCGAGGGAGGGTTTGCTCTCGGATCCCAGAGACAGCAGCTCTCCTTCAGCTTTCGACGTGGTGGAGAGGGCTCTGTCGAGGGATTCCAGGCCCCCGGCCACAGCTACGGCTCCGCCCCACACTCCCTCTCAGTTGGCTTTGGCTTCCATCACCCGGTCCCAGGGACAGCCTGCTCTAACGTCCCAGGTAGTTCCCTTATTGGGACATGATGAGCCTGGTGAGGCCTTCTCGGACAGCCCCCCCGAGGAGGTCCCTCACAAGCGCAAGTGCAAAAGGAGGCACTTGGACTCCCCTGAGTCCTTAACCGAGGACACAGATTTGGAGGAAGGGGAAGGCTCCCCAAGATCACCCCCCGAAGATGTCTCCTTCGGCGACATCATGGAGATGCTCAGGATAAGAGGAGGCTGGTCCGCCCCAAAGCCTACCTCGGACGAATCTGTGTTCTTGGATGCGTTTGAAGCAGGCCTGTCTACCCCTTGGGTGTCCCCTCAGGCTGACCCCCTGGTAGACCTGATCACTACCAGGGCGTGGAAGGAGCCGGACACTGTGGAGCCTGTCCCGAAGAGACCTGATAGGATCCTTAGTCCCCCCCCCCTCCGACAGAGTGCACTGGAGTAAGGGATCCCCAGTAGATGCCATGTTGGTGGCGGCAGCCACCAAGAGGGAACTGGCCCAAGAAAGTCCCTCGGTCCATCCTCCTAGCAAGGAGTCTCGGGCAGTGGACCGCCTTGGGAAGCGAGTCTTCAGTTCAGCTACCTTCTCAGTAAGGTCACTGAACTACATGGCACATGTCATACGGCTCCAGCGAGACCTTATCAAAGAGTATGCTGGGTCGCCCCCAGAGTCCATGTCGGCGGACAAGCAGGTGTGCTCTGCCCGAATGGCCACTCTTCGGTCGATTTCCAATACCTCTATGCGGCTACTATCCCATGCTACAGAGGGAGCCGCTAGAGCTAGTAGAGCGGGCGTCATCATGAGGCGTCAGGCGTGGCTCTGACGCTGTGATTTCGCTGAACCCTTTAAGGCGTCTTTCGCTAATGCCCCCATTCGATGGTTCTGCCCTCTTTGGCAAAACCGTACGCGAAACGTTAATCCAGAACGAGAAGGATGGGAAGATGTTGTCTGCCATTGGAGTCCTCTTCTCTGCTCCCCAGAGGTCCTTCTCCAAGAACCAAAAGGGACAGAAGAAGATGTGGTTCCAGAAGTCACAACAGTCCCGTGATGCTCCGGACACCCAGTCCTTCCGAGGCAGAGTAGGACAGGGTGGATACCGCCCTAGGGGCAGAGGGGGTACGAGGAGTTTTGGGTCCAGGGAATCGTTCTCTGATCGGCCCACGCAGCAGCCCTGAGGGGTTACCCGACTGCTCCACTCTGGAGGCAGTCGGGGGGCACTTTACGAGGCACCTGGTAGCTTGGGAGTCCATCACGACGGATCACTGGGTGCTTTGTATCATATCCAGAGGCTACCAAATTCCGTTTCTTCATCCCCCTCGCAATCCCAGATTCCTCCCCGATGTCCACCCCGATCAGAGGGAGACCGCGGCTGCAGAAATCCAGAAGGTGCTAGAAAAAAGAGCCATTCAGCACGTCCCCCCAGACTAGTCTGGATCGGGCTTTTACTCCAGGTTCTTCTTGGTGCCAAAAAAGACAGGGGACTTGAGGCCAATCCTCGATCTGTCCCTCTTGAACCTGTCAGTAACCAAGGAAAAGTTCCGGATGGTCACACTTCAATCCATTCTCCCCCTCTTGCAGGAGAACGACTGGATGTGCTCTATAGACCTCAAGGATGCGTACTACCACATCTTGATGGACAGACGCTCCAGGAGGTTCCTTTGCTTCCGGCTAGGAGCCAGTCATTACCAATTCAGGGTCCTTCCCTTTGGTCTCACCACAGCCCCCAGGGTGTTTACCAAGGTTTTGTCAGTGATAGCGGCCCACCTGAGACTCCAGGGAATTCAGGTCTTCCTCTACCTGGACGACTGGCTCCTGACCACCCCCACAAGGCATCTACTCTGCGCGGCTAGGGACTCTTTTCTCTGTCTAGCTCCCCGGCTGGGGATCACAGTCAATGTAGGAAAATCTGCTGAGACAAATCATAGACTTCATCGGTGCCAGATTGGATACAAGTCGGCTCCTAGCCCTCTTGACTTCAGACCAGCTTCAAACTCAGACTCCATGTGCGGGCCATCCTTCAATCCCCAGCTCCTTCAGCAGCATTGGTCCTAAGGGCCCTAGGGTCAATATCGGCTGCCATCAACCTGCTGCCCATGGCGCATTTGAACATGAGGGTCCTGCAGTGGACTCTCCAAGTCCAATGGTCCTTCCTGCATTACCCTCTAAACCATCCCATTCACCTCAGCAAGGTTTGCAGGAGGTCCTTCTGTGGTGGCTCAAGTCCCCGGACCTCCTCAAAGGTTGGCCCTTTGCTATGCCCCATCCCCTAGCCACGGTGACCACGGACGCCTCTCGCCTTGGATGGGGGGGCATTGTCTAGGCAGGACAGTCCAAGGCACGTGGAACCATACGGAGACCTCTCTGCATATCGGTGTCCTAGAGATGAAGGCGGTGCTGTTGGCGTTGCAAGCACTCCAGAGCCGCCTTCCCATTGGGACTATTGCAGTCCAGACTGACAACATGTCGGTAGTCTGGTATATCAACAAACAAGGGGGAACCAGGTCCTATCCACTTTGCCGAGAGGCCATGAGAGTGTGGGAATGGGCGATCTCCACCAACCGCTTTCTCATAGCGACGCACATTCAGGGATGGTCCAACATCCTTGTGGACAAACTGAGTTGCACGATTCTATCACCGTACGAGTGGTCTCTGAATCCCGAAGTAGCGAAACAAATATTCTCCAAATGGGGTCAACCTAGTTGCGATCTTTTCGCTTCTCCAGCAAACACTAAGTGCAACGACTACTTTGCTCTAATCCCCCCACCCGGGGAATCCCCCCGAGATGCTCTTTTACATGCTTGGCTGCCCGGTCTCCTCTATGCTTACCCTCCTCTTCCTTTAATGCTGAAGTTCTTACAGAAAGACAGACGGCTGGGGAGCAGAATAATCCTCATTGCTCCATTTTGGCCTCGTCAGGCTTGGTTCCCTTATCTACGGTCTCATCTAGTGAATCCTCCCTGGATTCTGGATCCCATACCGGATCTGATCTCGCACCTGTTAGACCTTCCGACCCCGAATCTGGACAATCTGAAGCTCACGGCTTGGTTGCTCCAGTTCCACTTCTAGCTAGGACTCCCGGTATCTCTTCCCCGTTCAAAGCTATCTTAGTGGCGGCCCACAAGCCGTCTTCTAGAAGCTTTATGATAGCAAATGGAGATGGTTTTCTATTTGTGCAGAGCAACAAAACTTAGACCCCTTTACGGCTCCGTTACCTGCGGTGTTAGACTTTTTGTCAGGACTTTTTGACCAAGGAGCCATCTCTTCCATGGTCAGAGTTCAGCTGGCAGCAATTTCGCATGATCACGTGGGGAGTGACCTAGGCCCTTTGATCTCTACCAGATTGTGTAAGGCCTTTTTGAAGGGTACCTTCCTACTGAGACCACCGGTGAAGGATGTAGTCCCTCCTTGGGATTTAGTGCTTGTGCTCCAGGCTTTGACAGCTCCTCCCTTTGAGCCTGCAGCTTCAGTGGATCTTAAACTATTATCCTGGAAAACAGCATTTCTCGTCGCTATCACTTCGGCCAGAAGAGTCTCTGAGTTACAAGCCCTTTCCGCCAAGCCACCGTATTTGTCCTTTCACAAAGATAAGGTATCCCTCAGGACCAGTCCCTCTTTTCTTCCTAAGATTGCCACCGAATCAAATATCAATCAGACTATTAATTTACCTGTCTTTTTTTCCCAATTATCAAAACAAAGGCGAATACAAGTTGCACTCATTGGATGTTCATAGACAACTAAGTTTCTATTTACACAGAACATCTGGTCATAGGCAATCAGACCAGCTGTTTATTTCCTTTGCTAAATCTAATTTTGGAAAATCAGTTTCAAAAGTCACACTGTCCAGGTGGATTCCACAGTGTATTCTACCAGCATATGAAAGTTCAGGCCGGCCCGCATCCCAGGGAGTCCACGCCCATTCTACTAGGTCAATTTCCACATCTGCTGCATTTTGTTCTAGAGTCTCATTGGATGAAATTTGTTCGGCAGCCACTTGGGCTTCATCTCATACCTTTATAAATCATTGTAAGTTGGACCAGGTCTCCAGAGGGAGAGCATCCTTTGGCTCTGCAGTGCTCCGGAACATCCTTCCATGAGGACCTCCCAAGATTTAGGTAGCTGGGGACTCTGTCCCATAGGTTGATGCCCAAATGAAGTTAACTACTTCAGATTAAGAAGTTATGTACTCACCATAACGTTCCATCTGAGTAGATAAACTTCATTTGGCAGCAACCGTCCCCCCCTCCTTCCCCCTGACCTTCGGATGTTTATATTACTATGTTGTCTTCTGATTGTATCGAGGTCAAACCATAGGCTAGCTATTTGGTGCAGGTTTTGCATTGGGCAAACTCGATCTGAGGTCAGGTAGGGTTGGCTGGGGATTATGGGTATGGGGAGGAGCTTGGATCTCGGATCTCTACTGTTGGAAACTGCCGGCTCGGATCCGATATGGATCCGAAGACCCATAGGTTGCTGCCAAAGGAAGTTTATCTACTCAGATGAAACGTTATGGTGAGTACATAACTTCTTATTATGATGCTGTAGTGGCCTCTTCTAGAGCAGCTGCTACTGGCTCTGTCAGTCAGAGGTATGCATGACTGTGCAACCAACCCATGCCAGAAGACTTCAAAGCCAAACTTGTACATTTTCCTTTGGACAAAGACCTTTCATTTGGTCCACAAACTGTCAGCTTATTTAAAGCCCTACAAGAGAAAGGCAAGACAGTGAAAGACTAAAGGCAGTTTAACCTCTGTGCCTAGGTACCAGAGGAATTATCCAGCCAAGCCCACTTCTTTTGTTTGACTGGACTCCGGAAACTTTCAAATACACAATAAGGCTCTTGTTCAGGCCTTTATGCCCAAAACTTTAAGAAGTAGGTTAGCTTCCCTTTCCATTTATTTAGAAAATCAGCACCTGAAACTTTTTGTGAAGAGCGCTATGGAGAGTTCTGCAGGGCCTTATGCTGAGTCGCTCGTTAAGTGGAAGACCAAGAAGCCTAGGCCTGAAACTTCTTCTGCAAATCCGATGGTGGACGTCTCTCCTGAGGCAGTTACTAGCCCGGAGAAATGCTCAGCCTCTACATCTGAACCACAGGCCAAGCCCATAATGGAGGCCGCCTTGGAGCAGGATGATAGTACATTCTTGGAGGTAACAGAGGCATCCAGTATGGATGTCCAGGGGGAGCCTAGACTCGTAATAACCAAGCGCCCTAGGGGAAATTCCCAAATTTTAGTTAGGGGAGTACATGTATTCCAACATCGTTGAAACCAGGCCTATGTTCTCTCCAACAACCCTCCACAGAGTGGAACTACATGCTTAAAAAAAAATAAAAAACAAAGCATTTATCACCACCTGCTGATCCACTTCAGGACTGGAAAAAAATTTACACAGGGTATTTTTAATGCTCTTATGTCTCCTGGTGTTTCAGTCCTGGCCACACCCTGTTTTACCTCTTCACAAAAAAAGGGTCAGGGAAGAGGCTTCTTCCAAGGAGGAAGAGTCTTCAGAGGATGAGTCTGCAGCATACTCTTCTCAGATCCCCTCCTCATTGGATTATACTTCCCCGTTGGATGACTCCAATGGCACTGACTCTCCAGTGGAGAAAATCACCTTTGCTGAGACCTTAGGTAAGATGAGGGAGCGTTTTAAATGAGATGGATGTCTGAGCTCCAAAAAAGGTACTACAAACTACTTCAGATAGACACTCCCAGTCCTTCAGCTGTCCCTCCAGTCCTACTTGTCTTCTTAAATGTTTTTGCATCCTTCAGTATGGCCCCTGACTCCCAGCCCCCCGCACCTAAGAAACCAGACAGATTCTGCAAGGTGCCTGAGGGACTGTAAGATGTTCATCGTGTTACCCTGCTGCAGTCATCACACTTGGGTTATCCTGCCGTCAGGTGGTCCCGCAGTTGGCCGGATTTCCAAAGTCTTGGTCCGACATCGGTTGCTGTCGCCTCATCCCTGACGTCAGTGCGCCAGGGGTACATATACTGCAACCGACGCCATTTTTTTCAGTCTTTCTTGCCGCGTAGTGGCAGAAGCAGTTCGCAAGTGCCGGTCGGCTGACTCATGAGATTATCGAATTCGAATTTCAGACCGAAGTCTTCTATAAAGCTAAGTACCCCGTTGGGGAAACTTTTCTTGCCTCAGACTGATGTCAGAAAAAGTTAACAATTGTATTTCTTGTGGGAAGTAAATACCTCGTAAGGATTTTTATTCTTATTGCATACTTTGCCTAGGCCCTGATCACGACGTCACTTCTTGTCGTTTTTGTGCTAGGCTTAATAAGCGTACTATTAAAAGGCGATTTGATTTCGCACGACACTTTTTTGGTAGAAAATTTAACTATAACATGCCGTTGGAGATACCGACTACCGGCGTGCACAAAAAACGCAAGGACAAAAGGACTGACGGCCAAGACCTAAACCTGATTCCGAGGCCTCGGTTGATCCGGTCTCCAGTTCTCCAGTTATCAGTGAGGCCCCGATGCAGCCCCTGACTACCGCAGTCCTGGAACCTGAGACAGCTACGGATATTCTGACGGAATGTACTAGGCCGACGCAGCCTTTTACTTCAGGCCCTTCCGACGATATACCTTCTAAGGACGTCGGTGCTTCGGAAACGCCATCTGTTTCTGAAGGCGGTTTCAGACTGACTCTCACAGTCAAAACGTTTTCTAAGTCTAAGACTCCTTCTAAAGCTAAAAAGACTACACTTCAGTCTCCTGTTCAAGGCACTATGCCTAAGAAACAGATGCTCAAAATGGCTGAACATTTGATTTCTCTTATCAGGGGTTCACAGCCTCCTCCTGACAAAAGGCCTAGACAAGAGGAAGATTCTGCTTCTTCTGAGCAACTGTCTATTTCTTCGGATTCCTCTGAAGACCAAGACTATTCCTACTCTCCTTATGAATATTCTGAGGCTGAGGACTCTATTCCCTCAGCTTCCCCTCCTGAAGACTACTCCTTTGGGGAAACTTTACACACTATGAGGGAACATTTCCACTGGGAAGGTCAGGATTACTCTGATTCCAAGAAAAGGCTCAGAGAGTTTCTTTTACTCCCCCAACACAGACCTCTAGCCATCCCACCTGTTTTGGACATTGTGGATGATGTCTATTTAGAATCCAGTTTCAACCCAGACTCTCTACCTCCTGCTCCGGCTAAGCCTGACAGATACTACAGAGTACCTGATTCCCACAAATTTCTTTACAAAAGCCCAGTAGCTGACCCAGAGACAATCTCCCAGGGTCCCAAGGGGGCTAAGACTTCCATGGCTAAAAACCCAGTACCTTCTGAGAGGGACTCAAGAGCACTAGACAGGTGGGGGGAAAAGGTTTACACCTCAGCCACATTAGCTATGAGAGCACTAAATTGTCAATTTCATATGCTCAAGTATCAGCAGTTTCTAATCTCTCAGTTAAAACAAAAGATTACCTCCCTTCCCCAACAATCTGAATTGAAAGAAGTACAGGATTTATTGCACGCCACCGAGCAGGTGGGCAAACATACCTTACAATGTGGGTTTGATTCTTTGGAGGACTCCTGCAGAGCAGCTGTCACTGGATCAGTTATACGTAGGCATGCCTGGTTAAAGGAACAAAGTCTACCTGATCATGTCAAAGCAAAACTACTGGATGCACCCTTACAGCAGGATGTTCTTTTTGGAGTTAAAGCAGAAGAAGTGCTAAAGAAACTGGAAGATAAGGCAAAATCAATGCAGACAGTCAAAGATTTCCTACAGGTACAACCCCCTCGCTTCAGCAGAAACTGGCCAACAAAAAATTAGTCCTTTCCAGCCACTGACAGACCTCAGAGGGGTAAATACAGGCGCCCAAGGGGCAGAGGGCAACCACAAGCCCAGTATAAACCTCGCCAATGGGGCACTCCAACCCAGAAAGGAGGAGAAGGCAGGTCTCAACCCACCAGAAGGCAAACTCAATGACTTGCACCTCGACTGGCCAAACAAAGCTCTTTTGTTAGCCCCCTTGGGGGGGAAACTAGCACTTTTTGCAGACAACTGGCACATGGTCACAAAGGACAAATGGGTCCTAGACATTATTTTACGAGGATACAGATTCCACTTCCACACCTTGCCAATGAAAAGAGGAATGCCAAACCTGCCACTAAATCGAAGGGCAGAGGCTCAAAAACAAATTACAGCTCTCATGGCCATGAGAGCCATTCAACGAGTACCGATTCAAGAGCAAGGCCAAGGATTTTACTCAAGGCTCTTTCTAGTACCCAGAAAGGACAATGCTTGGAGACCAATTCTGGATCTTTCAATTCTAAACACTTACCTACAAGTCCCAAAATTCAAGATGCTAACACTACAGCAGCTACTTCCCATGTTGGGCAAGGAAGCATGGCTGGTAATGTTGGACCTCAAGGAGGCATACCTGCATGTCCCTATCTGACAAAGTTGCAGAAGATACTTCCGTTTCATTGCAGGTTCAACCCACTACCAATTCTCTGCACTGCCCTTTGGCTTATCTACTTTGCCCAGAGTCTTCACAAAATGCCTGGCATCAGTAATTGCATACTGCAAAGAGGAATTCAAATGTAGCCAGACCTGGACGACTGCCTCATCCAAGCAGAAAGAAAAGACATTCTCTTACATCATCTGGCTTTTGTGAAGCATCTACTAAATTGTCTAGGGTACACAGTAAACGAAAAGAAGTCAAAACTAGTACCCTCACAAAAAATGACATTCGTGGGTGCCAGCTTGGACACAACGGCCCAGAAGGCTTATCTTTTAACATTTGTTAACCGGGAAAGTCCGACTAGGTTCCACAGATCCTGTTTTCAGCGGAGGCCCGGGGAGAAATGCTCCAGAAGCATGTCTTTAGAATTACACCAGACAAGCAACTACAACTGAATCAATATTTCAAGACAATGGCAAAAAAAACCCAATTAACTGCAAGAAAAATTCTGCAGGCTTTGGGCTTCATGGCATCTTGCATTCTGATAATACCATTTGCAAAACTGCATATGAGGAAATTACAGTGGTACCTAAAAAGTGTATGGTCTCAACACAGCCACAGCTTGGACACAGTGATATCTCTCATTCCCTGCCTTCAACAGGAATTTCTATGGTGGGCACAGGCATGTCACCTCAACAAGGGTCAGCCTTTCACCTTTTCCCCAACCAGGCAAACTATCACAACAGATGCTTCAGACTATGCCTGGGGAGCACACATGGCAGGGCAATGCATTCAAGGCCTATGGACTGCAGAACAAAGAAAACTGCACATAAATCAAAAAGAGATGCTAGCTGTACAGAAAGCTCCGACAGCCTTCAAGGATCCTCTACATCCAGGACAACTTGCAATAAAGACGGGACAACACCACAGTAATGTGGTGCATAAACAAGGGGGCACACATTCCTACCCTCTTTGCAGGCAAGCAATAATCTTATGGAACACAGCTCTGGCCTACCAAGTCCAGTTACAAGCTCAATTCCTGCCAGGACAGAAAAACACATTGGCAGACGACCTAAGCAGAAACATCAAAGATCCCCACGAGTGGAAGCTAGACCCACAAATATTTACAATGATAACTCAAAAATGGGGCCTACCAAATATAGACCTGTTTGCCAGTCCTCAAAACTACCAACTGACAAAATTTTGTACAAGGACATTCCACCATCAAGCTTGGAAAGTGGACGCTCTCTCCTTCAGTTGGAAAAACCTGACAGCATATGCCTTTCCTCCATTACCTCTTCTCACAAAGGTTCTTTTGAAGGTTGAAAAGAAGAAACCTCGACTGATTCTCATAGCCCCAGACTGGCCACGCCAGCACTGGTACCCGCTGTTGAAGAATATGGCTCACAGCCCACCATGGATATTGCCTCAAATACCTCATTTGCTCATGCAGCAAAACAAACAGATTCTACACAGCCAGCTAAAAACCTTAAACCTGGCTGCATGGCGAATCTTTTAAATTTCCAACCAGCCCCTCTTTCACAAGCAGTTCTGGATGTTATTCTGGAAGCCAGGTGGCCAAGCACCAGGAAGGCTTACTCGGACAAATGGAAAAGGTTTTCTGCCTGGAACCAAGCTAAAGGCTAAGACACAACTCAGCCTCATATGCCCCACATTCTGCAGTATTTAGCAGAGATGTTGCACAAAGGACTTTCCTTCTCCTCAATTAAAATCCATGCTTCAGCTGTTTCAGCTCACTACAACACAAATCCACCTTTATTTTCACATCCTCTTTTAAAGCAGTTCCTCAGAGGGGCAAAAAACATTAGACCACCTAGAAGAGCTCCTACACCAACATGGGACCTCAACTTTGTTCTGGAAAAACTAACTTTACCTCCCTTTGAACCAGCTTTCTCTGCAGACCTTCAGTTCCTATCTTTGAAGACTGCCCTGCTCCTGGCAATAACTTCTGCTAGGAGAGTCTCAGAATTACAGGCACTAATGGCAGTGGAATCTTTCCTCATTTTTCATCAAGACAGAGTTTCTCTATGAACTAATCCTTCCTTCATGCCTAAGGTGGTTTCCAGTGTAGGTTTAAATCAAACCATCCATCTACCCACTTTCTTTCCCAATCCACAGAACAAAGTTGAGAAACTCTTGCATTCTTTGGACATTCACAGGCAGCTTCGTTACTACTTGGACAAAACTAAGGCTTTCAGAAAAACTGACCAGCTCTTTGTATCCTATGCTACAGCTTCTCAAGGGAGGGCTGTATCCAAACAAACCATTTCTAAATGGATAGGCCATTGCATACAGTTCTGTTATACCCATCATGGGAAACCAGTTCCTACTACCATTAGATCCCACTCTACCAGGGCAACAGCTACCTCTACAGCCTTTCTCAGAGGGGTCCCTACCAAGTAAATTTTAGAAGCTGCAACTTGGAGTTCAGTACACACCTTCACCAAACACCATCACCTACCTCTTTATTCTAAGTCCAGGGCAGGCTTCGCCACTGCAGTTCTGCAGGGCCTCATTGCCTCCACTAACCCTCTATGATACCTCCACCCTGCCTTAGCTTTGGGACTCAACCCAAGTGTGATGACTGCAGCAGGGTAACACGATGAACATAGTACAGTTTTGTACCTACCATAAATGTAGATGTTCGAGTGTTCACCCTGCTGCAGTCCAGGTTACCGTCCCTCCAACCCCTCTGATCTTTTGGCTAAATCTCTGCTATGCCTTACTGATGTATTTGCTTATAGCTGAAGGGATTTTGTGTTTGTGCAGTGTTCACACCATTTGGTACTAATTTTGATCACCTTTTTGGTGGCACCTGACATCTGGGGCAAGAAAAACTGAAGAAAATGGCGTCGGTTGCAGTATATGTACCCCTGGCGCACTGACGTCAGGGATGAGGCGACAGCAACAGACGTCGGACCAAGACTTTGGAAATCCGGCCGACTGCGGGACCGCCTGACGACAGGATAACCCAAGTGTGATGACTGCAGCAGGGTGAACCCTCGAACATCTACATTTATGGTAGGTACAAAACTGTACTTTCTTGTTCAAAGCCCCTTCTGCTGACCCTTCTGCCATCAGTGTGGCTTCTGATAAGGCCTCTAAGCTGCTTCCTTCCACCACCCTGCTTCCCTCTGTCAGACAGCAGACATATGGAGTATTTTGGAAAAAAGATATACACTTCTGCCACCTTTGCTTTTAGGGCTGTAAAGTATCAGAAACACATGGCTAAGTATACATTGGAACTCCTGTCCCAACTTTTTAAGATTATTTCTGATATGCCAGACTCAGAGAATAAATCTTTGGTATCATCCCTGATAGGAGATGTTCATCGTGCATACAGCTGCAGTCATAACAGATGGGTTATCCTGCCATCAGGCGGGTCCGCAGTCAGCCGAATTCCAAAGTCTAGGTCCGGCGTCGGTTGTCGTCGCTTCCTCCCTGACGTCAGTGCGGCAGGGGTATAAAAGAGGCAGCTGACACCATTTTCTACAGTCTTTCTTGCCACGCGGTGCCCGAAGCAGAAGCAGTTCGCAAGTGCCGGTCGGCCAGTTCCTGAGATTTACGAAAGTATTTCAGCCGAAGTCTTCTTGAAAGCTAAGTACCCCGTTAGGGAAACTTTTCTTGCCTCAGACCGATGTCAGACAAAGTTAATAATTGCATTTCATGTGGGAAGCAAATACCGCATAAGGATTTCCACTCTTACTGTATACCTTGCTTAGGCCCAGACCACGACGTCTCGGCCTGCCGTTTTTGTGCTAGATTCAACAAACGCACTATTAAGAGTCGGGCGGAGTTTGCCCTTCACTTTTTTGGCAAAGCATTTAATTATATTATGTCGTCGGATACTCCGACTCCAGTTTTGAGCAAAAAACGCAAAGATAACCGGCATACGAGGTCCGCACCTCCTACTGATACCACGCTAAGGCCAACTACCGGTTCTCTGGTACTCAGCGAGGCACCTACGCAGCCCCTGAGTACCGATGACAATGCATTACCGGTGTCTTCAGTACCCGAGGTCGCAGGCTCCTTGGCCCCCATTCCTACTACAGATACCGACGCCACTCTTGACGGGGAAACTCAGAATTTAGACAGGCCTGCCATTTCTCAAGGGGTCTTCAAGCCTTCCTCCTTCTCTATTAAAGCCTTCACTAAATCTAAAACAGCCATGAAAACCAAAAAACAGGTTCCTCAGACACCCTCTCAAGGCACCATGTCTAAAAAACAGATGCTTAAAATGGCTGAGGATTTGATTACTCTTTCAGGGGTTCTCAACCCCCCTCTGACAAAAGGCCCAGATTAGAGGAAGACTACCCTTCCTCAGATCAAGCTTCTATTACCTCAGAACTATCTGAAGAGCAGTCTGGCAAGAGATCTCAGAACTTTAGGACTCCACTACAAACCCCACCTCAAAAATGTGTCCTTTCCAGACAGACTAGGGTCCATCTGATTATTTGGACCCCAAAGGCCCCCCCCCCCAATGCCTTTCTCTTTTTTTTCCAGTGTGGGAAAACATAACACAGGATGCCTGGGCGCTCTCCATCATAAAAAAGGGTTTACGTCATGGTATGGAATTCTGTGCCGCCCTTCAGGGGCATCCCTCCCAGAGACCAACTGCCACATATCCCAAAGGTGCTAAAAGACCTCTTGGATCAAGACGCCATCCAACCAGTACCAACCAATCAAAGGGGGAAAAAGGTTCTATTCAAGGATATTTTGGGCACCAAGGAGAGAGAGGATCCATGGAGATCTAGCCTCAGCCTCTCCTACCTCAACACCTTCCTGAAAGTAACCACATTCAGAATGCTAACCTTGCAAACTCTTTTTTTCCCCCTGATCATCCCACAAGCCTACGTGGCTTCCATAGACGTAACGGATGCTTATCTACACATTCCATTCATCCCACTTACAGGAAGTACTTGATTCTCTGTGGCTTCCTGGCACTTTCAGTTCTCTGCTTTGCCTTGTGGTCTTTCTACCGCCCCAAGGGTTTTCATGAAATGTCTAGTCCCAGTAATTGCTTTCGGCACACTTCAAGTCATTCAGGTTTTCCCATACCTGGACAACCTTCTCTTTCAAGCAGTCAGTCCAGGAGCACTGGAACACAATCTATACTCTGACGTCTCCGTCTACAATCTCAGGGGTGCAAAATCAGTATGCAGAAATCTGCTCTTTCCCCATCCCCGGACTAGATATTTTTGGGATGCAGGCTATAAGCGGATCTTATGAAGGTCTCCCTCCCAACTCAGAAAGCTCAGGAGCTCATTTCCTCCTTCCAAACCTCATCCCACTGACTCGTTATCACAGCCAGGACCTTTCTCAGAACCCTGGGCTTCATGGCATCCACCATCTCAGTGCCTCCCCTGGCAAAACTACATATGAGGAAACTACAGTGGTTCCTGAAATTACTGTGGATGCAACATGCACACCCCTAGAGTTCCCTGTTCCACTTCTTCCTCGCCTGAAGAAGTAAAATTCCTGGTGGATTCAACAGTTAACTGCCAACCCAGGTCTCCCACTCCATCCTTTACCACTGGTTCGAAAATGTTCACAGGCGCCTCAGACACAGGATGGGGAGAAGCTTTCAACTCCATAAAAGCACAAGGGACCTGGTCCCCCTCTCAAAGAAGGGAACACATCACTGTAAAATAAATGAAAGCACTCCTGCTGGCTGTTCATATATTCCAGACCCTCTTCATACCAGGCCCTCTAGAAGTTTGCACAGACAACATGACTGTTCTCTGGTATGTAAATAAACAAGGGGGGGACAAAGTCTTACCTCCTTTACAGGCTAGCTCTGCATGTCTGGGAATTGGCTGTCAAATTTCAAACTCCCCTCCAGGCTGTGTATATCCCCTCCAGTCAAAATGTAGTGACAGGCACATTGAGCAGGTCAGAAACACAGTACCACAAATGGATGCTTCACAGGGAAGTGTTCCTGTACATTGTCCACAGATGGGATACTCCACAGTAGACCTTTTTGCCTCCTCCATGAACAGACAGCTTCCACAATTTTGTGCCAGAGATCCTCATCCTCTGGTCTGGAAGGTGGACTCCCTCAGCTTTTCATGGAAGGGGATGTTTTTGTATGCATTTCCTCCCCTTCCTTTCATTCCAAAAGTCCTGCTAAAGATTAAGCAGGACAAACCAAGGATCTTAATGGTGACCCCTTTTTGGCCAAGACAGCATTGGTTCCCCCTGCTCCTGCATTTAGCTAAGGGCAGTCACCACAAGTTACCCCACAAATTGGACCATCTCACACAGCAGAAAGGAACTCTAATCCATTCCCACTTGTTTACCCTTCAGATGACATTGTGGGTGATGGGGTCTTAATTCCTTTCAGACACTTTTTTTTTCAGAGGACATGCTCAGAGTTCTGCAGGAGGCCAGAAAACCCAATACAAGAAAATCTTACTTATCCAAGTGGAAGAGATTTTCAATCTGGTGTCTTTTCCGAAACCAGGACCCACTGTGACAGTGGAAGTCCCTGTGGTTCTCTCATACATTTTTAATTTCTCCAAGTCTTTTGAGTTTCTAATACCATGATGGGAATGGACCCCATTTCTAAGTCAAAGTACGATTAAAGTTCATGAAATTAGTATTGTTTCAATCTTTGATGTCAGCCAGTAGTGCTCTTCACAGCACCCGCAATGTGCCCAGTAATGATTCCCCTGCAGTTCGTAGGGAGTTACATGTATTCGTACCATATCTAAATATGATTGTAAATTCTTTTTGTTAGACCCGTTGCTCCTACTACTGTTGGAATTGTCTGAGTATCTTTCTTCCACATTGCTGTCATTTTTGCCTGCAAATCCTGATATTTTATGACTTTGTGTCTCTCTTTACGTAAGACACTGTAGTCATTGGATGTGGCGATTTCAATGATCAGTGCTATTCTTGTCGTCTTTTCCTGGACCACTATATCCGGTTTTCTAGCATCTATCCTTTGAACTGTTGGTAATGGATGATCCCATGTGATACAGACTTCATTTTCTGTGATGCTTTATGGCTCATGTTGCCAGTGTTTTTCAGCCACTTCAATACCATAATGTTTGCACAATCCCCAGTGCCACAGTCTTACCACATTATTATGCCTTTCAGTATACAGTCCTTCTGCCATTAGTATGTCTCAACCAACGAGGTGTGCAATTGTTTCCAATTTGGTTTTACAAAACCTACAATGTTATGATGATCTTCGTGTTTCACTGTTGCAGTCATCACATTTGGTTGCAGAGATCTAAGCAGTGGACTGCTTCCACTTCAAAACCAGGGAGTTCTAAGCCACCCCCTTATGGTAAGAACTCAAAATGACTCCCCTCCTCCAGACCTCGCCTCTGCCCACCTTTGCATACCCCTTGGAGGAAAACTTTCCTTTCACTCAAGCACCTGTGCCACCATTACCAACAACCAATGGGTTCTAAACATTGTGTCTCAGGGGTGCAAATTCTCCTTCCACACCCTTCCAACCCCAAAAGGGTCCCCACATCTTCCCCCAAATCAGAAGACACTTGAACATCTACATTTATGGTAAGTGTATACAACTGTACTTTGTCCCTATCTCGCCTTCATTCTTGCTGTTTGGGTTCGGAGCCGATCCTCGGCTCCGACTCGGCCGTGTACTATGGCTCGAGCATTTACTGGCTCTAGGCTAGCCCCTATGCCAACATGCCTAGCGGTAGTTACCCAGATCTCGTTTGCCGCTTTGATCGTCGAGACTGCTCATACTGGCTCAAGCTAAGTGTTTTTCTTCTTTTTTACTAATTTCTAACTTTAGACAAGATAGTGTAAGTTTTCTGAAATTTATAGTGTGTTAGAGTGTTTTCTCCTTAGGTTAGCACCTTTTCATACCTTTCCACTGCTGTTTTTTGTGATTATTGTGGCCATCGTTTTTACTTAGGCCTTCCTTGTCCTTGTGAACCCTTTTTTTATAGTAGAGGGTTTTTGTCCTTTCAGCCCTGCTTTTTAGTTAAAGGACTCCCTTTTCTCTTCTCTTTTTTCTTTACTTTTACAGGAGCAGCCGTTTAAGTTAGAGGCTCTCCTTGGTTGGGGGAGTTGGCCGTTTTTAGTTTAGGCTCTTCCCCTTCCATCCTTCCTTTTTCCTTTAAAAAAAAAAAAAAAAGTTTAAGTTATAGTTTTAGTTTATAGTGATAGCAGTTTTATTGTTACTGTCTTTTTTCTTCATGTACTTAGTTGATAGCATGTCCAAGGTTTCCACCAAAGAGACAAAACCTTCGGTTTTAGTGTGACTCGTGTTGCCAAAAGATGTCCCTTACAGATGGGCACACGAGTTGTGTTTATTGCTTAGGGGGCGTCCACCTGCAGGTCTCGTGCTCTGTATGTCATGTATTTAGTTTTCGGGTCCTGCAGGAGAAAAAAATAAGCAAAAGAACGTAAATACAAACCAATAAGCAAAACGGCACACACTGAGCTGGAGAACAACTGATGCAAGTCAAAAAGTTGAATAATATCGCCAAGTAGGTTTAAACACAAAAAGTTTTATTCAAAACACGGATCCACACTATATGCACAAGCTTTCGTCCCTGCTCAGTCAGGAACTTCTTCAAAGTAAATCAATTAGTAAAATCCACATCATTTAAATAGTTAATAATCAATCCTAAAACACTTCCCCCCTTATTTACATAGCTACTTCAGTATACCTAATAAATAAATATATATTATATCCGATAAATAAATATTAAATATGAATACAATCAATAACCAAATAATCTAAAACAACCTATTTGTTATAAAATACTTTTGTATAAAACTCATCTTTCCAGAGCTTTTAATTTTAAAAAAGCTATCATTCAACCTTGGCCATTGTAGAGAATTCATCCTTAGTTGCCATAAGGCTTCTTGTTTTTCTAATATTAATGCCCATGGTCCATCCCTGATATCTGGTATATTTACCTCTAATATTCCAAATTTAAAAGTATGGTCAGGATAGTCCATGTTATGCCTAGCTAAAGCATTTGTTTCCTTTTTATTCCTTATGTCCCTTACAAAAATAAGTTGATTCTGCGAGGCTTATTGAAGAGCCCCTTTGATGCTTTGTCTGAGGTTACTCAGCCAGTCAAAAAACAGGACAGGTCTGTTATGCCATCATCCTCATTGGCCCCGATTTCGGAGCCATCCAAAGCAAAGGACAAAACTTTGAGTTTGTCTGATCCAAATGCAAGTTCCGACAAAGCTCATTCTCTGGCGGCTCCATCAGTAGTCTCAGAGCCAGTCAGGACTCACAAGAGAACCATGTCTCCCTCTATGGAACCGGTGCGGTCTGTTCCACAGTGTCTGCTTCTACAATCTGTAGCAGGCAGTCATCGGTCTTCCACCCATTCCTCTCAGTCATCCAGGAGTCTTTCTGATGATGATATGGAGAGGGTGATGAAGAGGCTTCTCGAGATACCGGCATTAGCTAAATTATTAACCAACCCAGCCCAGAAGGAAGTGGTGCCGACAGTCCAGCCCACACCATTATCAATTCCTCTTCTGACTCCCTTGAGTTCGGAACCAAATTGCATGGAAGTCATGATGGAACCGTCGGTTCCGACTACTGCTCCGATCTCCTCGTTATCATAGTCTGTCGAGGGATCTGGGGGCCAATGCTCTCTCATCGGCTCAGAGGGGGGAAGTGGCATTGGATCCTTGTCCAACCCCGCTCTCCCTCTCTGAGCTTTGGCGCAGGTGAGCTCGGCTCCTACATCGGCCTCGGAGCCATCGCCCTCGGTTCAGAGGAAGTTCCCAGTCTCTTCGGAGCCAGGGACTCTTTCGGGCCAAGAATGCGGTGCGTTCGAGGTGATGAGGAGGGTGCTGTCCTCTGAGACTGCTCCACCCTCAGCTCCATTGGCTTCTTCTCCTTCAGTGCCGGTGTCCGCCTCAAACCCCCCCCCCCCAAGCGTAGGGAACCCGTGCTTCAGGATGACCCCACCTCTTCGGAAACCTCCCCAGAGCACCCCTCAGGGAAGGTCCCTTGTAAGAGAAAATGCAAGAGGAAGCATTTGGACTCCCCTGAGTTTCTCACTTCAGACATAGACTTGGAGTACTCAGAACGGTCCTACGGTCCCCCTCTGAGGATGTCTCTCTTTCAGACATCCTGAAAATCCTTAGCCAGAGTGGTGGCAAGAAATCCCTTGCACCTTCTGAGGATGAGTCTGTGTACTTGGATGCATTTGGTTCCCGACCCTCCACCTCTTGGGGGTGTCCACCTTTCGACCCGCTCCTGGTTCTAGTGAGTTTGAAGGCATGGAGCTCTCCAGAGACTATGGAACCAGTTGTGACTTGGCCCAATAAATTCATAACTGCTCCAGATAAGTTTTTTCTATCAAAGGGTGTGCCTGTTGATGCTATGGTGGTAGCAGCAGCCACCAAGAAAGAACTAGCAGAAACTTCTTCTGTCCATCCGCCGAACAGAGAGTCCCGTATGATGGACAGCTATGGGAAGCATATGTTTTCTTCAGTGTTCTTTACCCTTAGGTCACTGAATTATTTGTCCCACTTTACACGCCTTCAGAGGGATCTAAAGGAGTTGGTAGATACCCTACAGCTGAAGGAGCTGCGGGCAAAGTGGCTTCACAGCTTGTGACCTTGACTTCTGTAGTTAACTCTTCTATGCGGCTGATCTCTTGCACAGCAGATGGAGCCAGTAGGGCAGCAGGTACAGGAGTTGCCTTGCATAGACACTCCTGGATGCGCCTTTGTCAATTTGTGGAGCCCTTCAAGTCCTCCTTTGCCAACACCCCCTTTGATGGCTCATTGCTGTGGCCTCAGGTAAGAGAGACGTTTTCCAGGTGTGAAAGGGATGGCAAAACTCTCTCTGCCGTGGGAATATGTTTTTCTGTTCCCTCTAGACCTTGCCGCAAATGTCAAAAGAGCGGGAAGATGTGGTTCCGGAAATCTCAGGGAGTTTCACCTGACACGTGTGGAGATTTTTCCCCCAGGGGCAGAGGGGGAAATAACGGGAAACGCTGATCTCGTGGCAGTGGGAGTCCACAGAATCAGGCCGACAGAGACACTTTCTCTGGCAGGCCCTTCTAGTGCTCCTGAAAGGAGGCCCGACTGTCTGCCTCTGGAGGCAGTCATGGCAGATTATCCTTGTACCACGGAAGATACATGAGTACTATCGATAATATCCAGGGGTTACAAAATTCCCTTCTCCCAACCACCTCTTACAAGAAAACGACAGTCAATCCCAGATTTTCCACCCAGTCTTCGAGTTCAAGCAAACCTAGAAGTTCAGAGGTTGCTATAAAAAAGAGCCATCCAAAACGTCCCCGCAAACCATATCAAATTCGGCACTTACTCAAAGTTCTTTTTAGTTCCAAAAAAGACAGGGGACTGGAGGCCCATTTTGGATCTCAGCAAACTGAACAGATCAGTGGGCAGACTATTTCTAACCCCCCCCAACCCTTAGCCACAGTGCCCACGGATGCTTCCCAGATGGGGGGGGGGGGCATTGTCCGGGACAGACTGTTCAAGGGACTTGGCAGGAACACGAGTACCACTTGCACATCAGTGTCCTAGAAATGAGAGCAGTGCTTCTGTCAATGCAAGCACTTCAAGACTCTCTACCTAAAGGGACTATAGCAACTCAGACTGACAATATGTCAGTGGTATGGTACATCAACAAACAGGCAGAGCCAAGTCTTATCCCTTGTCTCTACCTAAAGGGACTATAGCAATTCAGACTGGCAATATGTCCGTGGTATGGTACATCAACAAACAGTGCAGAGCCAAGTCTTATCCCTTGTGTCGAGAGGCTCTACGAGTATGCAATGGGTGATGTCTTCCCAATGCTTTCTGGTTGCAATGCACATCCCGGGAAAAACCACTGTGATAGCAGACAAGCTCAGCAGGGCTATTCTGATGCCTTACGAGTGGTCCCTGAAACAGAAGGTTGCAGACTTGATTTTTCGCAAATGGGGTCAACCATGCTGCGATCTGTTTGCCACCCCCCTCAACAACACATGCAGCAGTTACTTTGCCCTGGTCCCACCACCGGGACAGTCACCCAGGAACGCAGTTATTCACGATTGGCCCCTGGGACTGCTTTACGTTTTTCCACAATTTCCCCTGATCCCCAAGGTTCTTCAAAAAGCACAGTCGTCGGGTTGCCAGTTAATCCTCATTACCCCTTACTGGCCTCATCAGATATCGTTCCCATTCCTTTGGCCTCAACAACACATGCAGCAGTTACTTTGCCCTGGTCCCACCACCGGGACAGTCACCCAGGAACGCAGTTATTCACGATTGGTCCCTGAGACTGCTTTACGTTTTTCCACAATTTCCCCTGATCCCCAAGGTTCTTCAAAAAGCACAGTCGTCGGGTTGCCAGTTAATCCTCATTACCCCTTACTGGCCTCATCAGATATGGTTCCCATTCCTTTGGCCTCATCTGCAGGGGGAGCCTTGGATCCTGGACCCAGTTCCAGATCTCCTGATGCATCATTTGGGTGCTCTCCATCCCTCCATTCAAACTCTCAAGCTGACAGCTTGGTTTCTCCACTTCCAGTCTTAGCCGGGCTTCCCAATGTATCTCCGGCAGTTCAACACATTTTGATTTCCTCCCATAAGACCACTACAAGGAAACTTTATGCTAGTAAATGGAAGAGGTTCTCTTGTTGGGCAAACAAAAGCAAGAGTGATCCCTTTACTGCACCCATTTCAAAGATTCTCAAATTTCTTACTGAAACCTATGAGCTAGGAGCAGCAGCAGCTACTATCCAGGCTCAGCTGGTTGCCATTTCTAATTTCTATGTGGGAGAAATGCGGTCCAACATATTATGTCCCATATGCTGTGTAAAGCATTCCTAAGAGGTACTACTCTTTTAAGACTTCCAATAAAAGAACCTCTCCCCCGGGATCTAAATTTAGTGTTAGAGGCTCTGATTCTTCTTCCCTTTGAACCATCTCCTTCTTGTCCACTGAAATTTCTGCCATGGAAGACCCTTTTCTTAACCACCATTGCCTCAGCTTAGGAGGGTTTCAGAATTACAGGCCTTATCTTTTCATCCCCCGTACTTGATTTTCCACAAAGACAGAGTTTCTCTTAGAACCAAAACCCTCTTTCTTAACCAAGGTGTGCTCAGAGTACAATTTGAATCAAACCATAGAGCTTCCTGTATTTTTCCCCAATCATGGCAACAAGGCAGAGTATAAGCTCCATCACTTGGATGTTCATAAGACAGTTATGTTTTTATTTACACAGGACCAAGGACTTCAGAAAATCCGACCAATTGTTCATATCCTTTGCAGAGAACAAGAAAGGTTGCTCATTTTCAAAAGTGACTTTATCTAAGTGGCTTTCAGACACTGTAATCTACGTTTACAATTAGCGCAATAAAAAACTTTCAGGGAAAATTAAAAGACACTCAACTAGGGCCTTTAGCTACCTCTATTGCTTTTCAAGCCAGACTATCTCTAGATTTGATCTGTGCGGCAGCTACACGAGCTAATCCTCATACCTTTATCACTCATTATAAAGTAGATGTGGCCTCCTGGAACAGGGCATCCTTTGGCTCAACGGTCCTGAAGAGTTTTTTCCAGTGAGCCACCCAAGATGCTGGGGAAGCGGTCCCAAACAGCAAGAACAAAGGTGAGATGGGGACAACATAACATAAAGAAGTTATGTACTCACATAACGTTCCTTGTTTGTTGTCCTTCATCTCGCCTTCCTTCTTGCGTCCCACCCTCCTTCCCCCTTCCTGGAGGATTGAGAGGAATTACTTTTATTGGTTACACTGGCTGTTTCTTTTGTACCATACCATTTGGTTAGTCCTAGTCTCTCCTTCTTTCTCTTGCTGATTGCTTACACCTTTATATGCAGGTGCACTCTTGTATGTAGATATAGAGTAAATTTTTCTCCCTGCATAGTCTAGTGCTGGGTTATCACAAATGAGATCTGAGTAACTACTGCTAGGCATATTGGATTAGGGGCTAGCCTTGAGCCAGTAAAAGCTCTCGAGCTATAGTATATGGCCAAGTCAGAGCCAAGGATCAGCTCTGAACCCAAACAACAAGAAGGAAGGCGAGATGAAGGACAACAAACATGGAACGTTATGGTGAATACATAACTTCTTTTTTGTCTGTTTCTCCCATATGTTCAGTGCACTTTATAAACCAGCATGTACGCAGCCTACTATCTTGGGCCACCAATATTAACCTTTCATCCCTTGGTCTGAATTTGCCTCTCCTTAATCATTCCTGTGTTTGTTCCTGATCAACATGAGGCTCTTCCAGAAGTTTTCTATACTTGCAACCATATTTATACTTTTTCCACATTTCTTGCCTTTTCATCTGATCCTTCACCTTATATTCTTTCTTTTGTTTTTTGGCACATTCAGTTGCTACCTGATTTTTATCTACTTCTAGTGTGATTTCCATTCCTGCTTGACACCAGTAAGCTTCTCCTAGATTAAGCAGGGAAGTCATCCTAGATTTGTTCTCCTCATATTTCAAAACTTTCATTATGTTTGGGTTTTGTGAGGTCAGCAGATATGTGTGAAGTCCCACGATTGCAGATCTATACATATAATCAATTTCAAGGAGGCCCATCCCACCTTCGGAATGGGGAATATATAATCTTGGTACGCACTGATTTTTATAAATCATTTGGTGAGCATGAAGCATCATTCTTGTTTTCCTATCTAATCTAGCAAACACATTTTGGGGCCAGTCAATCACTCCAAAACTGCAAGTTAGGACAGGAAGAGCAAATTGGTTTACAGCTTAGATTTCATGGTCACTGTATTGTAGTCGATCAGTGTGAGGTGGATCTTATACATTTTTAAGCACTCTCTTATCCATGAATGAGGGATACTATCAAATGCTTTTCTGTAGTCAGTCCATGTTTTCCACTATGACTTTATTTAACAACAAATGATCCTTTGTTCCATACAATTTTCTTTTATTTACCCCTTTGTTCTGCTGACATAATTGAGTTTTCTTCTAAATGACTATAAACTCTGTTAGCATCAATTCCTATGTACAAGTTTGTACATCATCAGAAGGCAAGTTATTGGTCCATAATTTTTAGGGTAGCTTGCAGGTTCACTCTTAAGTAGGAGCATTGTTTTTCCCGTTGTTAGCCTGGTTGGTGTATGTTCTGGGTGCGCATATAAATAGTTCTTACTCATGGCTAAGTCTTTGTGCAAAGAGGTTAATACTTTTAACCAGACATTAGGTATTGCATCTGAGTTTTCCAATTGGAGGCTTTTCTTAACTTTGTTTCAATCTCTCTTGCTGTTACTTCATCCCATTTCATGTCCTGTACCTTTAAACTTCTTATTCTTTCTTTTACTACTTCTATCCATTTAGCATCTTTGTTATGTTCCACAAGATCTTCATAGGTACATCTCCAAAATGTATCTATTTCTTCTTTTGGCGGTCTTTCAGTTCTTTTTACCTTATTTTCCAGTTCTCTATAAAACCTTTTTGAGTCATCAATAAATTGCTTATTTTGTACTTTCCTTGTATATATATATCTTCGTATCTTTTAAGATTTTCCGCTTGTGCTGAAATTTTTAGTTTATTTGCGATAGTCCATGATCAATCCTGGTCTGTTCTAATATTATACATTGCTTTTATCACATCTGTACTGCTTAGTGTTTTTGTTGATCTATTCCCTCTTCTATAGTCTTCTAATAGTGATGCTTCTTGTCTTAATTGCTCTATAGTTTTCTCTATTCGATATTTCCATGATGGTATTCAATTTCTCCCTTTCCTTTTCTGCATTCTTGTGGTATATTAATCTCTGTGAGCAGTCCTGATTGCTGTGTTCATTTGTTTTATCAGACTTCTGACTTTTTGGGTTTTATTAACCATCTGCAGTTTATTTCTTTCATTGATCTTGATGTATCTGTCCATGTCTCTTAAATCAAGTAATTCTTTTCTTAGCTCATTTTCTTCCAATCTGAGGGCACATCCTTTGTTTTCTAATTCCTGCGGGCATTCTATAGAAGGTTTTATACATCTTTCTTTGACATATTCTCATCAATTTCATCCTGTGCCGTCCATTGCTCTTAACGTATGGGAACTTGCTGGCCTGTCACTCCTAAACATTGACTGCATCAGTTTCCTGTTCCTTCCCTTGCTGTCTAGCTTCAAATGAACGCTCGTTTCCTGTAGGCTCCAAATTATCCTCATATGGCATCTGACCAATTGCTTCCTGTTCCACTGGTTTCTCCTTAATTTGGGTATCTATTACTCTTATCCTGTTGTGTGGTGCTTTCTTAATTAGATTTTGTACATTAAATCCTTCACTTCGCAGGTACTCCATAACCTCAGTTTTTATTTCTTTAACTTCTCCATTACTGATCTCATTTTCCACTTTTACTCTTTGTCTTCTTATTTTTTGTATTGTAAAGTTTTCCATGTCTGGATTCCTTTGTCTGTATTTCTCTTCAAATATCTTTGGTGCTGCTCTTTTTGTATTGGTTAGTTTTGCTTTCTCCTTAGCATACATATTAAATCTTTTTCTTTCTCATGCTCATATTTCTTTTTCAGATGTTTCCTGATTTTCCTGTTTCTCCCTGCTTTGGGGACTCACTCCATCCTGCTGTGGTGTAACCTGTGTTGGACATTCTACATGAAATCTTTCATTTTGCAGGCAGTCCATAACTTCAACTCCTATTTTTTTAACTTCTACTTTACTGATCTTCTTTTCTGCTTTCCATCTTTGTGATATTATCTTTTTTATTGTGAAATTTTCCATATCCAGATGCCTTTGCCTGTATTTCTCTTCAAATACCTTTGGGGCTGCCTTCTTTACATTGATTAATTTGGCTTTCTCCTTTGCATAAATATTGCACCATATCAAATCCCTCTTTCATAGGTTGGTACTAGGCTATCGGCCCTAGGGCTTATACAAGCCTAGCCATAACAATTCCCTGGCTATTTCTTCCCACACTATTTACTTCCCTGGACCCCTGTCTAGCAGGGCGATTGACTTGATCCCCGGGGTGAATTTCCTTTCTCCCATCCAGTCGTCAAGGTTCCTTTTGAAGAGGGCTAAAGAGGCACTCTGATTGACATGTATGGGCAGTCTATTCCAGAGTCTTTGGAGTCTCTGGGCAAGGAATCTATCCCTCCAGCATGTTTTGTTCATTGTGATGACAAGGTTTAGATCCCTGGAGCATGTGGCTGTGAGGGATTGAGATTTCTTTGTGTAGCATGTCCAACAGCTCTGGGTTTGACATGGCTTTGTATGTTAAGCAGAGATCGCCTCTGAGTAGACTATATGTGACAGAGTATAGCTGGAGGTTTTTAAGGCGAGCACCGTAGGGCATCTGCTTTAGGCTTGTGATTCTTTTAGTGAGGTATTTCTGTGGCCTTTCCAGTTGTTGCAGATGTCTTGAGAGTACATACCAAATGGGGCAGTGTATTCTATAATGGGTCTAATGAAGGATGAGTACAGTGGGACAATGACCTCCTTTTTTCCTGGATGGAAAGCCCTTAGTGATGAGGTGTGCCACATAGAAGGATTTCCTTACTGTTGTGGCGATGTGGTTATCTAAGGTGAGACCACTGTCCACCTGTGTCCCTAAGTCTCGTATCACACTTTCGGTGTTTAGTGTACTGCCACCTATGTGGTAATTCACGGATACATGTTTTTTCCCAAAGGGGATAACTATACATTTCTTGGCATTGAGCTTGAGCTCATGCCTCTGGCACCAAGCATCTGTTTCTGTAAGGCCCTTTTGTAGAATATCCACATCATTTGGGAATTCAATAATGGCTCCCAGTTTGCAGCATTTTCTAATAGCTAATAGTGATTTGTTTTGTAGTAGGTCTTGCTCATTTTTAGAGGCTAAAACCAAATAATGGTAAATTCTCACCTCTGCAAAGGACCTAGATTTTCCTTTTAGTGACTAAACATGTTTACATATGATCTGTGATTCAAGGACAAAAAAATGCTTGCCTTCACAGCACTAAATGATGTGTAAAGTGCAGTGTATCCCAAAGATAATTAAATATGTATTAGGGCTAGTATAGCATCAAAATACCAAGAGTATGACTGCATACTAAATAATAATGGCCACATTGTGTGGAAGATCAGAGCTAAGCTGGTACAGTGGAGGAATAAAGTGTCAGATGGAGTGTGACTAATACAGTAGACATCACAGCCAAGGCAGGCTAGTGCAGAAGAGTTAATGCACATCCAAGAGGCAATGATGCACTATATAGTTGCCCCCCATATAGCCTACAGAGGGTTAACATAGCAAAGTGCCAGCCCAGTTCATCATTGAGATGTGGGGCAAAGGGGATGATTGGAAAGCAGAAAAGGGGATTATAGCAAATAAGGGGAGACATACATAAGGATAAACATAAGGTATAACAGGGTAGGAGGGGCAGTCCCTTTTTGGCAAGGGGATAGTTTGCTATGGAGTATATACAAAGGAATGATAGTGGAGGGAGAAGGAAAGGCAGCAGGGACAGACAGAGACAGATGGTGGTATACACACAAAAGGTAGAAACTACAGTGGATGGACACAGCCTGACAAGAAGGTAGGACAACAGACAATGTGTGGGAAGTGACACAGTAGGTAGGGAGCACCTGGAAGGGGATAGAGCATAGGCCATGGCCATATGCCAGCCCAAAGGGGCAGTACCCAACTAGCTGTCTCCTCTGCAACTGATGTCATGTCCAGGCTTGCACTTCTGTTAGCCTGATGGTCGATTCAAGCCAGAAGGTGCTTCACCAAGCTGAGGTGGGCATTCAGTTGTTGGCACACATCAGATGGCACCAACCGCCACAACTTATGCTGAGAGGTCACTCTGGCTTGTTGTGAGAAGAGGAGCTTCTACCCTATTTTTGAAAGTGACCATAGAAATCACCAGCAATCCTTCCAGTGGATGGCTTCAGTTGATGGGCCTTGTCGCACATTGCATTGCATTGCATTGCATTCTGGATGCAGCTCAGTGACAGTGATGTTCAATTTGACTCTGCATAATTGCTGTTCCATAATATGTAATGACATTTCCGACAATGGCAGCAGGTGGCTGACAGGCTCTGGAGCTCCCTACACTTTTCAGTTTGCAGTTAGGAGTTGTTTAATTCTTCTTGTTGGACTTTTGTTTGAATTTCTATCTTCTAAGTAAATGTAGCAATGGACTTTCTCTGTGGTTGATTTGGGCAGTGTTGTTGGGTGGGGACAAAGTATTGCATTAAGACTGAAGGAAGGAAGTATGGTGGTGAGAGATGGGAGATGTGCAGTAGGCAGTACAGCTCTACTAAAGTTTTATTTGGATTTTTTGCAACAGTGAAAGAGTTTGGAGCAGACTGGTCGCCACTGAATGGCATGCTTTGCTGGACCGAGACGTCTTGAGATAAATGGAGTGGCATTTTTAATCCCACCTTGATGTTCATTTTTTTTCTGCAGGACTCTGCACCAGAGAATTATACATTTGTCTGCTACACTTGGAGATTTATTGGTGCAGATATTCAGTTGCATATTTGGAACTGTTGAGTGCATTGAAGAATGTGCCTGCTTAAACTTGATGTTTTTAGTACGGGTGAGGATGGTAGTTCACTCCTGTGTTTTCTAGTGTGAGATGAAGATATTGGGATACCGTTTTTAATTCAGATATTGTCCTGTTTTATACCAGTTTGTTTTAGTGTGTTTAATTATTTTTTTTTTACCAAATTACAATTTTTACAGATCTGATGTCTTTTCCATCCAGTTCAACAGATGGATTGCGAACACCTTTTTCATGAGCTTGAGCTCAGGCTCTTCCCCTACCCAAAATACCCCAGATCTCATTTGCCACCTGTCTGTTCAAGACACGATTGCGAGGGCTCAGTACTCAAGTGCTAGATAAGTGCTTTTTTTTCTTGTTTTTAGGTTGTTTTTTTCAGGATATAACTAAAGAGCTGTCCAAATCCCTCTTGGTAACAGGTAAACCTGCCTGCTGACGTACAAAAAAAAAAAAAAACTGTGGAGTCACAGTGATTTTATCCAACAGTCTGTGTCCAACACGTCCACATGTCTGCTTTCAAACACAGCTGATGGCACATCCAAACGCAGCAGGCATTGGCATTGCTATTTGTCAACTTGTCTGGATGTGTGTGTGTGTGCAATTTCGTAGAAAGTTTCAAGGTGTTCTTTGTAAACACTGCCTTTGACAGTTCCACACCCTTTGGACCCAAAGTAAAAGACACACTTACCAGAAGCAAATAGGAGGGTAAGACCTTGTCCCCAAAAAGTACTTGTTTCATAGAACCAGAAGAGTAGAAAGAAGTCATGGCTTCAAGTTTTGGCCAAGATACTTCTGCAAGTTTCTTCAGAAAACCATGAGGTGTAATGCAGAAGTGATTCACATTGTGCCCTTTAAACCCCCGGGAGGTATGGCTGCCGTTTCTCTAGCATCATCTGAAACAACTGAGATGTTCATCGTGTTTCACTGTTGCAGTCATTACACTTGGGTTATCCTGCTGGCAGGCGACCCGCAGTTGGCCCGAGTTCCAAAGTCTTGGTCCAGCGTCGGTTGCTGTCGCCTCTTCCCTGACGTCAGTGCGCCAAGGGTATAAAAGTTGCTACCGATGCCATTTTCTTCATCTTTCTTGCCGCACGGTGCCCGAAGCAAAAGCAGTTTGCAAGTGCCGGTCGGCCGACTCCTGAGATTTTCAAATTTGAGTTGCAGAACCAAAGTCTTCAATAAAGCTAAGTACCCTGTTGGGGAAACGTTTTCTTGCTCCAGACCGATGTCAGTAAAAGTTAATAATTGTATTTCTTGTGGAAAGCAAATGCCTCATAAGGACTTTCACTCTTACTGTATTCCTTGCCTAGGCCCTGACCACGACGTTACCAGTTGTCAGTTTTGTGCTAGATTCAATAAACGCACTATTAAACGTCGGTTCGATTTTGCTGTACATTATTTTGGCTGAAGGTTTAATTACATAATGCCGTCGGAACAGCTGACGACTGGAGTTTATAAAAAACGCAAAGACAAAGAAAAGGGCAGGCATCCGAGGTCCAAAACTGATGACAAAGCCTCTTCTAGGCCAGTCGCCGGTTCTCAGTGAGGCGCTTTCGCAGCCCCTGACACCCGCTACCTCAGAGCCACAGGCCGTACTCGACAGCCACAGGAGACACCGAGGCCTGTGGAAACTCAAGGTATTGGGCCTACAGAAACTATTCCCTCAGATGGATGAGTCCGGAGCCGCTGAGCAGGCATCTGCTTCTGAGGGTGTTTTCAGACCTTCACAGCTTACAATTAAGCCCACTTCAGCAGCCAAGGCAAAGTCAAAAACACCATTAAAGACAAGGAAAGAAGTAAAGCATTCTCCTGAACAGTCATCCATGCCAAAGAAACAGATGCTTAAAATGGCCGAAGACCTAATTACTTTGATCAGGGGTTCCCATCCCCCTCCTGACAAAAGGCCTAGGCAAGACACTGACTGATTCCTCTGACCAGGTTTCCATTTCCTCTGATTCCTCTTCTGATCAGGGATATTCTCTCCCTCCCTATGAGGACTCTGATGCAGAAAAGTCTATTCCTTCAGCCTCTCCGCCTGAGGATTATTGTGTTGGGGAAACCCTGCACACTATGAGGGAGCATTTCCATTGGGAGAGCCAGGATTATTCAGAATCCAAGAAAAGTCTCCGAGACTTCCTTTTATTGCCTCAGCACAGGCCCCTGACTATCCCCCCTGTGCTTGATATTGTTTTTTCTGAATCCAGTCTGTCTCCTGATTCTTTACCCCCTGCACCAGTCAAGCCAAACAGGTACTACAGGGTCCCTGACTCTCATAAATGTCTTTACAAAAACCCAGCTGCAGACCCAGAAACAATTTCTCAGGGTCCTAAAGGGGTTAAGGCTTCTACTGCTAAAAATCCTGTCTCCTCCGATAAGGATTCCAGAGCTCTGGACAGATGGGGGGAAAAAAGTTTACACTTCTGCTACTTTAGCTGTAAGGGCTATAAATTGCCAGTTTCACATGCTTAAATATCAACAGTATCACATGTCATTGTTAAAACAGAAAATGGTTACAAATTCAGAAAGTCCTGGCAGAAAGGAAATGCAGGATGTTCATCGTGCATACAGCTGCAGTAATCACAGATGGGGTTCTCTGCCATCAGGCGGGTCCTCGGTCGGCCGAATTCCAAAGTCTTGGTCCGGCGTCGGTTGTCGTCGCTCTCTTCCCTGACGTCAGTGCGACAGGGGTATATAAGACACAGCCGACGCCATATTCTCCAGTCTTTTTTGCCGCGCGGTGCCCGAAGCAGAAGCAGTTGCAAGTGCCAGTTGGCCAGCTCCTGAATTTACGAAAAATTGGAAACCGAAGTCTTCATTAAAGCTAAGTACCCCATTGGGGAAATTTTTCTTGCCTCAGACCGATGTCAGAAAAAAGTTAACAGTTGTATTTCTTGTGGGAAGCAAATACCGCATAAGGATTTCCATTCCCTCTGCATACCTTGTTTAGGCCCAGACCACGACGTCTCGGGCTGTCGCTTTTGCGCTACTTTCAATAAGCGCACTATTAAGCGTCGGGCAGAGTTCGCCCAACACTTTTTCGGTAAAGCCTTTGATTATAAAATGTCGTCGGAGACTCCGACTACCATTTTGTCCAAAAAACGCAAGGACAAAGACCGACATGCGAGGTCCGCGGTCTCCACTGACACCACGCCAAAACCGGCTACACGTGGTCCGGTTCTCAGCAAGACGCCTATGCAGTCCCTGACTACCGACGACACTTCTTTGGCGGGGTCTTCTGTAACCGAGACCGCAGGTACCTCGGCCCATACCCAGACTACAACCACCGAAGCCACTGTGAACGTTGAGCCTCCTAATGTGGACAGGTCCACCTCCACCCATGGTGTCTTTAGACCCTCATCTTCCTTTTCAATTAAGGCCTTTACTAAGTCCAAATCAGCCAGGCATCCCAAGAGGCCTGTTGCACAGGGCCCATCTCCAGGCCCCATGCCTAAAAAGCAGATGCTTAAAATGGCTGAGGATTTAATTACTCTTATCAGGGGTTCCCAACCCCCTCCAGACAAGAGACCCAAAGTGGAGGAAGATTCTCCCTTTTCGGATCAGGGCTCCATTTTTTCAGATCATTCTGATGTAGAGGAACACTCTTTCTCCCCTTTTGAAGATTCTGATGCGGAGCAGTCCATTCCCTCTGTATCTCCTCCTGAGGATTTTTCTTTTGGGGAAACCTTGCACACCTTGAGGGAACATTTCCATTGGGAAGGCCAAGACTTTTCTGATTCCAAGAAAAGACTTGGGGAATTTCTTTTGTTACCTCAACACAGACCTCTGGCTATTCCTCCTGTCTTGGATGTACTGGATGATGTTTATTCGGAGGCTTGCCTTAGTCCGGATTCCCTGCCTCCTGCCCCAGTCAAGCCTGATAGGTACTACAGAGTTCCTAACTCTCACCAATTTCTGTACAAAAGCCATAATGCTGACCCTGAAACCATTTCTCAAGGCCCCAAGGGAATGAAGGTCTCTACTGCTAAGAATCCACTACCTTCTGAAAGAGAGTCTAGATCCTTAGAAAGGTGGGGGGGGGGAGGTGTATACCTCGGCCACCCTAGCCATGAGTGCCTTAAATTGTCAGTTCATTATGCTTAAATATCAGCAGTTTCTGTTATCACAATTAAGAAATAAAATGTCTCAACCTGAACAACCAGATTTGAAGGAGTTGCAGGGTATGATGCATAGTGCAGAACAAGTGGGTAAACACACCTTACAATGTGGCTATGATGCCCTAGATGCCTCAAGTAGAGCTGCTGTTACAGGATCAGTTATTCATAGACATGCATGGCTTAGGGAACAAATCTTGCCTGATCATGTGAAAGCTTAATTATTAGATGCTCCTTTACAAAAGGATGTGCTATTTGGTACTAATGCTGAGGAGATACTACGGAAAATGGAAGAAAAAGCCAAATCTATGCAATCTGTCAAAGCTTTTCTGCAGGTTCAACCACCACGTTTTAGCAGAAATTGGCCTTCTAAGAACTGGTCCTTTCCAGCCACGGACAAGCCCCAAAGAGGTAGATACAGGCGCTCAAGGGGCAGAGGACAATCACAAGGATCATATAGAGGCAGGCAATGGCAAACTCCAGCACCAAGAGGTGGCGAAGACAGTGCACAACAATATAGGAAACAAACCCAATGACTTCCTCCTTTCCACGCCAAGCAAGTCACAGCTGGCAGCACCTTTGGGAGGAAAGCTGGCATTATTTACAAGAAATTGGCATATTGTCACAACAGACAAATGGATCCTGGACGTTATAGACAGAGGCTACAGATTTCATTTTCACACACTACCAAAAATGAGAGGCATGCCAAACCTGCCACACGATCAAAGGGCAGAGGCACAATTACAAATTTCAAAGCTCATAGACATGAAAGCTATTCAAGAGGTACCTACTCACGAACAAGGCCAAGGTTTTTATTCCAGGCTATTTCTGGTACCAAGGAAAGGAACCGACTGGAGACCCATTTTGGACTTATCCATCCTAAACACATTCTTACTCCTACCAAAATTCAAGATGCTCACATTACAGCAGCTTCTTCCCATGCTGGGCAAGGAGTTTTGGCTGGTAACATTGGACCTCAAGGAGGCATACCTGCATGTCCCAATCAGACAAAGTTGCAGAAGATACCTCAGATTTCTTGCAGGTTCAATCCACTATCAATTCTCTGCATTGCCCTTTGGCTTATCTACTGTGCCCAGAGTATTCACGAAATGCCTGGCATCAGTAATTGCCTACTGCAGACTTCAAGGGATACAAATTTACCCTTATTTGGACGACTGCCTGATCCAAGCGGACAGCAAGCACATGCTTCTGGATCATCTGGCTTATGCAACACGGTTACTGAACTCTCTGGGATACACAATCAACAAAGAGAAGTCCAGACTAACACCATCTCAGAAAATGATTTTCCTGGGTGCCAACTTGGACACAAACACCCAGATGGCCTATCTTACGCCAGAAAAACAGGGGCAACTAACTCAGTACTTCAAAATGCTAGCAAATTGTACCAGGCTTACTGCAAGGAAAATCCTGCAGGCTCTTGGCTTCATGGCATCTTGCATTCTTTTAATCCCATGTGCAAAGTTGCATATGAGGAAACTTCAATGGTACCTAAAAAAACTATGGACTCAACACAGCCACAGTCTGGAAACAATAATACCAATAATTCCATGTTTGCAAAAGGAATTCCTGTGGTGGGCCCAAGCATGTCAAACAAACACAGGTCTCCCATTCTGCAAGCCTCAAGCAAATCAAGTCATCACAACAGACGCCTCAGATTACGCCTGGGGGGCGCACATGACAGACAGGTGCATTCAGGGCAAATGGACCCAAAAAGAAAAGCACCTTCACTTCAATCAAAAAGAAATGCTAGCAGTGATAAATGCAATTACAGCTTTCAAGGATCTCCTGCATCCAGGACAGTTATTGATAAGAACAGACAACACCACAGTAATGTGGTACATAAACAAACAAGGAGGAACACATTCATACCCCCCTGTGCAGATTAGCCATGACACTTTGGAACTTGGCTCTGGAGTGGCAAATCGAACTTCAAGCACAATACTTGCCAGGTTCGGAAAACACGCTGGCAGACAATCTAAGCAGGAATATGACAGATCCACACGAATGAAAGTTGCATCCTCAAGTGTTTACAAAAATAATCCAAGCGTGGGGGAGGCCAGACATAGATCTCTTCGCCTCCCACAGGAATCATCAATTGGAAAAGTTTTGTTCAAGGACCTTTCATCCAAAGGCCTGGAGAGTGGACGCCCTTTCATTCAGTTGGACAGCATGGACAGTTTACGCTTTCCCACCTCTGCCTCTTCTGCCCAAGGTGCTCTTGAAAGCAAGAACAGACAGACCGAAGATGATATTGATTGCTCCAGACTGGCCGAGGCAACACTCCTGAGGAGCCTAACACATACTCCTCCCTGGCCACTACCTCTAATGCCTCTTCTGTTGACTCAGCACAGCTACAAAACTCTTCACAGTCAGCTGAAAACACTCAATCTAGCTGCATGGAAAATTCCTTAACACCTCATCAGACACTACTCCCCAAAGAGGTGCAGGACATCATTTTGGAGGCCAGAAGGCCATCTACTAGAAAGGCTTACACCGCAAAATGGAAACGGTTTTGCTCTTGGAATGAGAAAAAAGGCCAGGACCCTAGAAAACTGAATTTGCCTCAGGTACTACAGTATCTAGCTGAGTTGCTGAACAGTGGACTTTCATTTTCCTCCATAAACATCCACGCCTCAGCCATTTCTGCAGAATTCAACACGGATCCACCCTTATTCTCTCACCCACTCTTAAGACAGTTCCTCAGAGGGGCTAAAAATATAAGACCACCAAGGAAGCAACCTGTGCCAGCCTGGGATCTTAATTACATTTTAGAAAAATTAACATTGCCTCCTTTTGAACCAGCTGCCTCAACAGATTTGCAATATTTGTCCTGGAAAACAGCTTTCCTTCTGGCCATTACCTCAGCTCGTAGGGTTTTGGAACTACAAGCCCTCATGGCTGTGCAGCCCTTTCTCATCTTCCATCAGGACAGGGTTTCCCTTCGAACCAATCCATCATTTATGCCTAAAGTAGTATCCAGGGTAGCTTTAAATCAAGCCATACACTTACCTACCTTTTACCCTAATCCTCAAAACAAAGGGGAAAGGCTGCTACACTCCTTAGACATCCATAGACAGCTATGTTACTATTTGGACAGAACAAAGCCTTTCAAAAAATCAGAACAACTTTTTGTGTCCTATGCTGTAGGAGCTCAAGGAAAGCCAGTTACCAAACAGACAATTTCAAAATGGATAGGCCACTGCATACAGTTTTGTTACTCCTATCACGGAAAATCTGTCCCTACAGGCATCAGATCCCACTCCACCAGGGCCACAGCTACCTCTACAGCCTTCCTCAGAGGAGTTCCTACCAAAGATATTTTGGAGGCAGCCACTTGGAGTTCTGTGCATACCTTCACAAAACACTACCATCTGCCTTTATATTCCAAAACTAGAGCAGGCTTTGCCACTGCTGTGTTACAGGGCATTCTGGCTCATCCCAGTTCCACCTAGTGCCTACCACCCTGTGCGTAGCTTTGGGATTCTACCCATCTGTGATTACTGCAGCTGTATGCACGATGAACATAGTACAGTTTTGTTCCTACCATAAATGTAGATGTTCGAGTGCTAATACAGCTGCAGTACAGGTTTCCCTCCCTCCTTCCCCTCTTGGTAAAGGACTAGTGGCTTACACCTCCTCTTGCAACCTAATTTGGGGATGTTCTTCGTCTTCCATTGCTGCAGTCCTGACTATTGGGTATAGTCCGCGTCCAGTCGGCCCGAATACCAGAGCAGGGTACTAATGCGCATGACCGACGCCATATCCTCAGTCTTTGCCGCATGGTCCGATGCAGAAGCAGTTTTGCGAGTGCAGGTTGGCGTTCTGAAATATTTCCGAAACCGGAGTTTCAGACCGAAACAGAGTTGGCTAACATTTTGTTTTTCTTGCCTCAGTATTTTACCGGATGTCAGAAAAAGTGAATAACTGTATTTCTTGTGGGAAACAGATACCTCATAGGGATTATCATACCTTGTGTATACCTTGTTTAGGGCCTGAGCACGGCGTTGTTGGTTGCGCTCTTGTGCTAGGTTTAACAAACGCACTATTAAGAGGAGGTTAGACTGTGCCAGGTTAGTGTTTGGGAAGCGTTGCAATTATAAAATGCCGCCGGATGCTGCGCAAGGATAAAACAGTGAAGCCTAGGGTTGATGAACCGGCAGTCCCGGACGTCGGTTCTTTAGAAGGCTCAGTGGAGCCGGAGGTTTTGCCAGGAGTTTCCATGGAGTCCCAGGCAGAAACTATACTATTACAGGATGTGCCTTCTCAGGAGGTAGGCCAGGCTGAGGGGGCTTCTCAGGTGACTGTTCTTCCCTCTCTTCCTAAGGTAGTTAGAGCCTCTCCTTCTGTTGCCAAAACTTCTTTGAGAGGTAGGCCTAGTTCAGCTTCAGTGGGGGCTTCTCCTAGCATTTCGGTTCTGTACCTAAGAAACATATTCTTTAAATGGCAGAAGAATTTATTTCTATGATTAGAGGTTCTATGCCCCGCCTGATAAGAGGCCTAGGGTAGAACCGAGTTTGATAGTTTTGAACAGTGTTCAGAGGCTTCAGAATCTTCTGTGGAAGATATGCAGGAGTATCCTACTTATTCTGATTCTGATGTGGATGATTCCACTCCTACAGCTTCTCCTGAGGATTTCTCATTTTCAGAGACTCTGCATTCCATGAGGGAGCACTTTAAATGGGAAGGCCAGGATTACTCTGATTCCAGGAAAAGGCTTAGGGAATTCTTGTTTTACCCCAGCATAGGCCTTTAGCTATTCCTCCTGTGTTGAATGTGGTGGAAGATGTTTTGCAGAGGCTTCCCTGAACCCTGACTCTTTGCCTCCTGCTCCTGTTAAGCCTGATAGGTATTATAGGGTGCCCGAGCTCATAAATATTTGTTTAAGAGTCCTAGGGCGGACCCAGAAACTATTTCTCAAGGGCCTAAGGGTGTAAAGGCTTCTGTGGTTAAAAATCCTGTTCCCACTGATAAAGAGGCAAGGGCTTTGGATAGGTGGGGAAAGAAAGTGTATACTTCTTCCACTCTAGCCATGAGAGCATTGAATTGTCAGTTTCACATGCTTAAATATCAGAATTATCTCCTTTCACAATTGAAATCTAAGGTGGATGCTTTGGCGGAAGGTATTGAGTGTAAAGAGTTGCTGGATTTGGTTCACGTGTCTGAACAAGTGGGTAAGCATTCTTTGCAATGTGGTTTTGATGCTGTACAGGCCTCCTCGAGGGTGGCTGCTACCAGTTCTGTTCTTCGCAGGCATGCTTGGTTGAAGGATCAGAATTTAGCTGAGCATGTTAAGACAAGGATTTTGGATGCTCCTTTACAGTCTGATGTGTTGTTTGGATCGCCTGTGGAAGCAGTTTTAAAGAAAATGGAGGACAAAGCTAAGTCTATGCAGACTGTTAAAGATTTTGCAGGTGCAGCCACCAAGTTTAGTAGAAATTGGCCTGCTAAGGGGTGGACATATCCTGCTTATGATTCCCAGTCTAGGGGTAGGTCTAGACGTGGTAGGGGCAGGGCTCAAGGTTCTTTTAGGCCTAGAACAGGAGTTCACCTGCTCAGACTTCTGGTGAGGGCAGGGGTCAGTCCTTTCAAACAAACCCAATGACCTGTCTTTTCAGCTGCCAGCAGATTCACGTTTGGCAGCTCCTTTGGGAGGAAGACTGTCTCTTTTCAAAGAAAATTGGGATTTAATTACTCAAGACAAATGGGTGTTGGATATCATTCACCACGGTTACAGATTTTATTTCCATACAATGCCCCTTTCAAAGGCATGCCAGACGTTCCTCCTCCACAAAGAAAAGAGGCTCACAAGCAAGTTTCTCAGTTACTTCACATAGGGGCCATTCAGCCAGTCCCTGTATCAGAAAGGGGCCTAGGATTTTATTCTCGCCTGTTCCTTGTACCAAAGAAGGGGAACACGTGGAGACCAATTTTGGATTTATCTCTCCTCAACACGTTTTTGGACATTCCCAAGTTCAAGATGTTGAACAGCTTTTACCTCTGCTGGGCAAAGATCACTGGATGGTAACTTTAGATCTCAAGGAAGCTTACCTTCATGTGCCTATAAGGCTAAGTTGCAGGAAGTATCTGCGGTTTCGAGCTGGAAATTCTCATTATCAGTTCTCTGCATTGCCCTTTGGCTTATCTAAGAGTATTCACAAAGGTTCTGGCTCCAGTGATAGCTTACTTCAGGCTTCAAGGAATTCAAATCTATCCTTACTTGGACGACTGCCTGATTCTGGCTCAAGACAAGGAAGACCTTCTACAGCATCTGGAATATGTTATAGCAGTGCTAAGATGCCTAGGGTATTCTGTGAACGAAATAAAGTCCAGTCTAGTACCCTCTCAGGACATGTGCTTTCTGGGTGTGAGACTGAATACAGCAGCCCAGATGGCCTTTTAACCCCGGACAAACAAAAGAGTCTGTCACTTTACTTCCATCAACTATCTCATCAGTCCGTGCTGACTGCAAGGACAGTCCTTCAAGCATTAGGGTTCATGGCATCTTGTATTCTGGTGCTTCCCAATGCCAAACTGCATATGAGGAAGCTACAGTGGTATCTCAAAAATGTATGGACACAGCACTGCCAGGATTTGGACACTGTCATTCAAATAATACCTTGCCTTAACAAGAAATTCTTGTGGTGGGCTCAGGAATGTCACCTAAACAAGGGACTCTCTGTGACCGCCAGAGGCAAGTCAGATCTTAACGACAGATGCCTCGGACCTTGCTTGGGGAGCTCATTTAAATGGAAAGTGGATACAAGACAAGTGGCCTGCCAGACTACAGCATCTACATATCAACATGAAGGAGATGTTAGCAGTCCAGTTTGCATTAATGGCTTTCAAGGAGTTACTTCTTCCAGGGCAGGTGTTGATTCTAACAGACAACACAACTGTCATGTGGTACATCAACAAGCAAGGGGAACACATTCTTATCCTCTATGCAGGCAAGCAATGATTTTATGGGAGATAAGCTTGCAACTAACTCTTCAGGCAAGGTTTCTGCCAGGAGCACAGAACTCCTTAGCAGATGTGTTAAGCAGACAAATCATGGATCCCCAGAAACTGGATCTTCATGTATTTCAGAAACTGACAGTGTCATGGGGAACTCCAGACATAGATCTGTTCGCTTCTCCACTAAACCACCAGCTGCCAAAGTATTGCACAAAGGGTTTCATCACACAGCTTGGAAAGTGGATGCTCTGTCTTTCAGTTGGAAAAACCTTCATGTGTATGCCTTTCCACCTCTGCCTCTTCTTCCAAAGGTGCTATTAAAGGTCAGACAAGACAGGCCAAGGATGATTTTGATAGCTCCAGATTGGCCTCGCAACACTGGTACCCACTACTACGGAGTCTGGTACAGAAGCCTCCATGGCCTTTACCTCTGATTCCTCATCTGTTATCTCAGAAGGACGGTCATCTGCTCAATGTCAAGCTTCATTCTCTTCATCTAACAGCCTGGCATATTCTGTGTTGAAACACAACAGGTCTCAACTTCCTCAACAAGTTTTAAATGTGATTATGGAAGCTAGAAGACCTAGTACAAGGAGAGTGTCATGAAGAAAATGGAAGAGATTTTTATTTTGGAGTACAGCAAAGAATTTGGAGATTTCTGAGCCTAATTTGAGTGTGGCTCTTCAATATCTTACTGAGTTATTGGACAAAGGTTTGTCCTTCTCTTCCATTAAGATTCATGCTGCAGCAATTTCAGCTCACTATGATTGTGACCCACCTTTGTTTTCGATCCTTTGTTCAAGCAGTTTCTTAGAGGGGCAAAGAATATAAGAGAGCTCCTACTCCTGCTTGGGATCTCAATCTTGTGTTGGAAAAACTTACTCTACAACCTTTTGAGCCTGCAGCTACTGCTGAATTGAAATACTTGTCATGGAAGACTGCTTTTCTGTTGGCTATTACTTCTGCAAGAAGGGTGTCTGAGTTGCAGGCCCTTATGGCAGTAGAGCCCTTTTGATTTTCCATAAGGATAGGGTATCATTACGCACTAATCCTTCCTTTATGCCTAAGGTGGTTTCTAGTGTGGCTTTAAACCAAACTATTCATTTGCCTTTATGCAGATCCTCAAAATAAAGGGGAAAAGATTTTGCATACTTTAGATGCACACAGGCATTATTTAAGCAGAACTAAGGATTTTAGGCAGTCTCAGCAGTTGTTTGTTTCTTTTGCTTTGAGTTCACAGGGCAAGCCTGTGTCCAAACAAACTATTTCTAGGTGGATTGGCTTTGCATTGCATTTTGTTATTCCCATCATGGCAAGGAGATTCCAGCTGGGATTAGGCCTCATTCCACTAGGGCTACTGCCACTTCAACAGCATTTCTAAGGGGGGTGGCAACTAAGGATATTTTGGAAGCAGCTACTTGGAGTTCAGTGCATACTTTCTCTAAGCATTATCACCTTCCTATCTACTCTAAGTCTAGGGCTGGTTTTGCCACAGCTGTTTTGCAAGGCATGTTGTCAGCTCCTACTTCCTTATGATTTGCCAGCCTCCCTTACCTCTGCTTTGGGATTCTGACTGCAGCAATGGAAGACGAAGAACATAGTACAGTTTTGTACCTACCATAAATGTAGATGTTCGAGGATTCCATTCCTCCTTCCCTCTGTATTTAGGGGTGGTTGTGTAGGTGAGTTTACATGCTTATATTTTGTATATATTGTTGTATATATTGTACATGTTTTGGTGCAGGTTTTTGGGACTTGTCTTTTAGGGTCTTCTGACATCTGGGGCAAGAAAAGAGGTCATGCGCATAGTATACTCTGGTATTGACTATACCCAATAGTCAGGACTGCAGCAATGGAATCCTCGAACATCTACATTTATGGTAGGTACAAAACTGTACTTTATCCTTCTATGATGTATTTGCTTGCAACTACTGTTTTTTGATTACATTGCATTGCTTGAATATATATATATATATATATATATATATATATATATATATATATATATAATTTATGTATTGCCTTCCTTCTGGGGGCTCCTGACATCTGGGGCAAGAAAAGACTGAAGAATATGGCGTCGGCTGTGTCTTATATACCCCTGTCGCACTGACGTCAGGGAAGAGAGCGACGACAACCGACGCCGGACCAAGACTTTGGAATTCGGCCGACCGAGGACCCGCCTGACAGCAGAGAACCCCATCTGTGATTACTGCAGCTGTATTAGCACTCAAACATCTACATTTATGGTAGGTACAAAACTGTACTATTTATTGCATGCAATTGAACAAGTGGGAAAGCATACTCTGCAGTGTGGTTGTGATTCATTAGAGGCTTCTTGTAGAGCCGCAGTTACAGGCTCTGTTATTCGAAGGCATGCTTGGTTGAAAGAACAAAGTTTACCTGACCATGTTAAAGTAAAATTACTGGATGCTCCACTACAGCATATTTTGTTTGGTGTTAAGGCAGAAGAAGTGTTAAAGAAAATGGAGGATAAAGCAAAATCTATGCAGACCGTGAAGGATTTCTTACAGGTTCAACCACCTAGATTTAGCAGAAACTGGCCTTCAAAAAAATTGGTCCTTTCCAGTGTCAGATAGGCCACAAAGAGGCAGATCTCAGCCCCAAGGTTCCTACAGACCTAAACAATGGGGTGCTTCAGCCCCCAAAGGAGGGCAAGACAAATCACAACCTTATAGGAAACAGTCCCAATGACTTTCCTCTACAAATGCCAAGTACTTACCTTTTGGCAGCACCCCTAGGGGGAAAGCTAGCACTTTTCTCAAAAAATTGGCACATAATCACCCAGGACCAATGGGTGCTGAATATTGTTTCTCAGGGTTACAGGGTCCACTTCCACACGCTTCCAAAATCAAAGGGTACGCCAGACCTGCCACAAAAACTAATGGGCAGAGGCCCAAAAACAAATTGCTGCTCTTAAGGACATGGAAGCTATTCAAAGAGTTCCACTGCAAGAACAGGGACAAGGATTTTACTCAAGACTTTTCTTAGTACCCAGAAAGGACAAAGCCTGGAGACCAGTACTGGACCTGTCAATCCTAAATTATTTCCTGGATGTTCCAAAATTCAAAATGTTACACTACAGCAACTTCTGCCCATGCTGGGCAAGAAGGCTTGGCTAGTTACTTTGGAACTCAAGGAGGCATACCTGCATGTCCCAGTCAGACAATCTTGCAGAAGATACCTCAGATTCATAGCAGGCTCAATGCATTACCAGTTCTCTGCACTGCCCTTTGGCTTATCTACTGCGCCCAGGGTCTTCACAAAATGCCTGGCACCAGTAATTGCATTTTGCAGACAAAAAGGAATTCAAATATATCCCTACTTGGACGGCTGCCTTATTCAAGCAGAGAGCAAGGACATTCATCTACAGCATCTGGTGTTTGTAAAAAGATTACTAATTTGCCTAGGGTACACAGTAAACGAAAAGAAATCAAAACTAGTGCCCTCTCAAGAGATAATATTCCTGGGTGCAAGCTTAAGTACAACTGCCCAGATGGCTTATCTCACGCCAGACAAACAAAGGCAACTGACTCATTACTTTCAAATGATGGCAACAAAAACCCAGCTCCCTGCAAGAAAAATTCTGCAGGCCCTGGGCTTCATGGCATCCTGCATTCTACTAATTCCATATGCAAAACTGCATATGAGGAAACTACAGTGGTATCTGAAAAGTGTTTGGACTCAGCATTGTCACAGCCTGGAGACAATCATAACTTTAATTCCCTGCCTACAACAGGAGTTTTGATGGTGGTCCCAGGCCTGTCACCACAACAAGGGACAGCCTTTCACCTTACCCACAGCCAGGTAGACAATAACAACGGATGCATCGGATTATGCCTGGGGGGCACATATGGCAGGAAAATGTATTCAGGGCACATGGCCCAAGGAATAAATGCATCTTCACATCAATCAAAAAGAGATGCTAGCTTTTCAGAATGCCCTGACAGCTTTCAAGGACCTACTACATCCAGGACAACTATTAATAAAGACGGACAATACCACAGTTATGTGGTACATAAACAAGCAAGGGGGCGCACATTCCTACCCCCTCTGCAGGCAAGCCATGACTTTGTGGAACACAGCACTGACCTATCAAGTACATCTGCAGGCACAATTCCTGCCAGGAACAAAAAAGACACTGGCAGACGAACTAAGCAGAAATCTCATGGATCCTCACGAATGGAAACTAAATCCACAGGTGTTCAGCATGATAACGAGGAAATGGGGATGCCCAGACATAGATCCTTTTGCCTTCCCTCACAATTACCAAATACAGAAATTCTGCACAAGAACTTATCACTCTCAAGCATGGAAAGTGGATGCTCTATCATTCAGCTGGAAAGGCCTGACAGTCTATGCCTTCCCTCCGATGCCTCTTCTTCCCAAGGTGCTCTTAAAAGTCAGACAAGAAAGGCCAAAAATTATCCTGATTGCCCCAGACTGGCCACCAATCCTAAAGAACTTGTCTCAAGGCCCAGCTTGGCTTCTACCTCAAATACCTCACCTTCTGACACAGCAAAACAATCAGATTCTGCACAGTCAATTCAAAACCTTAAATCTGGCAGCTTGCAGATAATGTAGCCACTCAGACTGCACCTCTATCTAAAGCTGTTATGGATGCCATTTTATAAGCCAGGAGGCCCAGCACTAGGAAATCTTATGCAGAAAAATGGAAGAGATTCTGTGCTTGGAACCAGGCACAAGGCCTCGAACCACTTGTCCCTAATATACCTCAGATTTTACAATACCTAACTGAGATGCTGGACAAAGGCCTATCTTTCTCATCAATTAAAATCCATGCCTCTGCCATTTCAGCTCATTACAATACGGACCCTCCTATTTTTTCACATCCTGTACTACGACAGTACCTCAGAGGGGCAAAAAATATAAGACCGCCAAGGAGAGCACCAGTACCAACTTGGGATCTCAACTTTGTTGTAGAAAAACTCACACTGCCTCCTTTTGAACCAGCCAGCACAGCTGATCTAAAATTCTTATCATGGAAAACTGCTCTGCTCCTAGCAATAACTTCAGCAAGAAGAGTTTCAGAGTTACAGGCATTAATGGCTGTGGAACCTTTCATCATTTTCCATCAGGACAGGGTTTCTCTTAGAACAAACCCAACATTCATGCCAAAAGTGGTCTCCAATGTGGCCTTGAACCAAACCATCCATTTACCTACTTTCTACCCAAATCCCCAGAATAAAGGGGAGAGACTTCTGCATGCTTTGGATATACACAGACAGCTATGATTCTACTTGGACAAAACAAAAGCCTTCAGAAAAACTGATCAACTGTTTGTAGCCTATGCTGCAGGATCACAAGGAAAGCCTATTACAAAGCAGACAATTTCAAAATGGATAGGACATTGCATCCACTTCTGTTATGCTCAACATGGCAAATCAGTGCTTAAGGGCATTGGGCCTCATTCTACCAGAGCAGCAGCCTTTCTCAGAGGAGTACCAACCAAAGACATTTTAGAAGCTGCAACCTGGAGCTCAGTGCACACTTTCACCAAGCACTACCACTTACCTCTCTACTCTAAATCCAGAGCAGGCTTTGCCACTGCAGATGTCCTTCAAGGATGCATCTGCAGTCCTAACAAATGGGTTGTCCTGGCCTCAGGCAGCCCTTCAGTCGGCCAGATTCCAAAGTTTGGGTCTGGCCTCGGCTGATGTCGCACTTCACCTGACGTCATAGCTGCAGTTCAGCGGGTATAAAGGCATCAGCCGACGCCATTTTCCTCAGTCTTTCTTGCCGCGTGGCGCCCGAAGCAGAAGCTGTTCGCAAGTGCAGGTCGGTCAGAACCAGAGATTGCTACTACCGAAGACTTCTAAAAAGCTAAGTACCCCATTGGGGACTCTTTCTTGCCTCAGCCGATGTCAGAAAAAGTGAATAACTGTTTAACTTGTGGGAAACAAATACCTCATAAAGATTTCCACTCTTACTGCCTGCCTTGTTTAGGCCCAGACCACGACGTAGCAGCCTGTCTAGCCTGTGCTTCTTTCAACCGACGGACACTTAGACGTCGGTCGGAATTTGCTGAGGAGTTTTTCGGCTCCGCTTTTGCTTACAACATGCCGTCGGAAACTCCGACTTCACAATTAGCTAAAAAGCGCAAGGAAAAGGACCGACACTCGCGGTCCGCGGTTTCGGCCGAAACCGCGGTTCAGTCAACAGCGAGTGTCTCGGTTTCGGCTGAAACCGAGCCCTCTGTTCTTCCTTCGGCCGAATGCTTGCCTCCCACCGAGGCCTCAACCAGCATGGCTGAATCTGCTACTGAAATTCCACCTGCTCTTACAGGTCCACAGGAATTATCTGATACTATCCCTTTAGATATATCCACTCCTGCACGTGGAGCTGCTAGGCCCCCTGCATCCATGTCGATTAAGGCTTTTGCCAGGGCTAAAGCAGCAAAATCAACCAAGACTGTGCCTATTAAGACCCCCTCTCACAGGCCTAGCTCTAGTACTCAAATGCTTAGTCTAGCTGAGGATCTCATTTCTTTGATCAGGGGATCCCAACCTCACCCTGACAGGGCCTCTCACCCACCTCCAGAGAAGAGGCCTAGAGCAGAGCCCCCTGAGCCAGTTTCTTCAGATTACTCTTCTGATGATTCAGAAAATACAAACCCTCCAGAAGGCCCTTATTCTCCTTATGAGGACTCTGATGCAGAAGAATCCATTCCTTCTGCCTCTCCGCCTGAGGAATTTTCTTTTGGGGAAACCTTGCATGCTATGAGGGAACAATTTCAATGGCAGGGCCAGGATTTTTCAGACTCTAGGAAAAGGCTTAGGACCTTTTTGCATTTGCCACAGCATAGGCCTTTAGCCATTCCTCCAGTACTTACTGTTGTGGATGATGCATTTAATGATGCTTGTACTGCCCCTGATTCACTTCCTCCGGCCCCTGCTAAAGCCGACAGGTACTACAGGGTTCCGGACACACATTATCATTTGTATAAGGCTCCTTTTGCAGATCCTGAAACTATTTCACAGGGACCCAAGGCCGTAGCAGCTACCTCTGCCAAAAACCCCCTCCCCTCTGAAAGGGAATCTAGGGCCTTAGAGAGATGGGGTAAAAAAGTTTATACTTCTGCTACTCTTTCGGCTAGGGCCTTAAACTGTCAATTCCACATGATTCAGTATCAGGAATTTATGTTAGACCAGTTATGTCCTCGCCTGAACCATTAGACAAAAAGTCTCTTCAGGAAATGGTACATAACATACAGCAGGTCAGTAATCATTCCTTAAAATGCGGCTATGATGCACTGGAGGCTTCCTTTTAGATCAGCTATGATGGGTACAGTGATCAGAAGGCATGCATGGTTAAAAGAGCAGTCCTTACCAGACCATGTAAAATCAAAGCTCCTAGATGCTCCCATGGATAAGCATAATTTGTTTGGCTCACCTGCACAGCAGGTGCTGAAGAAGGTGGAAGAGAAAGCAAAATCTGTCCAGACAGTCAAGGATTTCTTACAGGTCCAGCCTCCAAGATTTAGTAGGAACTGGCCTTCCAAGAATTGGTCCTTTCCAGACACCACCAGAGCACAGAGAGGCAGGAATAGGCGCCCAAGAGGCAGGGGTCAATCCAGAGGTGCCTACAGGGGCGTCAGTGGCAGCCTAACAACCAGCTGGTACTGCCACAGATCCAGCCACTACCACTTCCACAGGACAATCACAGTGACTTGGCTCTGAGACCGCCTACCAGGGAACAACTAGATGCACCCTTAGGCGGAAAACTAGCCTTATTTTCAGTAAACTGGCATTACATCACAGGAGACAAATGGATTTTACAGACAATAGACAAAGGTTACAGGTTTCACTTCCATACTCTACCAAGGAAGAGAGGAGTGCCAAACCTACCTCCAAATCAAAAGACAAAAGCTCTAGAACAAATAGACAACTTAATAAGGATGAGAGCTATAGAAAAGGTACCGTCTGTGGAACAAGGGCAAGGATTTTACTCCAGACTCTTCCTGGTGCCAAGAAAAGAAAACCAATGGAGACCTATTCTAGACCTGTCCGCTCTGAACACATATCTCATTGTTCCAAAATTCAAGATGCTGACCCTACAGCAGCTTCTTCCCATGCTGGGCAAGGAGTGGCTGGTAACTCTAGATCTCAAGGAGGCATACCTGCACGTCCCCATACGACCAAATTGCAGAAGATACCTCAGATTTCTTGCAGGATCAGAGCATTATCAATTCTCAGCATTGCCCTTTGGCTTATCTACTGCGCCCAGAGTATTCACGAAATGCCTGGCATCAGTAATTGCTCATTGCAGGCTTCAGGGAATTCAAATTTACCCTTACCTGGACGACTGCCTGTTACAAGCGGACAACAAAAACAAATTAGCAAAAGATTTGAAAAAGGTCATTCATCTGCTACAAGCCCTGGGATACACAGTCAATATAAAAAAGTCAAGGCTGATACCATCCCAGAGGATAACTTTCTTGGGTGCAGAACTGGACACATCAAATCAAATGGCATCCCTCACAGCAGAAAAGCAGAAGCACCTTCCTCTCTATTTCATGGCATTAACAACGCAGAACCAGCTAACAGCAAGGAAGGTCCTGCAAGCCCTGGGTTACATGGCATCCTGCATAATATTGATTCCACATGCCAGACTACATATGAGGAAGTTGCAATGGTACCTAAGGAATTTATGGTCTCAGCACAAGCACAGCCTAGAAACCCAAATTCCAATAATTCCATGCCTGAAGCAAGAATTCCAATGGTGGGCTCAGGCCTGTCAATTGAACAAAGGACTGCCCTTCCACAGGCCTCAAACAAGCCAGACTATCACCACGGACGCCTCAGACCTCGGTTGGGGGGCACACATGCTGGACAAGTGCATACAAGGCTTATGGACTCAAGACCAGCTGAACCTACACATAAATCAAAAGGAGATGCTGGCAGTAAAACTGGCAATTCAGACATTCAGACCGTTTCTTCAACAAGGTCAATTGCTGATAAGGACGGATAACACCACAGTCATGTGGTACATCAACAAACAGGGAGGCACACATTCATACCCTCTATGCCGGATGGCAATGGACCTCTGGAATGTGGCCCTGAGCTTCAGCATTCAGCTCCAGGCAATATTTGTACCAGGAAAAGAAAATATACTAGCAGACATCCTAAGCAGAACTACCACGGATGCCCACGAATGGATGCTGCATCCAGACATCTTCAAATCCATTACAAGGAAATGGGGACTACCAGAAATAGACTTATTCGCATCCCCACACAACCACCAATTGAAAAAATTCTGCACAAGGACATACCACCCTCTGGCTTGGAAGGTGGACTCCCTATCTTTCAGTTGGGAAAACCTGACAGCATATGCATTCCCACCTCTTCCTTTGATGCACAAGGTGCTATTGAAGATCAAAGAAGACCGCCCAAGGATCATCCTGATAGCTCCAGACTGGCCGAGGCAGCATTGGTACCCATTACTGAGGAGTATGTCTCGGGAACAGATATGGCCTCTGCCCCTAGTTCCCTTACTGCTAACACAGAACAACTTCAAAACCCTGCATCCAAACTTGAAAGCGTTGCAGCTAGCTGCCTGGAACATTGCATAAGACAAAATAACCCAGATTTATCTCAAAGGGTTAAAGACATTATCTTGGAGGCTCGCAGACCCTCAACAAGGAAAACTTATTCAGCAAAATGGAAAAGATATCTCTTTTGGAGTGCAGCTAAAGGAGAAGATGTGTCACTGGTAAACATAGCTAACATCCTGGAATACTTGGCAGAACTTTTCCACAATGGCCTGTCCTATTCTTCCATTAAGATTCATGCATCAGCTATTTCAGCAGAATACAACATGGACCCTCCAGTCTTCTCTCATCCTCTACTCAGGCAGTTTCTGAGAGGAATTAAAATGTAAAGCCACCAAGGAAGCCACCATTGCCGCATGGGACTTGAACTTTGTGCTGGAAAAGTTGACACTCCCTCCTTTTGAACCAGCAGCAACAGCAGAATTACAGTACTTATCATGGAAAACTGCTTTCCTGCTTGCAATCACTTCAGCAAGAAGGGTTTCTGAATTACAGGCATTAATGGCAGTACAGCCCTTCCTTATCTTCCATCAAGATAGAGTGTCCATGAGAACTAATCCTACTTTTATGCCAAAGGTGGTCTCCAGGGTATCTCTAAACCAAGCTATCCACCTACCTACATTCTTCCCCAACCCACAGAACAGGGAGAAAGATTATTACATACCTTGGATGTACATAGGCAATTCGCTACTACCTGGACAGAACCAAGAGCAATAGAAAAACTGACCAGCTACTGGTAGCATATGCAACAGGAATGGAAGGAAAAGCAATTTCAAAACAGACAATCTCAAAGTGGATAGGAAATTGCATTAGATTTTGTTACTCTTACCATGGAAAGACAACTCCAGAAAACATCAGACCTCACTCCACAAGGGCTACAGCCACTACTACAGCTTTCTTACGAGGAGTGGCTACCAAAGACATTTTAGAGGCTGCTACTTGGAGCTCCGTGCATACATTTGCCAAGCATTATAACCTACCCTTATACTCCAGATCCCGAGCAGGTTTTGCCACTGCTGTTTTGCAAGGGATCTTAACTACACCATAATCTAATTATTACCTCCTCCACCAGTTTGGCTATGGTATTCTACCCATTTGTTAGGACTGCAGATGCATCCTTGAAGGACATAGTACAGTTTTGTACCTACCATAAATGTAGATGTCCGAGAGGTATGCATCTGCAGTCAGGATTACCCACCCTCCTTCCCCTCTGTGGTACTCCTAGGGTATTTGCCCATCTTGTAGCTAGCTGGGAGAATCTATTATGGTGTATTTGTTTGTATATATGTATATACTTGTTTATTTCTATTTGCTCTCTATTGTTTGGAAACATTTGCATTTATCCAAATTTAGCCTTCCTAGAGGGCTCCTGACATCTGGGGCAAGAAACACTGAGGAAAATGGCGTCGGCTGATGCCTTTATACCCGCTGAACTGCAGCTATGACGTCGGGTGAAGTGCGACATCAGCCGAGGCCAGACCCAGACTTTGGAATCCGGCCGACCGTAGGGCTGCCTGAGGCCAGGACAACCCATTTGTTAGGACTGCAGATGCATACCTCTCGGACATCTACATTTATGGTAGGTACAAAACTGTACTTTCTGCAGGGCCTGGTAGCCTCTCCCAATCCAATTTAGACCCAGCCACCCAACCTCAGCTTTGGGATTCTACCCAAGTGTAAAGACTGCAACAGTGAAACACGATGAACATAGTACAGTTGTGTACCTACCATAAATGTAGATGTTCGAGTGTATTCACTGTTGCAGTCCAGGTTACCCACCCACCACCCCCCTCTTCATTGCTGGGACTTTTCTGCACTTCTCAACTCTATACAACCTATGTGGTGTATTTGCTCGTAGGTGAAGGAAATGTTTATAGTATGGTTTTTGGCATATTTTTTTTTTATCTTTCCAGCCTTCCTATTTGGGGGCACCTGACATCTGGGGCAAGAAAAACTGAAGAAAATGGCATTGGTTGCAACATTTATACCCCTGGCGCACTGACGTCAGGGAAGAGGTGACAGCAACCGACGCCGGACCATGACTTTGGAACGCGGGCCGACTGCGGGACGCCTGCCAGCAGGATAACCCAAGTGTAATGACTGCAACAGTGAATACACTCTAACATCTACATTTATGGTAGGTGCACAACTGTACTTTCTGGATCCATGGCCAGACTTTCTATTTTACTCATCCAGTCAGCCTCATTGAGATGTAAAGATCCTGAAATTGACCACATGGTTTCTCCAATTCCAATGATGGCCAGAGATGCCAGGCTTTCTCCTTCAGCTATACTTTTTTGTCTTTACCACAAAACCTAGCACTAAAAAGGTGTACATTAGTAAATGGAAGAGATTTGCTATGTGGGCTTCCTCTAAATGTTTAGTCCTTTTTTCACCATTACCATCTGTCTTTAGACTTTTTGATAGGCTTTTTTTCGAAAGGTGCTAGCTTCTCTACCATCAAAGTAAAATTAACAGTCATATCCAGCTTTCACATGGGTCAAAACCAAACCTGTGTTGCTTTTTTAAAATTCCTAAGGCCTTTTTGAAGTGAACTTTCCTTCTCAGATTTCCAGTTAGAGATCCACTTCTTCTACGAGATATTACTGTGATGTTTCAAGCCCTAACTAGGTCTCCCTTTGAGCCAGCATCTTCAGCAGAACTAAAATTTCTTTGCTGAAAATGATTTTTCTAATAGCAGTTGTCTCAACTAGGGTAATTTCAGAGTTGCAGACATTGCCCTGCAGACCTGCTTTTCTAATTTTTCATAAGGATGGGGTTTCAGTACACACCAGTCCTCACTTTCAGCCTAAAGTAGCCTCAGCAACAGATCTTAATCAGAAGATTAACCTGTCGGTTTTATTCCCAAGTTTTTCAAAGGAGGTTTTACTTACATTTGATGGATGTTCATTGTCAACTGAGATTGTACCTACATCACACCATTAGGTAACATACCAGCTTTTTCTCTTTTCAAAAGACAAATTGGAACAAGGAGTTTCTAAAGTGACTTTATCCAGGTGGCTGTATTACTGCATTACCTCTGTTTATAAAGAAATGAGATTAGTATTACCACGCAAGCCCAAGGCTCACTCAAATAGAACAGTGGCTACCTTCTGTCTAATTTGCTAGAGTACCCATAGGTGAGATTTGTGCTGCATCATCTCGGTCAGCTCTTCATAGTTTTGTGTCACATTACAAGCTAGATGTGTAATCCAGGTCCCATGCGTCATTTGGCTCCACCATACTTCAGAATATCCTTCCATGAGACTTAGCAGGATTTTCTGGTAGCTAGGAATCAGTCCCATCTGTTGAGTCATATGGAAAAGACATCAGATATGAACGTTACTTACTTGCCATGATGCTAGACTCAAGTTGTCTTGTTCCATCCAGCTCAACATTCCTTCCCTCCATCCCCCTTCTTAAATTGTGATGTAATGGCCCTTGAGTGATCGACTGGGCCTGACCAGGGGCTTGTCTTGTATTCAGCATAGAGTTGTTTCCTCATCCATATCCTATTTCATAGATCAGTCATTCTGTTTTTTGTCCATCAGTTGAGGTACTAAGTTTAAGCAGGCAAACATAAGCTGAGGTATTCTTGGGACAAGATGGGAGTTATGGATAGAGGAGGAGACTGAGCCTTGGATCCAAGCTCTTGAAAACTGCACTGAGATTGGATCCAGCAGCTCATCTGTTAAAATGGATGGAACAAGACAACACGGATCTAGCAGAACTTTCATTTAGATTTGGTTCTAATTGATTACTTTGTGATTCCTGATGTAAACTGCTTATTGTATAAACACTATATTAGTGTAGTATGAAGCTTGGGTGCCATTCTGTGACACACTCAGTGGAATACTGAACTTTACATATTCTCTGGAAGTAGATGTATAGATACTGCAGGCAGAGACCCCACCTGATAATGTGCCCCAGCAATGTACTCAACACGCGTATGTGTGAAAGGGAACACTGCACAATGGCATGGCACCATCATGTCCATCTGTGGTAGTGGTGCCAATTGTGGGTGCAGGTCATAGAGTGGAGGAAGGGACACTAAGGTCATGAAGGCCCCTGCACTTTGGGGTAGATATGGAGATGCTTTCTTCATCAGTTCATAGGTAGGTACTAGGCTATTGGCCCTAGGGCCTATATAAGCCTAGCCAAATGATACCCTGACTTTCGCACCCAAGAATATTATTTTCCTGTGCCCCTGTCGAGCAGAGCCACAGAAGTGATCACCTGGGTGAATTTCCCATCTCCCATCCAATCATCAAGATTTTTCTTGAAGAGTGCTAATGAGGAGCTTTGTTTGATATAGATAGGTAGTTTGTTCCAGAGTATGGGAAGTCTCTGGGACAGGAATCTATACCTCCAGCATGTTCTGTTTATTATGGTGACAAGGTTTAGGTCCCTAGAGCGTGTAGCTCGGAGGGATTGGGATTTCTTTAAGTGGAGCATGTCCAACAGCTCTTGGTTTGACATAGCTTTGTATGTTAGGCAGAGATCGCCTCTGAGTAGGCGATATGCGACGGAGTAAAGCTAAAGTTTTTTGAGACAGTTTGCGTAGGGCATCTGTTTGAGGCCGGTAATCTTCTTTATGAGGTATTTCTGCAGCCTTTTTAATTGTTGTAGATGTCTTGTGAGGTACATACCAAAAGGGGTGTTGTACTCTGTAATGGGTCTAATGAGTGATGAGTAGAGGGGAACAATGACCTCTTTTTTTTCCTGGATGAGAAACCTTTTGTGATGAGATGTGCCACATGGAAGGATTTCCTGGCTACTGTGGCAATGTGATTATCAAAGGAGAAGCTACTGTCCACCTGTGTCCCAAGGTCTCTTATCACACTTTTGGTGTTAAGTAGACTACCGCCTATGTGGTAGTTCATGGATACAGAATTTTTACCAAAAGGATGCACTTTTTGGCATTGAGCTTGAGGCCATGGCTTTGACACCAGGCATCTGTCACAGTGAGGCCCTTTTGTAGGATGTCCACATCGTTAGGAGTTTTTATTATGGCTCCTAGTCTGCAGCCATCTGCGAACTTTGTTAGCCAAAGACCTTCTGTGTTAGCCTGTACTTCAGATAAGTAGATATCAAACAGGAGAGGACCCAGGACTGAATCCTGTGGTACTCCACTTGTCACTGGTCTGAAGTTGGATTTAGAGTCTGCTACTTTCACAGTGTGGGTTCTGTCAGTGAGCCAGTTGGCAACCCATCTTGTGACATAGGGATTTGTACCTAGTTTAGTGAGTTTGTCTATAATTCCAGAGTGGGGGATGGTGTCAAAAGCCTTGGTGAGATATAGATGGGCTTTGTGAACCACCTTACCCTCATCTACAGCTTTGGTGACCGCTTCAAAGAAGTCTTTCAGGTTTAGGAGACATGATCTGCCTTTTACAAAACCAAACTGGGTAGGATCTAGAGTTTGGAGATTACCAATGTCATTGTTTATAAGTTCCATGATAATACGTTCCATGGCCTTGCAGACCAGGCTCATTGGGCTAATGGGGGCAATAGTTCCTGGGGACCGTGGTGGCTCCCCCTTTGTGGAGTGGGATAACCGTTGCTGCACACCATTCAGTGGGCACAAAGCCTGAGGTGAGGCTATGATTGAACAGGGTACTTATGTGAGGTGCCAGTTCATTCTTTTTTTTGTGTAGAACGCAGCCTGGGATGTTGGCAGGTCCCACGGATGCTGTGCTCTTGGCTTTGGAGAGTGTTTTTTTTTACCTGTACGGCCATGATTACAAGAACTTTGCATTCTTCCGGTATAGAGATGGGCCCTTTAGGGGGTGAGAGAGGGGTAAAGTTAGCACTGAACCATCTGCCAGGATGTTGGCAATATCAATTGATTCTGTATATTTAGTGCCATTGTGCTGTAACTCAGAGCAGATCTGAGTGTTGCCATTGAGATTCGTGACATAGCTATAGAATGCTTTGGTGGCTGGCTTTAGAATCAGTAGTGATTTTGTTTTCGTAACTAGCTTTGGAGGATTTTATGAGGGATCTCAGCTTCTTACTGAAGCTGACCAGGGAGTTCCTCCAATCATGGGATTTTACTCTTTTTTAACAGTTTCTTCTGTTGTAGAGTTTGTTTATGGCAGTGGACCATCAGATTGGCTTCCTTTTTTTGGAGGATAGCATCTTGGTTCTGTTAGAGATAGCACAATCCATGCTGTCGTGTAAGTGTGCATTTATATAGGATTCAGCAGTCGTACCTCTATTTTCCGTCAGCATGGGTATCGTGAAGTTTGCCTCTTCTGTCTTAAGAGGCATGAAGTTGGCTTTGGAGAAATTTTTTTATGGTGGTTTCCCTAATGGGGGGTGGGGGTGGGATGTGGATGTCTAGGGTGATTAGCTTGTGGTCAGATCTGACCAACGAGGAATTGACTGCCCATGTTGGTAATGACCAGGTCTGGGATATTGCTGCTCCTGGTGGGGGTGTGGATAAGTTGATCCAAGGTGTTGGGATTTATGAATTCCAGAAAACGTTGAGCACAAGAGTTGGTACATGATTAGTTTTCCCAGTTAATGGTAGGTGAGATCGCCCATTGTAAGGGTGTTAGGTTGTACCCTAATATTTTCCAGTGTGTCATAGGTTCATAGGTAGGTACTAGGCTATTGACCCAAGGGCCTACGTAAGCCTAGCCAGAAAGATTGCATAGCTTACGCCACCCAAGAAAGTTATTTTCCTGTGCCACTGTCCAGCAGGCAAAAAGAAGTGATCCCCGGGGTGTATTTCCTATTTCCCATCCACTCATCAAGATTTTTCTTGAAGAGTGCTAATGAAGAACTTTGCTTGACATAGATGGGTAGCTTGTTCTAGAGTATAGGAAGTCTCTGGGACAGGAATCTATCCCTCCAGCATGTCCTGTTTATTGTGGTGACAAAGATTAGGTCCCTAGAGCGTGTAGCTCGGAGAGATTGGGATTTCTTTAGGTGTAGCATGTCAGGAAATGAGTGGGAATCCTGGGACATGGTGGGGGATCTGTAGCAAGCTACAATTTGGATTGCGGTCTTGCCTAGAGTTAGTTGCACTTGGATAATCTCGGATGCATTATGCTGCGCAACTAGCCTGGAGGTGTGGATATCCTTAATGAATATGGACACGCCTCCGCCTTTAGTGTTTCGGTCCAGGTTAGGTGGCCGAAAGGTGTGGTATGAATTATAGCCTGGTAATGCAGGGGTGCTCTCTGGAGCCTTGAACCAGATGTTCTTCGTGTTTCACTGTTGCAGTCATTACATTTGGGTAATCTGCTGGCAGGTTGCCCTCAGTCAGCCTGAATTCCAAAGTCTTGGATCCTGTGTCGGATGCTGTCTCTTCTTCCATGACATCAGGTCGTCAGGGGTATAAAACATGCAGCCGACGCCATTTTCTTTAGTCTTTCTTGCCGTGCAGTGCCCGAAGCAGAAGCATTTCGCAAGTGCCGGTCGGCCGACTACTGAAATATTCGAGTTTGAGTTTCAGAACCGAAGTCTTCACTAAAGCCAAGTACCCCATTGGGGAAACTTTTTTTTCTTGCTCCATACCGATGTCAGAAAAAGTTAATAATTATATTACTTGTGGGAAGCAAATACCTCATAAGGATTCCATTTATAATGTATTTCTTGCCTAGGCCCTGATCACAACGTGTCTGGCTGTCGATTTTGTGCTAGATTTAACCAACACACTATTAAGCATCGGTATATTTTTGCCTCAAAGTATTTTGGAAACAGATTTAACTACCCAGAAATGTCGGATAGCAACCCGACTACCGGAGTACATAAAAAAACGCAAAGAAAAGGACAGAGAAAGACAGTTGAGATCCAAAACCAATGACGAAGCTTCTCCTAAGCCAGTCGCCAGTTCGCCCGTACTCAGTGAGGCACTTTCCCAGCCCCTGATACCCGCTACTTTCGAGTCGCAGGCCTCTACCGACACCCATGTGGAGTCCAGCATTCCGCAAGATACTCAAGGTATTGGACCGACGGATGTATCTCCCTCGGATGGGTCCGGAGCCGACTTCTGATGGTGTATTCAGACCTCAACGTTTGTATATCAAATAGATGACAGCTGCAAAACCAAAAACAAAAGCAACTTCTAAAACTAAAAATACCGATGCATGAGCCACGTGCACAGGCCTCTATGCCTAAAAAACAGATGATCAAAATGGCTGAAGACCTTATTACCTTGATCAGGAGTACCCATCCGATAAGAGGCCTAGGCAAGACACTGATTATGAATCTTCAGATCAGGTTTCTATTTCTTCTGATTCCTCTTCTGATCAGGAATTGTCTATACCTCCCTATGAGGATTCAGATGCAGAGGAGTCTATACCATCTGCATCACCTCCTGAGGATTATTCATTTGGAGAAACCTTGCATGCTTTGAGGGAACATTTTCACTGGAAGAGTCAAGATTTCTCAGAATCAAAAAAGAGGCTCAGGGATTTCCTCCTCCTCCCTCAGCCATACCCCCTGTTTTAGACATTGTGGATGATGTGTTTTCGGAGTCAAGCTTGACCCCTGACTCCTTACCTCTGACTCCCAGCAAGCCTGACCGATATTACAGGGTCCCTGACTCACATTAATTCTTATTTAGAAACCCTGCTGCTGTTCCTGAAACTATTTCACAGGGTCCAAAGGGAGTTGAGGCCTCAACAGCAAAAAACCCTACCCCATCTGACAAAGATTCAGGAGCACTGGATAGATGGAGAAAAAAGGTTTATACATCTGCTACCTTGGCAATAAGGGTCTTAAACTGTCAATTTCATATGCTCAAGTATCAACATGTTATGGGATTGCTAAAATAGAAAATGATGTTGATTTCTGAATGTGCAGAAAATAAAGAAATGCAGGAATTATTGCATGCAGCTAAACAGGTTGGAAAGCATACTTTGCAATGTGGTTTTGATTCCTTAGAGGCCTCCTGCAGGGCCGCAGTTACTGGATCTGTAATAAGGAGGCATGCCTGGCTAAAGGAACAAAATTTTCCTGATCATGTTAAAGCTAAATTGTTAGATGCACCTTTACAGCATGATACTCTGTTTGGAATTAAGGCAGAAGAGGTTTTATGGAAATGGAAGACAAAGCTAAGTCTATGCAAACTGTAAAAGCCTTCTTACAAGTGCAGCCACCAAGATTCAGTAGACACTGGCCTACAAAAAATTGGTCCTTTCCTGTGTCAAACAGAGCTCAAAGGGGCAAATCCAGATGCCCTAAGGGTTCCATATACCAGGCGCAAGATTCAAACAGGTCAAAGCAATGGGGCGCTTCTACCTCCAAATCTGGTGGAGATAAAGCGCAATCCTACAGAAAACAGTCCCAATGACTTCCCTCTACCTGCACCAAGCACTTTTCTTTTGGCAGCGCCCTTAAGGGGAAAATTAGCACTTTTCGCTCAAAATTGGCAGTTAATAACCCAGGACAAGTGGGAGCTAAACATAGTATCGCAGGGTTACAGATTCCATTTCCATACTCTGCCAATGGCAAACGGCTGGCCAGATCTGCCAAAAAATCAATGGGCAGAGGCACAGAAACAGGTTACGTCCCTCATGGATATGGGGGCCATTCAGCCAGTACCAGAACAGGAAAAAGGACAAGGTTTTTACTCAAGACTGTTCTTGGTACCCAGAAAGGACAAGGCCTGGCAGCCAATACTGGATTTATTGATTTTGAACGCATACCTGGACATTCCAAAATTCAAAATGCTGACTTTGCAGCAGCTTCTGCCCATGCTGGGCAAGAATGCTTGGCTGGTGACATTAGACCTAAAAGAGGCATACTTGCATGTCCCAATAAGACAATCGTGCAGAAGATACCTCAGATTCAAGGCTGGCTTAATGCATTACCAATTATCTGCACTGCCCTTTGGCTTATCTACTGCACCCAGGGTCTTTTCAAAATGCCTGGCACCAGTAATTGCATTTTGCAGACAAAGAAGTATTCAAATATATCCTTACTTGGACAACTGTTTCATTCAAGCAGAGGACAAGGACACTCTTCTTCAGCATCTGGCGTTTGTAAAAAGGCTTCTATCATGCCTAGGGTACACCATAAACAAAAAGAAATCACAACTGGTACCCTCTCATGTAATAACATTCCTGGATGCAAGCTTGAATACAACTGCCCAGATGGCTTACCTCACGCCAGACAAACAAATTCAATTGACGACTTACTTCAAACAAGTGGCCACAAAAAAACAGCTATATCTGCAAGACAAATTCTGCAGGCTTTGAGGTTCATGGCATCCTGCATTATACTAATTCCATATGCGAGACTGCATATGAGGAAACTTCAAAGGTGCCTAAAAAGCTTATGGAGTCAACATTGTCACAGCGTGGAAACAATGATTCCTCTCATTCCCTGCCTGCAACAGGAGATCCTTTGGTGGGCAGAGGCATGTCACCAAAACAAGGGACTGTCATTCATTCAACCCCCTGCCACCCAAACCCTGACTACAGACTCATCAGACTATGTTTGGGGGCCCATCTGGCAGGCAAATGCATTCAAGGCAAATGGAGTCCAAACCAAATGCATCTACATAACCAGAAAGAAATGCTAGCTGTACAGAATGCTCTCACAGCCTTCAAGGATTTCTTTCATCCAGGACAACTACTGATAAAGACGGACAACACCACAGTTATATGGTACATAAACAAGCAGGGGGGTACCACACCTACCCCCTTTGCAGACTAGCCATGGCCTTGTGGAACACAGCCTTGACTTACCAAATACATCTTCAAACTCATTTCCTGCCAGGAAAGCAAAATACTCTGGCAGACGACCTAAGCAGAAATCTAGTGGACCTGCACGAATGGAAACTGGATCCACAAATCTTCAGCATGTTAACACGAAAATGGGGGAGCCCAGACAAAGATCTATTTGCCTCTCCCCAAAACTATCAGTTGGACAAATTCTGCACAAGAACTCATCGCAAAAAAGCATGGAAAAGTGGATGCTCTGTCATTCAGCTGGAAAAACCTATTGGTCCATGCCTTTCTCCTTCTGCCTCTACTCTCCAAGGTCTTACTAAAAGTCAGACAGGAAAAACCAAAAATGATTCTGATTGCTCCGGACTGGCCTCGCCAACACTGGTACCCTCTTCTAAGGAATATGTCACACCTTCCTCCGTGGTACTTGCCTCAAGCACCTCACCTTTTGTCTCAGCAGAACTATCAAATTCTGCATACTCAGCTCCAAACTCTGGATCTTGCAGCATGGCTAATCTACTAATTTCACCAATCACATCTCTCAGTAAACCTGTGATGGATGTCATTTTGGAGGCCAGAAGGCCTAGTACTAGAAAATCTCATGCTGATAAATGGAAGAGATTCTGTGCTTGTAACCAAGCACAAGGAAAAGACACAGCAAAGCCCAATATTCCTCAAATTTTGCAGTACTTAACTGAGATGCTTCACAAGGGCCTATCTTTTTCTTCATTAAAAATCCATGCATCTGCCATCTCGGCTCATTACAACACAGAGCCTCCCCTCTTCTCTCATCCCCTGCTAAAACAGTACCTCAGAGGCGCCAAAAATTTAAGGCCTCCCAGGAGAGCGCCCACTACTGCATGGGACATCAATTTTGTGCTGGAAAAATTCACCCTACCTCCTTTTGAATCAGCCGCTACTGCGGATATAAAATTCCTTTCTTGGAAGACCACCTTTCTTTTGGCAGTCACTTCAGCTAGAAGGGTTTCAGAGTTACAGGCTCTCATGGCAGTGGAGCCTTTCATTATCTTTTACCCTGACAGGGTGGGCCTCAGGACCAATCCTTCTTTTATGCCTAAGGTGGTATCTAGTGTGGCTCTTAACCAGACCATTCACCTGCCAACTTTTTTCCCAAATCCGTAGAACAAGGGGGGAGCAGATTCTGCATTCATTGGATGTACACAGACAACTAAGATTCTACTTAAACAGGACAAAATCTCTAAGAAAGTCTGAGCAACTACTGGTGGCATTTCCTGCAGGATCAATGGGGAAAGCTTATATCAAAGCAGACTGTTTCTAAATAGATAAGCCATTGTATTTGTTTCTGCCACTTGGACCATGGTAAACCTGTGCCTAAGGGGATCAGATCCCATTCCACCAGGACTGCTTCTACCTCAGCAGCCTTTCTCAGTGGGGTCCCTACCAGAGACATTCTAGAAGCTGCTACTTGAAGCTCAGTTCATATGTTCACAAAGCATTACCATTTGCTTCTCTTTTCTAAATCCAGGGCAGGCTTCGCCACTGCAGTCCTGCAGGGCCTTATAGCTGCTCCTAATGCTGTTTAATTTCAACCTCCCATCCATAGCTTTGGGAGTCTACCCAAATGTAATGACTGCAACAGTGAAACACGAAGAACATAGTACAGTTGTGTACACTTTCCATAAATGTAGATGTTCGCATGTATTCACTGTTGCAGTCTGGGTTACCCACCTGCCAGCCCCCTTTCTATACTTCTTTCCTTCACTATGCTCAACAGCCTTTGTGGTGTATTTGCTTTTAGTTGAAGGTAAATTTTTGTGTTCTAAAGTGCATGTATATATTCATAGTTTTTTATATATATATATATATATATTTGCTCCCCATTTGGGGGGCACCTGATATCTGGGGCAAGAAAAACTGATTAAAATGGTGTCGGCTACATGTTTTATACCCCTGACGACCTGACGTCATGGAAGAGGAGACAGCAGCCGATGCAGGACCCAAGACTTTGTTATTCAGGCCGACTGAGGGCAACCTGCCAGCAGATTACCCAAGTGTAATGACTGCAACAGTGAATACACTCGAACATCTACATTTATGGTAAGTGTACAACTGTACTTTTAGTAATGTCTTGTACTCAATGTCCATCATATTATGTGGGTAAATCCAGTCAAAAATTTAAGGAAATAATATGGAACCACCTGTCTGATATCAGGAGACATATTCCAACTAATGCACTTAGTAAACATGTTCTTGAAACTGACCTCACAGTAGTTTTAAATTAATGATCTTGCATACGGTTTTTAAGTCAATAAGAGGAGGTGACATTAAGCATCAAACTGAAATAGAGGAACTGAACTGGATAAATGGATACTAGGTTTCAAAGCACACAGCCCTCTTGGCTTGAATGGGTTGTATATCATAAATGTTCTTAAATTATGTGATGAAGTCTCTTACAGCTTCAGACAAAAGCACTTAACCTTTTGTGTATTTTATGTTAATAAACAGCTTTACTTGCTTTCGGACTTTGTATTTTTTGGATATTATTGGCATTTGTATTAGATGTAGCACAGTAATGTGGGGTCAGCTACTTGCATAACTTGGCATCTGTGTTGTCCAGTTTCATTATACATCACATCCCACCCCCCTTCCCCCATCCTAAATCAGCTGAGAGCAATAGAGAGGTTATGGTAACCCGTAGGTTCCAAGTTTAAGCTTCAGTGTGGTTGCTTTCTGTTCGCCTTTCCAGTAGTGTAAATCTACATCACTTTTGAGAGGGCATCACACTCAGTCTGAGGGGTTAGGGAAGGAGTGGGGCATTATGGGAGATGAGTTTGAGGCACGGATCATAGGGGAGGAAGAAGTGGCCGAGTTGGCTCTGAGGTCGGGTCCGTGGACTCAGTGGTGATGCATATTGAAATTGGACAGTATGGATGCCAAGTTATGGTAAGTACATAACTTCTACTATAGTCACATAGAAATAATTTGTCAGTAGTTCCTATTTTAAAGAAGAGAGCCCTGGATTTATGAGTACTTATGGTGCAAAGTACTTTTTACTTTATTTCACATCACTTTTCATATTTATTTTATCTGTATTTTGATTTGTTTTGTAGCAAAATGTTGGCACACTGTGCGTGTCAAATGACTTTTTATGTAAAAGGCACATAATGTTTATTTAACATAGTTTTTAAAAATGAGATTTTATAGGTGTTTAACATTTTGAATTAGGGTCATATGCCCATTTAAATTGATTATTTAAAGAGGTTTGATGGATCTGCAACGGTTTTGAAGAAGTCCCACAAGTAAGCTATTGCCATTTTGTTTTAGTTGTTAATAAAAGTTTATATTTACTAGAGTTTGTTTGGATCTTTTCTACTGGCAGTGGTACCACTACGTGAGCCTTTTTTCCTGTTCTGATGTTTTTGGTGGCTGCACAGACACACACTGTTGTTTTTTCTTTTTTCTTTTTTTTTTTTTTTTGTTTTTTTACAAGTCACACAGCCTGCCATAAATAGCCATTGGCAGTCGCACTATCATGGGTGACAACATTCTTGACTCAGCAACTGGGATGCCTCACTAGCTGCATGTGAATATTCCTGTAGTTCTACAGCTTTATCAACTGTGGGCCCATGGGGTGCCACACCTACTTCTGGCAAGTGTCCAGGTCATGGACATTGAAGTTCTGTAGGCTTTCCCCATGGGATGCCCCATTAGGGTGCACACTGTTGATCCAGTAGCTCTGCACCTTCCTTGCCACAGACTGCATCAAGCTATGAGATGCCAACCACTACAGTGGCCTCAACAGTGATTGTAATATATTTCAACCCCACCACTGAAGGATGTGAAGTGAGTGACTACCAAATACATCTCTCATAATCCTACAAAATATCAGTGTTGCTTTTAGCTGTCACCATGTCCTCCTTACCTACCTTTGTAAGTCATGGTGACTGCACCCAGCCCACCCATAACCTGCAATGGTAGGTTTATGTTTATGTACAACATGGCCAGTCCATGCATGGAGTGTTTTTATTCTGTATTGTCTTTGTCATGGCCATAGATATAGACCAAATGTTGCCTTTTCACTAGTGCTGCAGTGTTTTGCACCCCTCTCACATGTGGTACCACAGTTGACTTTTCTTCCCCTGGACTGTGCAGCTTGCTCTTCCACTGCTGAGTCTACTGCTGTTGATGTTTGCAAAGTGCCATTATGCAGCAATGACACACCCCACAGATTGTGCTACAGGTGTCAAGTGCATATTGCAGATTCCCAATTCATGTGTCTAAGCAGTGGAAGCATCTATTCATTTGTCCAGAAACATTCTGAATGACGTTACAAGTTTCTGCACTGACAGTGCTGTATGAATTCTCCACCATAGTCTTTGAATGACTGACGAAGGCCATCATTGACCATTTAAAAGCTTATCCAACATACCCTGTAGCTAATAGTCACACCATTCTGTTTATCCTTCCCCCTGCTTACATGGCATGTGTGTGAGTACTCCTATGTAACCCACCAATATTTGCATCTCCCAACTAGATGACCTTGTAGGAAACTCTCCTTTATGAACCAGTGGTACAGATGGGATTTTTGCCCTGTGTCTGAATAATAGGAGCTGTCCGGGTGGTACATGAGCACACATGTTGTGCACTGGCCATTACATAGCACTCGACAATTGAGGGAGTCCTAGCTCTTATTAATGTGCCTCAGTTGTCATTGATCAGGTGTACTATCTGTAGTCCATGGCTTTCTGGACTTCAGGCAAGTGTGCCATCCTATAAAATGTCAGCATACTGATTGTTATATTTTCTGCAGTCCTTAGGAACCAGGTGTACTATACACACTGCAGCATGATGTTGAGGAGGCATTGTAGGATATGTGAGGCTGACACCTGGGATCTGCTTAATGTATTCTTTGTTGGTCAGTAAAATATCCACGTAGCTAAGCTGGTTAACACTGCATGTACTATTCTGTCCATGAGATGGGCATTCCACTTTGACTGTATCGTATATGGTCTCCCTGTCTCTCTGATATTGGTCCATTATCATTTGGTTCATTATGGACTGGTACACAAGGTGCTGGCTTGTTTTTTATGTGATGTTGCAAATGGCCATGACGTAACATAACTGCTATGATTATAGTGGTGGCCATTGATGGTTGTTTAGTTATAGCCAGCCACTGCTACTGTTGGTATATCCATAGCATACAACATTTGTGCTTGGTGTTCAGAATAGGTGTGCACCATGGTGCAGTGTGCCTGCTTTGTATTTCATTACTCCCCCATGTTCTATTTTGCAGTTTGCATAATTTGTGTGCCATTACTTGACCTCTTGTTTCCTCACTGAGGGAAGTGAACACACATGCGTATTTTACACTTCAAGTTAGAGCTGGCAGATGAGCTACCCCAGTCACTGGAGGAGTTGACCGATGGAGTTTAAGAGCAAGTTACATACTCAAATGGCAACCCTTGTCTTCTGTATCCAGTCTTCCCATACAGTAAGTCTCAGAAGATGGTGCTGCTAGGGCAGCAGGTCCTGGAATATCAGTACATAGATATTTTTGGTTGAGTTTTGCATACTTTGCCATGTATTCCAAGGTGTCCTTCCTTTCTTCCTTTACATACCCTTTGATGGATCCCCTCTCTTGAGACCTAAAGTTAAAAAACTGGATGGTAGGAAAACAGAGCAAGTCCCTCACAGCTGTTGGTGTATTTTCGACTCCTTAATAACCTTTTTCAAAGAGCCAAGAGTACAGTCCTGTTATGGTACTAGCATGGCAAGTGTCAAGGAAACCAAAGGTCTGAAAGAAACCAGTATGAGCATGGGAATTTCCAAATCGGACGCCAGCTCAAAGTAAGGACAAACATCAAAAGGTACTGAACTCTCTCACTCTAAAGGCAAATGGGAATCATCTGTCCTTCCACATTGGTATATGGCTGCCCATCACACAAGTCAGGTAGATATGAACAGTAATATCCAGAGGCTGTATGATGTCCTTTCACAACCTTCACCACTCTGCCCTTCTGTCAGTCCAAGTGAGTGTTGTCCAAAAAGGTATGTTAAACAAAAAAGCCATCCAGTATGTCCCACCAGACTAAGAAAATATCTGGTTATTACAAAAGGATATTATTCATATGGATCAGTATTATTGTAGACTGTTACCATAGTAACCTTTTTGATTACAACTTCCAGCGAGTTTCAACACCCTACTGACTTCCAGAGCTGGGCATACCACCCTGCCCCTCTAAGGCTGACTCCTTTTTTCAGGGATATAGCCCTACTCCTGGTGTAAAGAGGAGCCAAGCCTATGTTATTTTTGCTTCTTTCTTGTTTTGTTTTTTGTGTCTGTTAGTTTGTCATTTTGGATGTAAATCTGGAGCGTTTGGACAGGTAAGTTCCCTGTTTGGAGAAAATTTATTTTGTCTTTTCCCTTGTCTTGATGAGTTACATTTTTTGTGTTTTTGGGGAGGTTTTAGGCATTGACCCTATGCACATTATATTCTCTGGCACTGGATTGCTTACAGCGATTTCTATACTTAGTGTCATCTTTGGTTAGGGTCTGCTTTTGACATGCACTCTAGTGCTGCATGTGAGAGGTTTAACAGAAAAACTTTAAGAAGGAAAGTGGGTCTTTAGGCTTACCTTTTCCAAGCAAGCCACCACATCAGATGACCCGCAGATATATTCTATTTAAGTCACCAGCAACCGTATTTTAGTTCAGTCATCCCCACAAAGGGGCATGAAAAGCAAGCCCATAAGAAGAGGCTAAACTGAGGGGGGCACTTCTTTCCCAGCTGGTTCTTACAGGCCTAAGGATATTCTCACAGAGACTCTTGTGCAGCCCCCTGGCTCCACTGCCCATTGCTCAAGCGTCTGACAGTGACCTCAGGAGGCTGTCATGTTCCTCTCTGTGAGTGTATTTTCCTTTCTCAAAGTACCAATCTCTAGGGACTTTCCAGATGCTTGCCTCTGAAGCCCAGTTCTGTGTAACTGAAAGAAACAAGGAAGCTTCCAGTTGTTCTTGTGCAGATGGATACCTGGACTCCTGTAGTCAAGGAGCAGGACTGTTGATCACTAGTCATGGCTGCTGAGGTTGTTTCCTGCATTTTGAGGATTTGGACATCCAAGAATAATATGACAGCCATTTCACAACCTTTGCCAGTATCTAAAATTCAGATTCAATACAGTACCTCTGACCAGACGTCCACCCTGGTTTCTACTATCGGAAATTAGCCCAAGACCTGTTCACACATTTCTGCATGCTGCAGACCAGGCCATTGATCTGTCCGCCCCTGTGGTTGCCCATACTCCAAAAAAAAAAAAAAAAAAAGGAAGGGATAGCTCTCTTGTGAGAGGGTCTGACACCTTTGAGTTGACAGAGGAGGAGGAAGAGCTTCCATGCAAGTCTCTGATATTCTCCCCATAGGGTGATTCAGATGATGATTGCACCAGTCCTTGTTCCATAGGAGGGCTCATGTTCATGTAAATCCTTGCCTTGATGAAAGATCATTTCAAATGGAATCCAGAGATGTCATGGAGGCTCAAAAAATACATTTTGGAATTGGAGCCCTTTAAACCACGTGTAATGCCTCCATTATTTGAGATATTTGTGGATGCGTTTAATTCAGCATCCCTGTAGCCACACTCCCAGATCTCTTTCCATAGGAAATCTGACTTTTTTGTAGGGTCTAGGATCATTTTAGGTTCCTGTAAAAAAAAAAAAAAAAAAAAAAAAAAAAAATCTAGTTGCAGTGTGTGCCTGTGGATATTACCAGGGTGTTGAAACTGGTTCCTGCCCAAAAAAACCCTTCCCAGTGATCGGGAGGGTCCTGATCTCCTTTGGGAAGAAGGCCTGCACCTCTGTAACCTTGATCATCAGAGTCATAAATTTTCAGACCAGTGTGGCCAGGAACTACCAGATGGAAGTCTTTCTGCAAATTGATGAAATATTAGTTTGCCTGTGGCAGAACTGAGGCTGAAACTGACTAGACTTGTCCAAGCTTATGTGCAGATGAGTAGTCATGCAATTAAATATGCTTATGATGTCATGGATACAGCATCCAGGGCAGCTGCTTTTGTGGGCTTTCTGCTTAAGATGTATGCCTGGCTAAGGACCCAGTCCCCCTCAGAGAATGTTAAGGCTGATTTGCTTAATGCTCCACTTAACAGGGAAGTAGTCTTTGACCGCCCCCCCCCCCCCCCCCTTCACAGGAGATTTTTCTAAAGAAACTGGAGGAAAGAAGTAAAACAGTGAAACAGCTGTTCATTCACAATTTCTGAGGTTTAATGGAAATTATTCAGCAAAATTGTTTATTCTACCAGTGATGGACAGATGAAAAAGCAGAAGAAAAGAAAAAAGGCCTTTCTAAAGAGTTAGCGGCAGTCAAAAAAGAGAAGTCTGTGGACCTTCAGGGCCACGTTCCAGACATGTTGTAACAGTGGTGGTTTGACTCCCCTCCCTTTTACCCTAAATCCTATCCTCTTCCTTAAATCCCTCTAGTCCTCATCAGTCTTCTACCAGGACTGAAGGATATTTGGCCTGTTTTTCACTGTGATAGAAAGAAATTACCATGGACAGATCGGTGCTACAGATTTGTCTCCCAACTATACACTTTGTAGTTCTGTCTGCCATGTCTTTCCAAGGAATTCCACTGTGCTGAAAGATAAAAAACACTTGTTGCTTTCTCTGCCTATATAATACAACAGGCAGCAATAGAGAAGGTCCCATGAAGAGAAGGCACATGTTTTATACTCCAGACTTGTCCGTTAACCAAGAAAAGATGAGGGTTTGGGGGCCTATCCTCTAACTCTCAAATCTAAGCAAGTTCCCAAGGGTTCCAAAATTTAGAATGTTCTCTTTACATGACCACCTGCCTGTCTTGTTCCTTCAAGCCCAGATAATGACCTTGGATTTGAATAATGCCTTCCTACACATACTTCTTTATAGGGACCACAGGTTTTTTTCTGGGACAAGGCATGGAAATCCTGTTACCAGTTTTAAGAGGGAGGTTGGTGTAATGGTTAAGGTGCTTACCTTACATACGTAAGGTGCAGGGTTTGATTCTCAAATAGGGTGATTGGCTAGGCTTAAAATGGCCCACAAGGGCAGTTGGTCTAGTACTAATCTATGTGCCTATATCTATACCTATGTACCTTCTTGCTCTTACAGTTAGCTATGCACAACCTGGATCTTCACAAAAATAGATCCTTACCTGGATAATGGCTTGATACAGGCACAGATTTGGGAGGAACTACAGAGGACAGTGGTTTGCACCCAAAATTAGTTCCAGTACTTGGAATTTTCCTTGAATTTTCCCACATCCAGTCTAAACCCTCAAGGATGATAGCTTTCCTTGGCACAGTGCTGAATTCTTAACAGCAAAATATTTTCCTGCCTTCAGACAAAGCAAGCTTCTTTACCAAGTTTTTTTTTTTTTTTTAATAGAGATGACCATAGAGGACATAATCAGCAAGGCAGTTTGAGGGTTCTGGTATATAACGCTCATTATCCTCATGGTTCCACTGGCAAGACTGCACATGAGGAAGAGTGGAACTTCAGGAGTCTTTGCCGACAACATGCAGTCATTTGAGTAAGCCATCCCTTTGCTACCATGTGTACAGAAAAAGATCATGTGATGGAGTCATTGAGTATAAAACCATGTAGAAATTCCATTCTGAGGGGCTCTCGAGTCCCAGTCCTGACTGTAAAGGCCTCAGACACAGCTTGAATTGCTCTTTGTCATCTAAGAGCTCAGAGCATTTGGAACAAGGACCAACTCAGGAGCTTCAAAGTACTGATGACAGTTTATCCTGGTACTCTGGGCTTTCAAGCCAGTTTAGAGACTGGGAGTGCTTCCCAAAATAACCAACAGTAAGACTTTAACGTGGAACATCAACAAGTAAGGGAGGACCCATTTTCCCTCATTGCAAACTGGCCCTGCAAGTGTGGGAGATAGATATGGAATCCAGCATGACCCTCTGGGCTTTGTATATCCCATCTTAGCAGAATGCTTTGGCAGATCAGCTAAGCAGGTCTGCTGTTGACCCAAATGGCTACTGAGCAGGGGTGCCTTTCTAAACCTGACCCATGGGTGTGTTATACTGGAAAATTACCTTTTATGTTTTTCCAAGCAACATACAGCCGAGGGAAGTCCTGTTCAAGATTACATAGGAAGGAAGTTATGGGCAGTGGACACTATGTACATCAACCGGACATTTTTTTTCTGTGGCTGTCCTCCACTTCCCTTTAGTCATAGGTTCATAGGTATTTACTAGGCTATTGGCCCTAGGGCCTATATAAGCCTAGCCAAAAAAGGTACCTTGGCTTTCGCTACCCAAGAAAATTATTTTACTGTGCCCCTGTCGAGCAGAGCAACAGAAGTGATCCCTGGGGTGAATTTCCTATCTCCCATCCAGTCATCAAGATTTTTCTTGAAGAGTGCTAATGAGGAGCTTTGTTTGATATAGATAGGTAGTTTGTTCCAGAGTATGGGACGTCTCTGGGACAAGAATCAATCCCTACAGCATGTTCTCTTTATTGTGGTGACAATGTTTAGGTCCCTAGAGTGTGTAGCTCAGAGGGCTTGGGATTTCTTTAAGTGGAGCATGTTCAGCAGCTCTGGGTTTGACATAGCTTTGTACGTTAGGCAGAGATCGCCTTTGAGTAGGAGATATGCGACGGAGTAAAGCTGGAGTTTTTTGAGACGATCTGCTTAGAACATCTGTTTGAGGCTGGTAATCCTCTTTGTGAGGTATTTCTGAAGCCTTTCCAGTTGTTGTGGATGTCTTGTGAGGTATATACAAAAGGGGCGCTGTATTCTATAATGGGTCTAATGAGTGACGAGTAGAGGGGAACAATGACCTCTCTTTTCCTGGATGAGAAACCCTTTGTGATGAGGTGTGCCACGTAGAAGGATTTCCTGACTACTGTGGCGATGTGATTATCAAAGGAGAGACTACTGTCCACCTGTCTCCCAAGGTCTCATCACACTTTCGGTGTTAAGTAGACTGCCGCCTATGTGGTAGTTCATGGGTACAGAGTTTTTACCAAAGGAGATGACAATGCACTTTTTGGCACTGAGCTTGAGGCCATGGCTTTGACACCAGGCATCTGTCTCAGTGAGGCCCTTTTGTACTCACTGCACGATTCAAAAAAAGCAAGAGAAGAAAAGGCTAAAAATGTTACTTGCTGCCCCTTTTGGCCAAGGCAGGATTTGTTTTTCCTGACAATGCAGATGGCAGTGGAAAAGCTGGTTGCCCAGCCACAGCTTGTCCATCTCTTAACCCAACTTTAGAGATCTTTGATGCAGCAGATATAAAGGCCCTCAAACTGATAGCTTGGATAGTCTGATTGGTCTAAGTTTTAAGCACCTGTTCATTGAAGATGTGCTAAACGACATGAGGGGAAACAGCAGCTTGGACGATTAACAAAGTGGCATGGAAGAAATGGGCATGTATATCCTAGGTGGAGGACATTTGTTGACATGCTTCCTAAGGGGAGGCGCATAGTCCAAAGAGGGGTATTGCCCTCAGACACAATCAACAGGCATGTGGAGTGAGAAAAGGGAATGGGTGGGGTATTTAAAAAAAAAAAAAAAAAAGCACAGGTGAGCCAAGCCCTTGCAATACTGGAGTAAGTATAAGGGGTGTAGGAGAATAGTTGGTAGACCCAACATGGACCTGGGGCACTGGGGGTCAGGCTGCTAAGGATGAGGTCCCTGGAAAACAACAAAAAAAAATTTGTTAAAGAAAAAGAACATAAGTGAAACTAGGTTTTCTAAAACCAGGAAGTCTTGCTTAGCTAATTAGAATAGCTTTTCTTTTTGGTGCCAGGCACCTTGTACTGCAGGGGTGCCCTTAATCTTTGGATAACTCTCAGATCTGTTTGCAACAGAGTTAGCCTACTTCTTGTTGAAGGTGCATTTGTCCTGTCACCTCAGCCTGATTGCTGGTACCAGAAAGACTTTATGAAAATAGTTGTTCACATAAGGACCCCAGAAGCCTAGAAAACTGTGCTGTTGGTGCTTGTGATGTCATCCAGATGGATATCAGAACTCCAGACCCTTAGGTGTAGGGAACCCTTTTAACAACTCTGTAGACACAATCAGTTTGTAAGCAAAATATTTTTTATGCATAAAGTTGTTGCAGAATTAGCTTTAAACCAAGCAGTTCAGTTGCCAGTATTCTTCTCTGTCCTGCAAAACAGAGGGGGGCACAATCTGTTATCTTCCTCTCCTTAGATGATCGCAAGCAACTGAGATACTACCTTGCTTTTGTTTCCTTTGCTTCTAATAAGTAAGACAACCTACTCATTAAACAAACTATTTCTTAACGGCTGAATTATTATTTTGCTTTATAATACTGTTCCCATTGAAAGATCCTGTAAGGGCAGGTTAGGCCCCAGCCTGCTAGAACTTCAGCTGCTATCACAGTGTTCATTAGAGGCATGAACACAGGCCATCTTTGGCTTAGCCACCTGGTCTTCTCTCCACATCTTTTCTAAACATTATAGGCTAGGCAGGGTATCCAAGTGTAGGCCACCTTTTCCACCATTATTCCTCAGGGCTTCTTGTGGACTGCCCCAGGTAAATGGTCAACCATGCAGCAAAGTGTTTCACTTGTTACTGTAACAGTGATCCATACAAACAACATAGTGTAGTTCTAACTTCCCGTAGAAACAGATGTTCAAGTAGATTACTGTTGCAGTCTTGTTTTCTTCTTTTCCATCATACTTCTGCACTTGTGGTCATCTTAAGGTGGGGGTAGCATAACCCCCTATACACACACACCTGCAACTAGTTGCTTCCTTGCTCACCTTATCCCTATGGAAGCTGGGATGTCCTTCTATTCTCATGTTGCAGCATTCTCACTTGTCGATTCCTCCGCCTCAGGCGCCCTGAACGTCCAGCTCCTATGCTGAAGCTTAAGTCTGGTTGCTGTCAGGTGTGTGGGATGTCACACACAGGGCCATAAACCGTGGGCCATAAATGTGACGTCTGCATGCACAGACCTCAGAACTTTCCTGCCGCAGTCGAATGTCAGCTTGCTCATTTCACTCCGAGCTTCAGAAGACAATACAGATAAGTACCCTGTCAGGGAATCTTCTTTATTTCACTTAGGCTTAGGTTGCTGTTGCTCTTTTATATAACCAATGTCATCTAGGAAGGGAAAATTTAAGTGCGGTCCCCAGATTCTGCACAAGGATTTCCATGAACTTTGTTTTTTTTTGCTTAGCCCAGTCCCATGACCGTACGTCCTGTAGTATTTGTCAGTTGTTTGTTCCTGAAATCCTATGCAGTCATCTGGCAGGCCTTAAATTGTTTGCGGAAAACCAGTGACTCAAGCGTCTGGACTTAGGCATGGAAACTGAACCGACAGTCGAGGTGGAGCTGCCTAAAAAGAAGGCCAAGGTTTCAAGGCCTGCTGCTACTGCACTGCCTACATCGGACATCATGCCAGCTACCGATGTTCTTCGTGTTTCACTGTTGCAGTCATCACATTTGGGTTATCTGCTTGCAGTAGCCCTCAGTCGACCTCATTATCAAAGTCTTGGGTCCTGCGTCAGTTGTCTCATCTTCCATGATGTCAGGTAGTCAGGGGTATAAAGCATGCAGCCGACACCATTACATCAGTCTTTCTTGCCATGCAGTACCCGAAGCAGAAGCAGTTCGCAATGCCAGTTGGTCGACTCCTGAAATTTTCGTTTTCAAGTTTCAGAACCGAAGTCTTCAACTAAGCTAAGTACCCCGTTGGGGAAACTTTTTCTTGCTCTAAACCGATGATAGTAAAAGTTAACAGTTGTATTTCTTGTGGAAAGCAAATACCTCAAGATTTTCATTCGTACTGCATTCCTTGCTTAGGCCCAGACCGCGACATACCTTGCTGTCTGTTTTGTGCCTTATTTAAACCAGGAGCTATTTATCGTTGGTTTATTTATGCTTCTAAATATTTTGGTACTCTGTTCAATTATCCAGAAATTACTTCGGTAAGCCACCCGACTACCGACATTCCGAAAAAATGCAAAGATAAAGACAGAGACCGATGGCATAGGTCCAAAGCTGCCGACGAAGCTTCTCCTAAGCTAGTCGCCAGTTCGCAGGTACTCAGTGAGGCACTTTTGCAGCCCCTGATACCCGCTACTTCAGATTGGCAGGCCTCTACTGAGACCCATTCGGAGTCTGGTATGCCGAGAGATGCTTCTTCAACTGTGGAACCTGCTGATGTCTCTACCTTGGATGGGCCCGGAGCCACGGTGCAGGCACCGGCTTCTGAGGGTGTATTCAGGCCTACTGACTTGCATATTAAGCTGACGCCATCTTCTTCTTCAAGGCATAAAACTCGATCCGTGCCTAGAAAACCGACGCCCAGACTGCATGGTCAGTCCTACGCCTACAAAACAAATGATAAGACTGGCTGAAGACCTTATTACTCTAATCAGGGGGGAAGCCCCCCCCCCCCCCACAAGACACCTAGGACTGATTTTCCTTCTGATTCTTCTGATCAGGTCTCTGAAATTTCTGTTTCCTCTGATAACTAGGATTTACCATTATCTATCTATGAGGATTCTGTTGCAGAGGACTCCATTCCCTCTGCTTCCCCTCCAGAGGATTTCTCTTTTGGTGAAACCTTGCATACTCTTAGCGAGCATTTTCGCTGGGAAAGCCAGGATTACTCTGACTCTAAAAAGAGGCTTAGGGATGCCTTACTCCTGTCCCAACACAGGCCTTTAGCTATCCCTCCTGTACTGAACATTGTTGATGATGCCTTCTCGGAATCTAGCCTGGCCCCTGACACTTTACCTCCTGCTCCCAGAAAACCTGATAGGTATTACACGGTTCTTGACTCTCACAAGTTCCTCTTCAAAAATCCTACTACGGATCCTGAGACCATTTCACAGGGACTCAAGGGCATTAAGGCTACTACTGCCAAAATTCCTACCCCCTCTGATAGAGATTTCAGGGTGCTGGATAGATGGGGTAAGAAGGTATACACTTCTGCAACCTTGGCCATTAGGGCCTTAAACTGCCAGGTTCATATGTTAAACTATCAGCAGCATATTATTGGATTGCTTAAACAGAAAATGAAGTTGATTCCTGACTGTGCTGAAAATAAAGATTTACAGGATTTAATGCATTCTGCTGGACAAGTTGGAAAACATACTTTGCAATGTGGTTTTTGTTCATTAGAGGCATCTTGCAGGGCTGCTTCACTGGGTCTGTACTTAGAAGGCATGCTTGGCTTATGGAGCAATCTTTGCCAGGTCATGTTAAAGCTAAATTGCTGGATGCTCCCTTAAACCAAGACCGCCTGTTTGGCAACAAAGCAGAAGTACTTAAAAAGGGGAGGACAAAGCTAAATCAATGCAAACTATTAAAGATTTCCTGCAAGTACAGCCTCCCAGATTTAGTAGGCATTGGCCCTCTAAGAATTGGTCCTTTCTTGCCTCTTCCAGGCCTTCTCAGTCCAAACCCAGGACCAGCAGAACACCCAGGCTTCAGTCCCAAGGTACTCACAGGACTAAGCAGTGGGGGAGGGGGGGCTCCCACTTCCAAAGCAGAGAGTAATAAGACTCCCCCCTGTGGTAAACTGTCTCAATGACTTAACTTTAAAACTTCCAAGCCCCACACAACTGACTGTTCCTTTAGGGGGAAAGATTGTCCTGCAGGAAAAAAAAATTGGGAACTCATTACCCAGGACAAATGGGTTTTAAATATAGTTTCCCAAGGATACAGATTCCACCTCCACTCCTTACCAACCCTAAACTGTTGGCCAGATGTACCCCTAAGTCAGTGGGCAGAGGCTCAAAAACAAGTTCTCTCTCTCTTAAGCATCAGGGCTGTTCAGCCTGTCCCAGAAGAAGAAAGGGGACAAGGTTTCTACTCAAGACTTTTTCTGGTGCCCAGGAAAGACAACACCTGGCGTCCTATCCTGGACCTGTCTATCCTAAACACACTTTTGGTGATCCCAAAATTGAAGATGCTAACTCTTCATCGGCTGCTTCCTATGCTAGACAAAGATGCCTGGTTGGCAACACTGGATTTAAAGGAAGCCTACCTGCACATCCCAATAAGGGAATCTTGCAGAAGATACCTACACTTCAAAGCAGGCTACATGCACCATCAGATGTTCTTCGTGTTTCACTGTTGCAGTCATTACATTTGGGTATTCTGCTTGCAGGTTGCCCTCAGTCGGCCTAATTAACAAAGTCTTTGGTCCTGCGTCGGTTGCTGTCCCTACTTCCATGATGTCAGGTCGTCAGGGGTATAAAACATGCAGCCGACGCCATTACATCAGTCTTTCTTGCCGTGCAATGCCCGAAGCAGAAGCATTTCGCAAGTGCTGGTTGGCCAACTCCTGAAATTTTTGTTTTCGAGTTTCAGAACCGAATTCCTCAACTAAAAGCTAAGTACCCCATTGGGGAAACTTTTTCTTGCTCCTTACCGATGTCACTAAAAGTTAATAATTGCATTACTTGTGGAAAACAAATACCTCATAAAGATTTTCATTCATACTGTATTCCTTGCCTAGGTCCTGACTACGACGTACCTTGCTGTCGGTTTTGTGCTTAATTTAATCAGCGCATTGACCATCGTCGGTATATTTTTGCCTCTAAATATTTTGGTTCTCAGTTTACTTATCCAGGAATGCCGTCGGTTAGCCATCCGACTACCAGGATTCCGAAAAAACGCAAGGATAAAGACAGAGACAGGTCCCCGAGGTCGAAAACTGACGACAATGCTTCTCCTAAGCCAGTCACCAGTTCGCCGGTACTCAGGAGTCCAATATGCCACGAGATACTTCAACTATGGAACCTATGGATGTCTCTACCTTGGATGGGTCCGGAGCCGCTGTGCAGGCACCGACTTCTGAGGGTGTATTCAGGCCTACGGACTTGCATATTAAATCAATGCCTCCTTCATTACTAAGGCCTAAATCTCGATCCATGTCTAAAAAACTGACGCCCAGGCCACATGCTCAGGCCTCTATGCCTAAAAAACAATTGATAAAAATGGCTGAAGATCTAATAACTCTAATCAGGGGTAGCTACCCCCCCCCCCCAAGAGGCCTAGGGCTGAGCTTGATTATGAATCCTCTGATCAGGATTCTGTTTTTTTCTGACTTTTCTGATGACCCTTATTTGTCCTTACCTACTTATGAGGATTTTGATATAGAGGACTCTATTCCCTCTGCTTCCCCTCCTGAGGATTTTTCTTTTGGGGAACCTTACTTACTCTAAGAGAGCATTTTCACTGGGAAAGCCAGGAATTTTCTGATTCAAAAAAGAGGCTTAGGGATTTCCTTCTACCTCAGCATAGGCCTTTGGCTATTCCTCCTGTACTAGACATTATTGATGATGCATTCTCAGAATCCAGTTTGGCCCCTGATTCCCTGCCTTCTGCTCCCAGTAAACCTGACAGATACTACAGGGTCCCTGAGTCTCACAAGTTCCTTTTCAAAAATCCTATTGCAAATCCAGAGACTATTTCACAGGGGCCCAAGGGCATTAAGGCTTCTACTGCTAAAAATCCTACCCCTTCTGATAGAGACTCCAGGACCCTGGATAGATGGGGTAAAAAGGTTTATACTTCAGCAACATTGGCAATTAGAGCTTTAAACTGCCAATTTCATATGTTAAAATATCAGCAACATGTTATTAGACTGCTTAAACAGAAAATGATGTTGATCCCTGACTGTGTGGAAATTAAAGACTTGCAGGATTTAATGCATTTTGCTGAACAAGTTGGAAAACATACTTTGCAATGTGGTTTTGATTCTTTAGAGGCCTCTTGCAGGGCTGCTGTTACTGGGTCTGTGCTTAGAAGGCATGCTTGGCTAAACTCATTAACCCCGAGTACTGTCACAGGGCGCATCTAAGGTAACATCTCAGCACTTCTTGAGACTAGAGCTTTTCTTGTACATTACACCCAAGTGCCGTTTGGTAGCGAGAGTATATTTATAAGCACAGCTTAACTCCACTGCCGAAAACTAAGTTGAAACGGTACCTAAACTTTAAGTACCTTCTCAACTTTATTTTTAAAGCGTAGTTGATGATTGTTTACGTAGTTTTTTTAGAGAAAATCAGCTTTTTGTGGCTGTAATGTCTCACTGTTTCAGAAAATAATGAAAGACTTTAGCCCATGGTCGCAGCCAATCAGATTCATGACTGATAGCCACCTGTATCACATCTCCACCTCCACACTTCACAATTCTTTGGTTGTTGCAATAAAAAGGAATTCCTGTAGCAGCATTGCTCCCTTTTTCTTTAGAGAAGACATCTAATACACAGAGCCTGCTACAGGATCCCTCTTCACAGAAAACCAGTGCATTTTCAGCATGAGGTAAGGGAAATTTCAGGTAAGCACATTTATTTGTAGCCTGCAGTTCCGGACATTCATTTGTTTGTTTATGTATGTGTACGTATGTGGTCGTTTCTGTTTGCATGTGTGAGTGAATGAAAGTAGAATTTGTATGTGGGTGTGTGTGTGTGTGTGTGTAAGCAGAGGAGACTATGTTTAGCGAGTGTAAAATAAAATAAATGAAACTGAAAAGGTGTGTGTGTGTGTAATCCCGCAGCCCATGTATATTTACGTCTTCATGGTTTCAATCTTCACAATTTTGTAATAATGGTGCTGGACTTAGTGACAGAGCAGCTTTCCCAGTAACCCTTTGCATCTACATGTTTGCTGCACTGAGACGGAAGAAGAGTTGAACCCTCCCATGGCCACTCTGGATAAACTGTAAGAGTTATTCTCTCGAAAGTCCATACTAAGAACCCACATACAAGGACATTTAAACTCTAAAACTAAAAACCCATCTGCTCCCTGCAAGGAATTTTCAGTGAAAGTATATGCAGTGCTTTAACCATTTGCAATATTTAAAGGTAATACATTACTTTCTAGTAGGTCGCTGTACTCTTCCCTGCCAGGTTAGCCAGCACCCAAAACTTTTCCTTTTATTGTCCATTAAATAACCATACTCTCCCTCTTATATTTTTACTCCTACTCTGTCTCATGATAATTCCTTCCTTCCCCTAACCTGATATTTCCCCTATAGGGGTCTCTGTTGTATCAAACTGACTGCCCACTAGGTGGCGCTCCTTTACCGTTCTGCTGTCTCTACTATCTTTCCCACTCTTCACCTTATCTTACCCACATAGTTCATAGACAACTCTTCTACTGCTCTCTCCCTCACTATTCTCCCTAGATTACCTATCCACTTCTCCACTCTACATATACCCATCTGTATCCCTCATAAAGCCGCCAACCTTCTTCTACTGTTATTTCTTTTATATATCTACCTACAACCCTAATTCACTATCAGCCTTTTAACTTACTTCTTATCAGTGCAAACTTACCTTCTGGCTCTCACACTCTACTGATTGTTTTCCTCCCATTTCTCCTTCCTTTGGCTCTTCCCGCTCTGTTCGCCCTGCGGGCTCACTCCGATCCCCTACCCTGCCCCCAAATTCCACCCGCCCCCAGCACATCTACATTTATTCCTGACTTACCCCTCCCACCCATACCAATTAACTAATCACAGTCCTCTACTTATTACCCCTCCCACTCTTACTCCTCCCACTCTACTTGACCTTCACTCTTCACTACACTTGGTCTCTTTCTCTCCCCTGTAAAGAATCACAACCCCATCTACTTTTTATAGCTCTCCACCCCTATTATCCTGCTCACTTCCTCTACATTTCTCTCTTCAATCCCTCCCTTTTGTAAACATGCCCTCTGTAATCCTTTATCCGTGTCCCATGCTCCCTTCTTGTACTACTAATTCCTCTTTATTTTGCTACTTCTTACTCTTCCAAAACACCCCTATGCCTTCCTCCTACTCAAACTGTTCCTTGCACTCACCTGCAACCATTTCTATCAACCCACTTCCACATCATATCATCCTCTCTTATTCCTCCTAACTTACTGTACCTATTCCATCCCAAACTCTTCTCCATTACTACAAATACCTTCACTCTTAAACTACTACTAGCCCCAAACAGCTTCCTACTTAACAAACCCAAAAGGCTAAAAGTTATTCCCTATAATGTCCTAGCCTTATCTGGAGATATCCATCCCAACCCTGGCCCTTGCCTCACAAATAACAACTCCTTCCCCCATCCCCTACTGCTTCTATTGCACACCCCCCCTTCTTCTTCCTCTCTTAACACCCTTAAGTTCTTCACTGTCAGTGCCCAGAGCCTTAATAACAAAATACGCCAAATACAAGCTTGGATTTTCCACAACCAACTTGACATCTTAGCCATCTCAGAAACCTGGCTAAAACCCCGTATTGCTGACTCTGAAATCCTACCTCCTGGTTTCCAAATCCATAAAAGTGACCGTTTAAACAAATAAGGTGGAGGCTCTGCACTAATCTACTCCAACCGTCTTTCATTAATCCCTCTACAAATTCCAACTCCACAATTCAAAAATTCTGAACTAACAGCTGGTCTCCTACGACTAAATAAACATAAAAATATCTGCATTATCTCCCTATATATCTCCCCAGGCGACAACATCTCTACCCTTGAAAATATTTTTCACTGGGCCTCAACTGAAATAGAATTTGAAACCTACATTCTAGGCGATGTTAATATTGACTGGAATAAAATTAACTCTCCTTCCCCCTCCCTATTCATTAACCTCTACAACTTCACCCAAGTGATCCACACAACCACTCGTCCTAACAAAAACCACCCCCCAGGATCCATCATTGACTGGATCCTAGTCTCCCATCCAAACAAAATAACTCTCTCTGGCACTATCCCAGACACCTTCAGTGACCATCTCCTTGCTTTCATACATCGCTCAGCTAACTCCACCCAATATCAACACCATTATATCCACACTCGTAATCTCAGCAACTTCAACCCTACAAATTTCTCAAACACTTTTAAACATATTAACTGGCAAATCCTAAATACTCTTCCCCTTGACAATGCTGTTGAACATTTTAACTCTATCTTCTTAAAAACTCTCAACTCCCAAGCCCCACCAAGAAACAAACGAGTCAAGGCTAATTCTGCTCCTTGGCTATCCAAAGAAACAAAACAAATCATGCATCGCAGGGACAAATCCTGGAAGCTATACCAGAAAAATAAGATGCCTTCTACTTTTCTTCAATACACCCAACTCCGCAAACAAGTAAAAAAACTAATCACCTTGGACAAAAAAAAAAACTACTATAATAAACTTCAGTCCAACAATAACAAGAACCCAAAACAATTCTGGAAATCTGTTAATTCCCTACTCCATCCAGGGTCCAGGAATAATCCGTACCCTGACCCTAGCATAACTAAGCTCTTACTTCAATACATTTTTTACAGAATCCATAGCTAATCTAGCCAAATCTTTTCCAGACAATAATCCATCCAACTCTCTTTCCTCTTCTCCTAACAACCCTCATAACTGTCCTCTCTATTTCCAGCTCAAATCTGTCTCAACTACTTTCACAAAAAGACTCCTATCCAAACTAAAGCCATGCTCAAATGCCCCTGACAACATGCCCTCCTCCTTCCTCAAATCTGCTGCTGAAGGTATCGCTCTCCCTATCAGCATCCTAATTAACAGATCTTTAAAAGAGTCATATGTACCCAAACTTTGGCGATCTGCCTTCATTCTAACTCTTCACAAAGGAGGCAAAAATACCAATATCTCCAACTTCCGCCCAATTGCCCTACTCTCGCCAATATCAAAAATTCTAGAAAAATGTGTCCACCACCAACTTATGCCTTTCTTAACTCAGAACCACCTCATAGCATCCACCCAGCATGGTTTCCGCCCTGGCCACAGCACCATTACTGCCTTACTATCCTTCTTAGAAACAGTAAATCGAGCCCAGGATTCTGGATTACTAGTATCCACAGTACTGCTAGATCTTTCAAAAGCTTTCGACACCATCTCCCACAAGCACCTTCTCTTTCATCTCTCCAACCTTCATCTCTCCCCTGACACCCTATCCTGGTTCTCCAGCTACCTATCAGACAGATCTCAAGCTGTCAGATGGAAGAACTCTACCTCCTTCTTCTTGCCAACACCCACCGGTGTTCCCCAGGGGTCCATCCTCAGACCTATGCTTTTCAACATCTTCATAAATAACCTTCACACTGTCATCCCTGACACAACAGTTATCCAATACGCTGATGACTCTACCTTAGTCTGTGCCACCTCTAACCTTCCTGAACTATTGACTAAAACCCAAATAGCTTTTTCCACTACTGAGAACTGGATGCACCACAACCATCTCTCTCAACTCTAATAAATCTAAAATACTTCTTTTCCCCTCCCTCCAGGGCTTTCTCTTTCGACAAAAATGATTTCAAAGTCCTAAGCCAAAACAACACTGCTATAGAAGTGGTCCCTTCTGCAAAACTCCTTGGCATTACCATAGACGAACACCTTAAATTTGATATCCACATACAACAAAACATAAAGAAAACACACCAAAAGCTAGGTATACTCTATAGGAATAACCACTTTCTCTCCAACTCCTCCAGGCATACTATAGCAACTACCTACCTCCTTCCTTCTTTACTATATGGAGCCCCTCTTCTAACTAACCTGTCTTCTTCCAACACCTGTAAACTCGAAATTTGCTATAATAAGATCTCTAAATTCGCAACTAAATCCAAAACCTCTACTCACCACTGCCTTACCCTACAATCTCTGAACTGGCTGGAACTCTCTAACCACCTAGAATATCTCCAACTACTCACCGCTCACAAATTAATATTCTATCCAGAGAAATGCCCAGCCTTAAACATCCTTCCCCCATACATCCCAGTCAGATCTCTAAGATCTGAACACCAAAATTTAATCTCTGTCCACAAACCCAAATGTCCTGCAGGCCAACTCCTTCTCTCTTTCTCTCTAGGCAAAAAATGGAACTCTCTCCCTCCTTCACTTAGGACTTTACTTAACTCTGAATCCTTCAAGACCCAACTTTTCTCATACCTGTCTACTAAACGTAAATGTTCCTGCTTTCACCCTACATAAATTCTAAGAAATTTCCCCTTTGATCTCTCCATACTCCTTGCTACATGCTTCCCTACAACTTTATTTTCTATTCTGCTAAAACAAACCTAAGCTAGCATCCTCAGATTAAGCAAGCTCTCTCTCGACTCCAAGTATCTAAATATTGTAAATATCAAGTAACCTCAGATGCTTATTTTTCACACAGTTGAAACTTATTGCTCTGAATGTAAATACCTGTAAACTGTGTTATCTATTGTCTTTAATTGTGTTTATAATGTACAATTTAAGCATTTACTGTTCCTAACTGTACGAATTTATATATGTATTTTACCTTTGCATTATGTAACCTTTTTGTATTTGTGTTGCTTATGGAGCTTTTCTCCCCGAGCCCCCACTGAAAATGGGCACATTCTGGCCCAGTGGACTTCCCTGGTAATCAAACTGAAAATAAATAAATAAATTATTAGCAAGATGACACATGACTGAAGCCCCGATTTGCTGAGGTAAACGTTGCCGAGTGTGTGTCTTTGTAGATAGATCCGGTGACCTGGGAAGCGAGGCACCACCGCTGCCTTTCCAAGGGGGTAGGGGAGGTTTTTTTTTTTTTTGAGCTTGTTCCTGTTCACTCTGACAGAAACTGTCTGGTAGTCTCGTATGACTACAAATCAGTTAAAGCGTGTTTGTGTGCAGATGATGGAAGTATTTGCTGTCCCAGGGAACAGCCTGTTGAGTACTAGCTGTATGTGTAAGAGGCAGGTGTTTTCTTTTGTATAGTTTGCAGGAACAGATGGCTGATTTATTTCCATTTAGCAAAAAGCGCATTTCCGAAACACGACTAAGCGACTGACACTTGTTATCCCAACCATTTAATTATAGAGTATTTGATAGGGAGTACTTTAGAGTAGAGTAGGAGATAACAAACTAGCAACCTGCACAGGCTGTCTGTAGTCAGAAGAGGGGACACCTTGAACTGTACCATTGTTGGGAAAGGAAGCAAAGATAAAAAGGAAAATGCCTCCTCCTTGCTCATCTAAGGATAAGAAATTTTGCATACAACAAATGCATCCCCCTGAGTCCATATACAGACCATGATGATGCTTTTTTGCAGTCTTCTGCTTCTCATCTGGAGTTGATTGCATTTGATGAGAAAATCATGCAGGTGAATTTCTTTGTGACCTGCTTGAATTAGCTTATTGCCAAAAGTATCATGCAAAGTGAACTGCAGCATTGAGGACCATCTCTAACAGAGTCCCATAGTAGTTATATTCTTTCCACCAGTAAGAATTCAGAAGGATTTTTAGAAGATCCCACACTCTGGGACAGAATTGTATCAGGTGACAATTTATGCCAAGGCAGTGTTCATCAGCTACATAAGCACATTTATCTCCTGAGCCCATCAGTACTTTTTTCGCCACACTCCTGTGAAATAACTGGTGGGAGCTTGAATTATGGGTGCAGGATCAAACTCTTAATAGCCTTGATCTGAATCAGTTCTATACCTGATGTGAATTTCAATCCTGAGTTGCTATCCACTTACATGAGGACTGTATTCACCACGCACCTTGTTGGTGCCATTCTAGTGGTCAGGCTGACTACATTCTTGAGCTTTCACTGTTTTTTGTGGCTAGGGTGAACCGTTGTGTTAAAATTATTGGACAGGTGTGGAAAGAGAGTTTACACGTTTGTCACTTCAGAGCCGATTGCCTTAACATCATTTCACCTGTTCATAGTCCTGTTCTCACTAAGCTTCAGAATGTTTCTCATAATGGGAGTAAGAGAAAGATCTTTTTCTGACCTTTCTGTGGCTGTTCAGGTGGGCTTCCATGTATCTTCTTGTAATATGAATTGTGCAGATACAGTTGCCAGGATTAGAAAATCAAGTGTATACCAGTGCAGAAAAGCATAGCTGAGATTATCCTTCCTTTGGAAACGAGTGTCATAATGAATTTTTAATTTCTAATTTAATGAGGGAATATTTTTAGCCAGGCATTCTAGGACCCTTTTGATGACCTCATATGGATAAGTTGACTCCACTGTTGCAACATCATTTCCCTCCTCTACTCTACCTCCTTTTTCATAAATAGTAGGAAGTTTCATTATTGCCCAAGGAGGAATGCTGCGCATCTTTTTGTGCCACCTAACACTGCACCAGTTAGGTCTCTTTAGGGAGAATGCTATTTTGTCTTTTTTTTTTTTTTTTTTGCAGCAACCTAGCCTCCAGTCTGAGCTTCCATGAGGTGGATGTCTTGGGTTAGCAGATGAAATCGTTTTTAGGCACTGGATATGACTAGAAGTTATCCTTCTTCATTTTCTGAGGCATCACACTTAGTTCAGAGTATTGCCTCTTGAGGGTTGCTTTAGTGTTCCAGGCCTCCCAAAGTGTTAGCAATTGTGACATAAGCCTTGCAAGACCTGAATGTCTGTAGATTTCTTCTTAGGTTGACTAGGTATTGCTAACCCTGTCAATGGACTTTTTGGCAAATCTTTACTTGGTTGCCCCCATGGCTTTTGTTCCTGAAAAATTTGCTACAAATTGGATAACATCCTCCCTGACGACTTCTTGAAGGATAGCCGTCATTAGTGCAGGTTTTGGCAACAGTCATTTCACTTGCTGGGGAAAGAGAGCTCCTTAGGCTCACTTAGTGTGTTTCTTCCACAGGATTGGGGTGGTCAGCATTTAAACTAGATGGAACTTGAGCAGTGCTGTGGGTCTTCAGGCCTTGGTGACAATCTAGTTCCTAGGACCTTTTGTCATTTGGTCTGGAGACCACTCCATTGTGGTTGGGTGTAAATTTAGGCAGTCAGTTCCTTGGTGATAAGGGTACCTCAGGATGCTGTTGTAGACAATCTGATCCTACTGTTTTCTGTTTGATTTTCAAAGATGTTTAAGGTTGCTAAGAACTCTTTCATTGGTTCTGGGCTTGGACAGAGCAGTAGTATGTGTTGTTACATTCAGTTGTTACAGGTGTCCTTGGTGGTTTGGACACCTGCAGAATGTGGGACTTTTGTGCAAGAGTTCTCTTGACTTCCTCATCGCCCGTGTATATATATTCATCTCTGATTGTTCATGTGGGTGGCTTTAATTTTTGGGGTGTTGAAGCTAGTAAACTTTTCATGGCACTTTTCCCATATTGTAGAGAGTATTGGCTTCAGTCAGTGTTAAAAGTGCCACCAATGTCCAGGGACACCCATTGGACTGGATCTTTCAGCTTCTTCCATGGATCTTTTGGGGAAAACCTGTCTTGTGGTCTGACCACTGCCTGAGTCATTTCAAGCTGGGGATTTTATTGATGCAGCTATCTGATATTGAACTGATTTAAGATGGGCATTTTAGTAAAATATCTCAGTGCAATACAATCAGTGCTGATGCCCCAGACTGTTTAGCTGCTGCTTACAGTAAAGCAGTTTGAACAGTGTTTAATTCTAAACATTGTGAAATGTGTTGGGTAGAATTATTATTATTATTATTATTCAGATTAAAGTTTACAGGTAAGGAATAAGTAACGTGAATAAAGGTAAGAACTGCGATAGATTTCCCTTCAGGAGCATAAATCTATCACATCCTCCTCAACTACTGGTCAGCTGTTCCACTTTGTAGCTGTGAATATAGTGACCACTGGCTGATAAACCTGAGGCAGAATCACATTGCTAAAGGAAAGTTAATATCATTGTTATTCATGGGTGCTCCCTGATTGCTGTCTTATTTAAACAGAAAAGAAAGATCACCCTTAATATTTTATAGATGTTCTTCATGTTTCACTGTTACGGTCATTACATTTGGGCAATCTGCTGGCAGGTTGCCCTCAGTCAGCCTGATTAACAAAGTCTTGGGTCCTGCGTCGGTTGCTGTCCCTTCTTCCATGATGTCAGGTCGTCAGGGGTATAAAACATGCAGCCGATGCCATTACATCAGTCTTTCTTGCCGTGCGGTCCCCGAAACAGAACCAGTTTGCAAGTGCCGGTCGGCCCACTCCTGAAATTTTCGTTTTTGAGTTTCGGAACGGAAGTCTTCAACTTAAAGCTAAGTACCCCATTGGGGAAACTTTTTATTGCTCCTTACCGATATCAGTAAAAGTTAATAATTGCATTACTTGTGGAAAGCAAATGCCTCATAAAGATTTTCATTTGTACTGTATTCCTTGCCTCAGCCCTGACCACGACGTACCTTGTTGTCGGTTTTGTGCTTTATTTAATCAGCGCACTATCCGTCGTTGGTACATTTTTGCCTCTAAATATTTCAGTTCTCGGTTTAATTATCCAGAAATGACGTTGGTTAGCTGTCCGACTACCGGGATTTTAAAAAAAAATGCAAAGATAAAGACAGAGACAGGCCGTTGAGGTCCATAACTGCCGACGATGCTTCTCCTAAGCCAGTTGCCAGTTCGCCGGTACTCAGTGAGGTGCTTTCGCAGCCCCTGATACCCGCTACTTCTGACTCGCAGGCCTCTACTGAGACCCATTCGGAGTCCAGTATGCCGCAAGATACTTCACCTGTGGAACCCGTGGATGTCTCTACCTTGGATGGGTCCGGAGCCGCAGTGCAGGCACCGGCTTCTGAGGGTGTATTCAGGCCTACAGACTTGCATATTAAACTGACTCCACCTTCAATACTAAGGCCTAAATCTCGATCTATGTCTAAAAAACCGACGCCCAAGCCACATGTTCAGGCCCCTATGCCTAAAAAAACAAATGATCAAAATGGCTGAAGATCTAATTACTCTAATCAGGGATAGTCAACCCTCCCCCCCCTTCTAAGAGGCCTAGAGCTGAGCTTGACTATGAATTTTCTGATCAGGACTCTGTTTTTCTGTTTCTTCTGATTCTTCTAATGACCTGGATTTGTCCATACCTACTTATGAGGATTCTGATGCAGAGGATTCCATTCCTTCTGCTTCCCCCCTGAGGACTTTTCTTTTGGGGAAACTTTACATACCTTAAGAGAGAATTTCCACTGGGAATGTCAGGAATTTTCTGATTCAAAAAAAGAGGCTTAGGGATTTTCTTCTTCTACCTCAGCATAGGCCTGTGGCTATACCTCCTGTAGACATTGTTGATGTGTTTTCGGAATCCAGTATGGCCTCTGATTCCCTGCCTCCAGCTCCTAGTAAACCTGACAGATACTACAGGGTTCCTGAGTCCCACAAGTTCCTTTTCAAAAAATCCTGTTGCAGATCCTGAAACCATTTCTCAGGGGCCTAAGGGCATTAAGGCTTCTACTGCCAAAAATCTTACCCCTTCTGATAGAGACTCTATGGCGCTGGATAGATGGGGTAAAAAGGTTTATACTTCTGTAACCTTGGCAGTCAGGGCGTTAAAATGCCAATTTCGTATGTTAAAATATCAACAGCATATTATTGGACTGCTTAAACAGAAAATGATGGTGATTTCTGACTGTGTGGAAAATAAAGGTTTACATGATTTATTGCATTCTGCTGAACAAGTTGGAAAACATACTTTGCAATGTGGTTTTTATTCTATAGAGGCCTCTTGCAGGGCTGCTGTTACTGGGTCTGTGCTTAGAAGGCATGCTTGGCTTAAGGAGCAATCTCTGTTTGATCATGTTAAAGCGAAATTGTTGGATGCTCCTTTAAATCAGGACCGCCTGTTTGGCAATAAGGCTGAAGAAGTTTTAAAAAAGATGGAAGATAAAGGTAAATGTATGCAAACTGTAAAATATTTCTTACAAGTGCAACCTCCAAGATTTAGTAGGCACTGGCCTATTAAGAATTGGTCCTTTCCAGTTCCTTCGAGATCCTCTCAAGCTAAACAACAGACATACCAAAAGCACCAGGTTTCAGTCCCAGGGGACTTTCAAAACTAAGCAATGGGGGGCCTCCACTTCCAAATCTGGAAATAACAAGACACCCCCCTATGGTAAACAGTCTCAATGACTTTCCTTTAAAATTACAAAGCACTTACCTTTTAGCCTCCCCTTTGGGGGGAAAGATTGCTCTTCATGCAAAAAACTGGGAACTCATAACCCAAGACAAATGGGTTTTAAATTTAGTGTTCCAGGGATACAGATTTCACTTCCACACGTTGCCAATGCGAAGTGGGTGGCCGGACCTACCCCCAAATCAGTGGGCAGAGGCTCAAAAACAAATGCTTTCACTCTTAAGCTTGGGGGCTATTCAACTAGTACCAGAAGAGGAAAAGGGGCAAAGTTTCTACTCCAGACTTTATCTGGTACCCAGAAAAGACAAATCATGGCATCCAATCCTGGACCTGTCTACTCTAAACACCTTTCTGGAGATTCCAAAATTCAAGATGCTGACTCTTCACCACTTACTTCCTATGCTAGGCAAAGACGCCTGGTTGGCAACACTAGATTTAAAGGAAGCGTACCTGCACATCCCAATCAGGGAATCTTGCAGAAGATACCTACGCTTCAAAGCAGGCTACATGCACTATCAGTTCTCTGCACTGCCCTTTGGCTTATCTGTTGCACCCAGGGTATTCACAAAGTGCCTAGCTCCAGTTATTGCATTTTGCAGGCAAAGTAGTACTCAGATATACCCATACCTGGACGATTGTCTAATTCTGGCAGAAAGCCAGGACTTACTTTTGAATCATCTGGCGTTTGTAAAAAGGGTTCTAACTTGTCTGGGGTACACCATAAACGAAAAGAAATCACAACTGGTACCCTGTCAACAAATTATATTCCTGGGAGCAAGCTTGAATACAACTTCCCAGAAGGCTTACCTCACACCAGAAAAGCAAATTCATTTGACAGCCTACTTCAAACAAGTGTCCACAAAAACCCTGCTGTCTGTAAGACAAATACTGCAAGCCTTTGGGGTTCATGGCCTCTTGCATTCTTCTAATTCCATATGCAAGACTGCATATGAGGAAACTACAGTGGTATCTAAAAATCCTATGGAGTCAACATTCTCACAGCCTAGAAACAGTGATTCCTATCATACCTTGCCTACACCTAGAGTTCCTTTGGTGGGCAGAGGCCTGCCACCAAAACAAGGGACTGCCATTCACTCTATCCCCTGCCGCCCAAACCCTAACAACAGACGTATCAGACTATGCATGAGGGGGCTCACTTGGCAGGGAAGTGCATTCAGGGCAAATGGAACCCAAGTCAAATCCACCTGCATTATCAATTAAAAAGAAATGTTAGCTGTACAGAATACTCTTGACAGCCTTCAAGGACTACATTCTTCTAGGACAACTAATGGTAAAGACGGACAACACCACGGTTTTGTGGTACATAAACAAGCAGGGGTGTACACATTCTTACCCCCTCTGCAGACTAGCCATGGCATTGTGGAACACAGCCTTGAGCTACCAAGTGCACCTACAAGCTCAGTTCCTGCCAGGAAAATTAAATACACTGGCAGACGGACTAAGCAGAAATCTCATGGACCCACACGAGTGGAAACTGGAACCAAGGATTTTCAACATGTTGACAAGCGAATGGGGGAGCACAGATATAGACCTGTTTGCCTCCCCCCAGAACTACCAATTGGACAAATTTTGCACAAGGACTCCCCACAAACAAGCCTGGAAAGTGGATGCTCTGTCCCTCAGCTGGAAAAAACTATCAGTCTATGCCTTCCCCCTGCTGCCTCTGCTTTCCAAAGTACTACTAAAAGTCAAACAGGACAAACCAAGGATGATTTTGATTGCTCCAGACTGGCCACACCAACACTGGTATGCCCTCCTGCGCAGTGTGTCATGGTTATCTCCATGGCACCTGCCTCAGACTCCTTCCCTGCTGTCTCAGCAGGAGAACCAGATTCTGCACCCTCAGCTTCCAACACTAAACCTTGCAGCCTGGCTAATTACTTGAACTCTCCCTTACCATCCCTCAGCAAACCTGTGATGGATGTCATCTTAGAGGCAAGGAGGCCTAGTACTAGAAAATCTTATGCTGAAAAATGGAAAAGATTCTGTGCCTGGAACCAATCTCACGGGATGAGCACAGCAGCGCCCAATTTACCTAAGATTTTACAATACTTAACTGAGATGCTTCACAAGGACCTGTCTTTTTCCTCCATTAAAATCCACGCCTCAGCCATTTCAGCTCATTATAACACAGAACCTCCCCTCTTCTCTCATCCACTGCTCAAGCAGTACCTCAGAGGGGCCAAAAATTTGAGACCACCCAGGAGAGCTCCAACCCCAGCCTGGGACCTTAACTTTGTATTGGAGAAACTCACTCTACCTCCTTTCGAGCCAGCTGCTACTGCAGACTTAAAATTTCTTTCTTGGAAAAAAGCTTTCTTTTTAGCAATCACTTCAGCCTTGAGCTACCAAGTGCACCTACAAACTCAATTCCTGCCAGGAACGCTAAATACACTGGTAGACGAACTAAGCAGAAATCTCATGGACCCACACGAGTGGAAACTGGAACCAAAGATATTCAACATGTTGAGAAACAAATGGGGGAGCCCAGAGATAGACCTGTTTGCCTCCCCCCAGAACTACCAATTGGACAAATTCTGCACAAAGACTCCCCACAAACAAGCTTGGAAAGTTATGCCTTTCCCCCTCTGCCTCTCCTCTCCAAGGTACTACTAAAGATCAAACAGGACAAACCAAGGACAATACTGATTGCGCCAGACTGGCCATGCCAACACTTGTACCCCCTTTTGTGCAGTGTGTCACTGCTGGCTCCATGGCACCTGCCTCTGACCCCTGCCCTGCTGTCCCAGCAGGAGGGCCAGATTCTGCGCCCACAGCTTCAAACCCTGAACCTGGCAGCCTGGCTAATTACCTGATCTCTCCGTTACCATCCCTCAGTAAGGAAGTGATTGATGTCATTCTGGTGGCAAGGAGGCCTAGTGCTAGAAAATTCTATGCTAAAAAATGGAAAAGATTATTTTCCTGGAACCAAACTCAGGGGATGGGCTCAGCAGCGCCCAATTTCCCTCAGATTCTTCAATACTTAACTGAGATGCTTCACAAGGGCCTTTCCCTTTCCTCCATCAAATTTCATGCCTCAGCCATTTCAGCTCATTACAACACAGAACCACCCCTCTTCTTTCATCCATTGCTGAAGCAGTTCATCAGAGGGGTCAAAAACTTAAGACCACCCATGAGAGCCCCTACTGCAGCCTGGGACCTTAAATTTTTATTGGAAAAACTCACTCTACCTCCTTTTGAGCCAGCTGCAAATGCAGAGTTGAAATTCCTTTCTTGGAAAACAGCCTTCATTTTAGCCATCACTTAAGCAAGAAGGGTGTCTGAATTACAGGCTCTCATGGCAGTGGAGCCTTTCATCATCTTTAATGTGGACAGGGTGTCCCTCAGGACCAATCAATCCTTCATGCCCAAGGTGGTATCCAGTGTGGCGCTTAATCAGGCAATTCATTTGCCAACCTTCTTTTCTAATCCACAGAACAAAGGGGAACAAATACTGCACTCCTTAGATGTGCACAGACAACTTAGATTTTACTTGGTCAGGACTAAACCTCTCTGGAAATCTGAACAGCTGCTGGTTGCATTTGCTGCAGGGGCAGAGGGGAAGGCCATTTCAAAGCAAACCATGTCTAAATGGATAGGCCATTGCATTCATTTCTGCTATAAGCACCGTGGAAAACCTACCCCACAGGTGATAAGACCACATTTAACCAGGGCTGCATCTACCTCTACAGCCTTTCTCAGAGGTGTCCCTACCAGGGACATCCTAGAAGCTGCTACCTAGAGTTCTGTACATGCCTTCACCAAGCATTACCATTTGCCAATTTTTTCTAAATCCAGAGCTGACTTTGTCACTGCAGTCTTGCAAGGCCTTATAGCTGGTCCTAATGCTATCTAATTTCCTCCTCCCTTCCTTAGCTTTGGGAATCTACCCAAATGTGATGACTGCAACAGTGAAACACGAACGTAGTACAGTTGTGTACACTTACCATAAATGTAGATGTTCGAGTGTATTCACTGTTGCTGTCCTAGTTACTTCCCTCCAGCCTCCTGAGTTCTATTGGCTATACCTCTGTTCTTGTTTACTATGCTTAAAGCTTTTTGGTGTATTTGCTTTTTTGTTTGAGGTATAACCTTGTGTATATAATTGCTTCCCATTATGGGGGCATCTGACATCTGGGGCAAGAAAAACTGATGTAATGGCGTCGGCTGCATGCTTTATACCCCTGACTACCTGACATCATGGAAGATGAGAGAGCAACCGACGCAGGACCCAAGACTTTGATAATCAGGCCGACTGAGGGCTACTGCAAGCAGATAACCCAAATGTGATGACTGCAACAGTGAATACACTCAAAACATCTACATTTATGGTAAGTATACACAACTGTACTGGGATGTGCGGAAGAACTGGCGACATTGGCTGGTACCTTGTTGGAAGCCACCCTAGAATTTCCACTTGACACGTCCGCAGAGGTTACTACGACATTGGCTTCCACTAATGTCGAGGGAACCAGGCTTGATCGGATATATGCTTACAATTTCTGACCAGGACTACTCACTACAGGCCTGCCACCTGATTCTAGGCCTTCTCCTTACCACACAATTTCAAAGACTACTCCTCTGAAGAGGAAACAAAAAAAATAAATGCCTGTCCAGCACCACTGAAGACCAGCCAGACTGGCAACCTTTTTCCCAGTTCACGGTTCAGGCTTTTATGGCCCTTAGGCCCACTGCATCTCAGACGCCTGCCCTGTCTACACTTAGTCCTAGGCCAGCCTCAGCTACTTCCATCCTCCTAACTCGCACTCAGGAGGAAGATTCCTCTTCTTCGGATGAATCTCTCACGTACACCTCTCAATTGGCATATCTCCTGGACTATTGCTCCCCTGACAAAGACTTCCTGGAAGGAGACTCCCCACATGAAGATATTACATTTGGGGAAACTATTTCCAAGATGAGGGAGTACTTCAAGTGGGATGCCACTCAGATGACTGAGTAGCAAATGAGATATTTTGAGCTCCTACAGATGGAGTCTCCCTCTCCCTCTGCTGTCCCCTATGATTCCAGCTTACCTGGATGCATTTGCTTTAGCCTGCAAGACCCCCGAATCCTAGCCTCCAGCCCCTAAAAGGCTGGATAGGTTCTACAAAGTCCCCGATGACCACAAGTACCTCGTTAAGCCACCTTTGGCAGACCCAGCTATCATTGCAATGGCTCCAGATAAGCAATCCAGGCAGATTCCTTCCTCCTCCCTTCTGCCATCAGACAAGGACAGCAAAGTGATGAAGAGAGTGGGAAAAAAGATTTATCTTTCATCCACCCTGGCCTTTAGGGCCATTAACTACCAGACACACATGGTTAATTATGCCTTGGACCTAGTCTCACAGGCAACTTCATTAGTGTCTTCCTTACCTGATTTGCCTACCAAATCCCAGGTGGCCTCTAAGCTCTTCTTAGCAGCACAGGTTGCCAGACATTCTATTAAATGCAGCTATGATGCTGCTGAGGGTTCAGCCAGATCAGTTGCCTCAGCCTCATTGGTGATTTCAAAAGCAAGATCTTAGATGCCCCCTGGACAGCAAATTATTTTTTGGTAAGCAGTTTGCAGAACTCTTCAAAAGCTTTCAGGAAAAAAGCAAGGAAGTTCATGACCTCAAACACTTATTGGTCTCACTGGTTCCAAAGTTCTGTAGGAACTACCCTGCTAAACCGACTTTTGTTAAGAAAGCACCTGCTTCTTCCTCTTCCTCCTCCTGTAAACACAGGAAGGGCTCTAGAAAACCTTCATCCCCCAGGACTGTCTCTGCCCAATCCACCTCAAGGCAGCCCTTTCCAGACAGACCTAAGAATGCGTGCCTGCCTAAACCACCTTCCCCTCTCCACCCGCCTTCCTCCAGAAAAACAGCTCCACCTGATGTCGCACATCATCCAAGATTGACTATCACAAGGGACCATAGAAATTGTTCCCACAGGCCAAGAGGGTCAAGGGTTTTACTCCAGGCACTTCCTGATCGTAAAAAAGACAGCTGCTGGAGGCCTATTCTGGACCTGTTCCTGTTAAACTCCTTCCTGCAGGTACCTTCCTTCCACACGCCCATCCCTTCAAACCCTTCTACTACTGCCACCCAGTGCTTTTATGGCCACTTTGGACCTGAAGGAGACATACCTCCATATCCCCAGCCACCTAGACTACAGGACATTTCTATGCTTTGATGCACACTTTCAGTTAACTACCTTGCCCTTTGGTTTATCTACAGCACCAAGGTTCTTCACAAAATGTCTAACCCCAGCAGTAGCTTACTGCCGAACAAAGGGTGTACACATTTACCCTTATCTGGATGACCTAATTCTAGCAGAAGAGGAAAGTATTCTCAAGACTCACCTACAGTTCACTGTGTCCCTCCTTCAGAGTCGTGGGTTTACTCTCAACGTAACAAAATCCTCCCTCACTCTATCCCAAGACAAAACCTTCTTGAGATGCAGAATAAGGACAGACTTGATGAAGGCCTTCCTTCCTCAATGCAAAGTCTGTTCCCTAAACAGTTTCTTCTAGGAGTTACTTTTGGTCAACCACATCTCTGCCAGGCAGTTCCTCTGTCCTCTAGGCTTCATGGCAGCTACTCTTCCAATGTTGCACCTAGCCAGGTTGCACATGAGGAAGTTCCAGTGGTACTTGGAAAAATGTCTGGTTCCAGCACAATCACCCCCTGGAATTTCAGGTGCTCTTCCTACCCTGCCTGAAGAAAGAGTTGAGGTGGTGTATACTACAAATGAACCAGAACCCAGGCCTTCCTCTGTAACCCACCAAGCCAGTGCAATTCATGCACACAGATAACTCAGATCTAGGGTGCGGGGCCACTATGAATGGTCTCAAGTTACAGGCTCAATGGGAGCCCTCCCTCCAGAGAAAACATATCAATGTGAGGGAAATGATTGCTCTCCTAGGTCTCAAGACCTTCCTTCCTCTAATACAACCAGGTCCCCTTCAAATCTTCACAGAGAACACCACTGTCATGTGGTACATCAACAAGCAGGGGAGGGACCAGATCCTACTTACTGTGCAGGTTAGCAATACAGGCATGAGAGTTGGCCACCCATTGCAATGTCACACTGCAAGCGGTCTACATCTCATCTCAGGACAGTCATCAGGCAGATGCCCTCAGCAAATCATTCTCTCAACATCACGAATGGATGTTACACAGAGATGTTTTCTCAGACATTGTCCACCGATGGGGCATCCCACAAATAGATCTGTTTGCCTCCCCTCAGAACAGACAGCTACAGCTATTCTGCTCCAGACTCCCCTCACCACTAACGTGGAAAGTGGATGCCTTTTCTATTTCTTGTAAGGAGCTGTTCCTTTATGCCTTCCCCCCATCCCGCTCATTCATAAGGTCCTGTTGAAGTTCCAGAAGGACATACCAAAAATCTTGCTGGTGACCGCCTATTGGCCAAGGCAACATTGGTTCCCCCTTCTTATATCTCTTGCCAAGGGCAGTGACCACAAGTTGCCATACAGGGTGGACCTGCTCACACAACAGAAGGGTTCCCTCATTCATCCTGATCTGAAAACCCTCAGCCTAACCCTGTGGGTGATAAACTTCTGATCCCTTTCAGACGCCTCTATTCTGAGGACGTGCTATCTGTCCTGCAGGAGGCCAGGAAACCCACTGCCAGGAGATCCTATTTCTCCAGTTGGTGTCTTCAAAGGCAACTAGACACCTTCCAAGCGATGGTTCATTTAGTCCTAGCCTGTGTGTGTGAGCTCCTAAAATCAGAACTTTCACACTCTCTTCAGTGAAAGTCCATTTGTCAGCCATTTCACCCTGCTTATGTATTGATCTACCCCTATTGTCAAGATTGGAGATGAAACTTTTCCTTAAGGGGGTTCTCCACAACAGACCACCAATAAAACCTATCCCTCCTCCATGGGACCCGGACTATGTACTGGCGAAACGTACCAAGGCTCCATTTGAGCTGGGAGCTTCTGCCTCTTTAAAGATGTATAAAAATCCAAATATCTGGTGCAGTGTGAATAACAGAAGTCTTCTATGTGAAAGACGAAAGAGCTTAATCTTGGTGTGTTTTTACTGCAGTAAACAGAATTCATATACAGGCTTGTTTGGGGCATTTCCATTTGTTTCCTGGTCTTTAAATATGTGTACCTGGAAGACTGTCTTGTTAGTAGCCCTTACTTCAGCTAGAAGGGTCTCTGAGCTGCAAGCACTCATGGCCACTCCACCCTACACTATCTTCCATAAGGACAAGGTAACTGTTCTTACCAATCCCTTCTACATGCCCAAAGTGGTCAATAAACTGTCCCTCAACCAATCTATTTATGTACCCGCTTTTTTCCATTCTCCACAGAATGACAGAGTGCTCCACTCCCTTAATGTTCACAGGCAACTGAGGTTTTATCTGGACAAGACCAAAGACATTAGAAGATCCTATCAGCTCTTTGTATCTTTTCACCCCAAGGCCCTGTGGAAAGCGGTGTCCAAACAGACTATACCCTCATGGATATGCAAAACATTTCCTTCTGTTACTCTTTCTAGGGAAAAGATTTACCCCACTCTGTTAAAGCACAAACTATTAGAGCAGTGGCCACTTCAAGGGCTTTCCTCAAAGGCCTGGATATGGCTACTTTCCTAGAGACAGCCACATAGTCCTCTACATACCTTCACCAGCATTATGAATTGGATACATCTCCAGAGCAAGGACAGGATTTGCAAGGAGTGGTTTATGGAAGGAATTATTGACAACGAAGAATATGAATATTTGTTAGTAGATTTCCCAGTGACACCATCGATTTTTGGGAGTCCCAAGATACACAAGAACCCAAATAATCCACCATTTTGTCCTGTATTCTCAGCTAGGGGTTCCAAAACAGAGTCTATGGCTTCTTATGTTGATCACTATAGTAAACAAATTTTGAGTAGATTTCCACATATTATAAGAGACTCTTGGCACTGTTTAGAAGAAATTCACAACACTTGTTTAGATGAAAAATTTGTTATGGTGACTATTGATGTAATCAGTTTGTTTACTGATTATTGAACAAAAGCCACTTCCTCTTTTCTCAATACCCCCACCGGAGTTCCCCAAGGCTCCATACTTGGTCCTCTCCTCTTTAACATATTTATAAATGATTTTCATAAATCCATCCCATTCTCTGACATTATCCAATATGCTGACGATTCTACCATTATTTGCTCTACCTCATCTGTCCCTAAGCTTCTAAAGCTCACACAAGAAGCTTTCTCAATTACTGAGCATTGGATGAAAACAAACCACCTAGCTCTAAACGCCTCTAAAACCAAACTCATGGTATTTACCCCCTCTAAAACTACTCCCTTCAATACAAACAATTTCTTGATTATAAGTCAAAACAACTCAATTCTAGAACTAGTGTCCGAAACTAAGTTACTTGGTGTCCAAATTGACAACCAGCTTAATTTCAACTCTCATCTTCAACTAAATATCAAAAAAACCCACCAAAAGCTGGGTATGCTCTACCGTCAAAACCATTACCTCACAAAGACCTCTAAAATCGCTCTCTCCTCTTCCTTTCTTATTCCCTCCCTGCTCTATGGCTCACCTCTCCTAACAAATCTTCAGTCCTCTCTAAAGAAACAACTTTCCTCTTGCTACAATAAGATCGCCAAGTTCGCTAGCGGCCACAGGTCATCAACCCACCACTGTTCCTCTCTCCAAAAACTAAACTGGCTTGAACTTCCTCATCAGCTCAACTACATTCAGCTCACCCTAGCCCATAAGCTCATAAATAACCCCTCTCTCTGTCCCTCCCTGTCTTCTGCTTTTAAGTTACATCTACCAGACAGAGTCTTAAGGTCTAACAACCAAAACCTACTAGAAGTACATAAACCAACACGTCCCGCAGGCAAATACCTTCTATCCTCTAACCTAGCCCGTCTTTGGAACTCACTCCCACCATCCATTCGTACCACCTCTAATCTTTATTCATTCAAAAAATTCTACACACACATCTAAAGTTGCAATGGGAATGTTCCTGTTCTCATCCATCATAAAAATATGGAACTCTTAATCCTTCATCCATTCTTAAGCTATTCAACAAAGCCTATTTATCTTATCATTCCCTTCATAACTACATTCATTTATAACAAAACAACTCTACCTCTCTAAAGTCATACACAACTCACATCTATTTTACCTATTTCTATTACACTGTATTATATGAATGTTACCTCAAATGCAAAATCAATGACTGTATCCTATTTTACATTTGTATAAGTATCTAAGCTATCTATTGTTTATTCCTGCCCTCTGGTTTGCTTTAAGGGCTTTTTAAATTGTTTGTACCTATTTTGTGTGTCTGTTTTTTGGAGCTTTTCTCCCCAGGACTCCATTGAAAACGGGTTCTTTTAGGCCCAATGGACTATCCTGGTAAACCAACTGCAAATAAAATAAATAAAATAAAAAATACTGTTATACCACATGACCAAGGTCTTGAAATGTTTAGCAACTGCTTGAACATGAATAGTGATTTTCATAAAGTCAAGGTTAGCCTATTAGTAGATTTGGTTGAAGTTGTTTTATCTAATAATTTTTTCTCATTTGAAGTTGAGCTTTTTAAACAGACTACTGGGGTAGCGATGGGAGCAAAGTGTGCACCAGTCTACGCCAACTTGGTTTTGGCGGACTGGGAAACGCACAAAGTTTTTTCTTCCAAGTTCATGCATAGTATCAAACTATACTTGCGTTTTTTTGGATGACATTTTGATATTTTGGAAGGGAACTGAACAAGAGATCTACGAATCTATCGAGTATCTACATACCACTACATCATTTTTAAAGTTCACCCACAAGATACATAGAGAGACTTGTGATTACTTGGATCTTCTTTTGTTTTACAATAAGGAAAAGGACAGGTTACAATCAGGTTTGTACCGAAAAAAGACATATTCCAACTCGTTTCTTCATTTTAAAAGTGGTCACCCTTTTTACCAAAAGAAGAACCTAATTAAGGGCCAGATGGTGCAACTTTCAAGATTGGTTAGTGAAGACAGTTTATTCGAAGTCTAACTCACTAGGTTAGTCAATATGTTTTCTGAGCGGGGATATCTTATTAACATACTTTCTGATGTCAAATCAGAAATAGAGATCAAAAGAAATACAGTTTTTAAACCCATTCTTAAAGGAGGGTTGATTAAAGCAGGTGCAGTAGTTACATCTAACAGCGATGTTACAAATGAATGTAGGAGAAGGGCTATGATTCTGCTTTTTAATCCAATTGCCAGAGACATTAAAACTATCTTAACAGACACTTGGCAGAGTGTGTTTAATAAGGACTCTACTGCCATACTGGGCAAAGCACCCATTATTACTTATAGTAGAGGTAAAAACCTAAAGGAATTAATGGAGATGGACAGTGGTGCAAGTGTATATAAAAGTTCCAGAATGAGTAAATGTGGTTCATGTGGGACTTGCAGGTTCATCAACAATGGACCATATGTAGTAGTACACAACTTTGGTAGATCTATAAAATGTCCAGGACATGTCAATTGTAACACAAAAATGGTGGTATATATTGCTACTTGTTTGAGTTGCCCCATATTGTGTATAGGGAAAACTATTAGGAAACTACGACTTAGGATCAATGAACATGTACGAGATATTAAAAATAAAAAAAGTACTACTGCCCTATATATGCATAGTCAAAATTGTTCTAACTTCAACAAATTTATATTTTTTTTGTGGTCGAGTTCCCTATAATGATAGAGGTGGCGACGTCAAGACTCTACTTGAAGTAAAGGAATGTTTGTGGCAGCTTAGACTTGACGCATCGAAACCCCCGGGTATTAATGACTACATTTCAATTTCTAGTTATTTAAAATTAAAATCTTATTGTATTAAATAACTTTACATTTAGGTCCTAGTTATTAAGGTTCTCAGGTGCTCACCTTTTTATGTAAATGTGGGTATTTTAATATTTATTTTGTGGTACATTTTTATATTTTTGAATTAAAGGTTGCATTGTAAACAAATGTATTATTTTAGTTGAATTTAGGTTTTTCATTGTATTTTATTCTAGGTACTTTAGGAGGAGTAGATGTATTATACACATTTACCAATATTTAGGATTTTAACTTAGTGTTACTTGAATTAGCGCACCAGGATTCTTTTTTGAATTCACGGTCCATCTTGGCTGTGATTGGTTGTATGTGGGGGGGGGGGGGTGCATGACTCAGAATTCAAAAGGTTTGTGAAATTGGTTATGGTTATACTCTGATGAAGCCCGGATATTCTAACGGGTGAAAGTGCTCAGTATCGTCATTTATTTTTCTGTGGTTTGGTCCAATAAAGCACTTCGTGTTCAGGATTTCAGTCTGGTTACTTTTTACCAGTAGCATGTGTTCATTTCACCCTGCTTACCTATTGATCCACCCCTGTTGTCAGGATTGGAGGTGAAACTTTTCCTTAAGGGGGTTCTCCACAACTGACCACCAAGAAAGCCTATCCCTCCTCCATGGGACCCGGACTATGTACTTGAGAAACGTACCAAGGCCCCATTTGAGCTGGGAGTTTTGCCTCTTTAAAGATGTATAAAAATCCAAATGTCTGGTGCAGTGTGAATAACAGAAGTCTTCTATGTGAAAGATGAAAGCGCTTAATCTTGGTGTGTTTTTACTGCAATAAACAGAGTTCGTATACAGGCTTGTTTGGGGCATTTCCATTTGTTTCCTGGTCTTTAAAGATGTGTAGCTGGAAGACTGTCTTATTAGTATTCCTTACTTTCAGCTAGGAGGGTCTCTGAGCTGCAAGCACTCATGGCCACTCCACCCTACACTATCTTTTATAAAGACAAGGTAACTGTTCTTACCATTCCCTTCTGCATGCCCAAAGTGGTCAATAAACTGTCCCTCAACCAATCTATTTATGTACCCGCTTTTTTCCATTCGCCACAGAATGACAGAGTGCTCCACTCCCTTAATGTTCACAGGCAACTGAGGTTTTATCTGGACAAGACCAAAGACATTAGAAGATCCTATCAGCTCTTTGTATCTTTTTCAACCCAAGGCCCTGTGGAAAGCTGTATCCAAACAGAGACTATACCCTCATGGATATGCAAAACATTTCCTTCTGTTACTCTTTCTATGGTAAACATTTACCCCACTCTGTTAAAGCACAAACTATTAGAGCAGTAGCCACTTCAAGGGCTTTCCTCAAAGGCCTGGATATGGCTACTTTCCTAGAGACAGCCACATAGCCCTCTACATACCTTCACCAGCATTATAAATTGGATACATCTCCAGAGCCAGGACAGGATTTGCAAGAGCATCCTCCACAGTTTCCTGGAGACTGCTCTCTCTTTCTCCACCCTTTGTCCTGCTTGAGCTGTGGTACCCTCCAAGTGAGAATACTGCAATATTAGAATAAAAGGACATAGGTTAGTTGTGTAAAATCTTACCATAACCATAGATGTCCTTCTCTTCCATGTTGCAGAATTCCTTCCCTCCCTCCTATCCCCCTTTTTAACTTTTTCCCGGACTGGATGGCATTATTCCTGTTTTCCTTAGACTATTGTCTGACTGAGCAGTTAGTTCTGAGGTCTGTGCATGCAGACGTCACATTTATGGCCCACAGTTTATGGCTCTAAGTACACGTCCTATGCACCTGACAGCAACCAGGCCTAAGCTTTAGCATAGGAGACAGACGTTTTGGGTCACCTGAGGTGGAGGATCCCACAGGTGAGAATACTGCAACATGGAAGAGAAGGACATCTCTGGTTATGGTAAGATTTTACACAACTAATCTTTCTTAGCTGTAACTAGCCTGGCAGATGGTGGGAGGTAAGTTCTCAGTACAACCAGATGTTCATCGTGTTTCACTGTTGCACTCATTACTCTTGGGTTATCCTACTGGCAGGCTACCCTCAGTCGTTCAAAATTCCAAAGTCTAGGTCCGGCATCGGTTGCTGTCACCTCTTCCCTGACATCAGTGCGCCAGGGGTAAAAAAGATGCAGCCGACGCTATTTTCTTCAGTCTTTCTTGCCGCGCGGTGCCCGAAGCAAAAGCAGTTCGCAAGTGCCGGTCGGCCGACTCCTGAGATTTTCGAATCCGAATTTCAGAACCGAAGTCTTCATTAAAGCCAAGTACCCCGTTGGGGAAATTTTTTTCTTGCTCCAGACCGATGTCAGAAAAAGTTAACAATTGTATTTCTTGTGGGAAGCAAATACCTCATAAGGATTTTCACTCTTACTGTATTCCTTGCCTAGGCCCTGATCACAGCGTTGCTAGCTCTTGGTTTTGTGCTGGATTTAACCAACGCGCTATCAAGCGTCGGTTCGATTTTGCATTTCATTACTTTGGCCGAAGATTTAATTATATTATGCTGTCAGACCAGCTGACAACCGGAGTTTACAAAAAATGCAAGGAAAAGGATAGGCATCCGAGGTCCAAAACCAACGACGAGGCCTCTTCTAGGCCAGTCGCCGGTTCTCAGTGAGGTGCTTTCGCAGCCCCTGGCGCCCGCTACCTTAGAGCAACAGGCCACTACCAACTCCCAAGTGGAGCCGACTGGGCCTCTGGATACTCAAGGTATTGGACACTCGGAAATCATTCCCTCAGATAAGTCCGGAGCCGCTGAGCAGGCATCGGCTTCTGAGGGTGTCTTCAGACCTACACAACTATATATTAAGCCATCTTCAGCTTCAAAGACAAAGACTAAAGCAGCTCTAAACACAAAGAAACAAGTACAGCATTCTCCTACTCAGAATTTCATGCCTAAAAAACAGATGCTCAAAATCGCCGAAGACCTAATTACTTTGATCAGGAGCTCCCATCCCCCTCCTGATAAGAGGCCTAGGCAAGAGACAGAGTATGAGACTTCTGATCAGGTTTCTATTTCCTCTGATTCCTCTTCTGAACAGGATTACTCCATGCTTCCCCTATGAGGATTCTGATGCTGAAGAATCCATTCCTTCAGCCTCTCCTCCTGAGGATTATTCTTTTGGGGAAACCCTGCATACTATGAGGGAGCATTTCCACTGGGAGAGCCAAGATTACTCTGAATCTAAGAAAAGGCTCAGGGACTTCTTGCTACTTCCTCAGCACAGACCCCTTGCTATCCCACCTGTTCTAGACATTGTAGATGATGTTTTTTCAGAGCCTGTCCCCTGACTCTTTTCCCCCTGCACCTGCTAAGCCAGACAGATACTACAGGGTCCTAGATTCTCATAAATTCCTATACAAAAACCCCGCTGCTGACCCAGAAACTATATCTCAGGGTTCCAAAGGGATTAAAGCTTCCACTGCAAAAACCCTGTCCCCTATGATAAGGATTCTAGGGCTCTAGACAGATGGGGGAAAAAGGTCAACACTTTTGCTACCCTGGCTGTGAGGGCTTTAAATTGTCAGTTTCATATGTTTAAATATCAGCAATATTTAATGTCACTGCTTAAACAGAAATTGTTGACAAATACTGAATGTTCAGAGAACAAGGAATTGTAGGATTTATTGCATGCAGCTGTACAAGTGGGAAAGCATACTTTGCAATGTGGTTATGATTCACTGGAGGCCTCTTGCAGGGCCGCTTTTACAGGTTCTGTTATTAGAAGGCATGAATCTGCCTGATCATGTTAAAACAAAATTATTAGGTGCACCATTACAGCATGATACTTTGTTTGGTACTAAAGCAGAAGAGGTGTTGAAAACAATGGAGGATAAAGCTAAATCCATGCAGACAGTCAAGGATTTCTTACAGGTACAGCCACCGAGGTTTAGCAGGAACTGGCCTTCAAAAAATCGGTCCTTTCCAGTGTCAGACAGACCTCAAAGAGGCAGATACAGACGTCCCAGAGGCAGATCTCAGCCCCAAGGCTCATGCAGGCCTAAACAATTAGCCCCAAGGCTCATGCAGGCCTAAACAATGGGGTTCTCCTACCTCCAAAAGCGGAGAAGACAAATCACAACCTTTCAGGAAACAGTCCCAATGACTTTCCTCTACCAGATCCAAGCACTTTTCTTTTGACAGCCCCCTTAGGAGGAAAACTAGCACTTTTTTCATCAAATTGGCAAATGGTTACCCAAGACAAATGGGTCCTGAACATAGTGTCCCAAGGCTACAGGTTCCATTTTCACACTCTACCAATGTCAAAGGGTATGCCAAACCTGCCACACAATCAATGGGCAGAAGCACAAAAACAAATTACAGCCCTGATGGACATGAGGGCCATTCAGCAAGTACCACAACAAGAACAGGGGCAAGGATTTTACTCCAGACTATTCCTAGTACCCAGAAAGGACAAAACCTGGAGACCAATACTGGACCTGTCTATACTAAATACGTTTCTGGAAGTTCCAAAATTCAAGATGTTGACTCTGCAGCAGCTACTGCCCATGCTGGGCAAAATGGCTTGGCTTGTAACTTTGGACCTAAAAGAGGCATACCTGCATGTCCCAATCAGACAATCTTGCAGAAGATACCTCAGATTCATAGCTGGCTCAATGCATTACCAATTCTCTGCACTGCCCTGTGGCTTATCTGCTGCGTCCAGGGTCTTCACAAAATGCCTGGCACCAGTAATAGCGTTTTGCAGACAAAAAGGAATCAAATATATCCCTACTTGGACGACTGCCTAATTCAAGCAGAGAACAAAGACACTCTTCTAAAGCATCTGGCGTTAGTAAAAAGATTACTAATTGGCCTAGGGTACACAGTAAACGAAAATAAATCAAAACTAGTGCCCTCTCAAGAGATAATATTCCTGGGTGCAAGCTTAAATGCAACTGCCCAGATGGCTTATCTCACTCCAGACAAGCAAAAGCAACTGACTACTTATTTCAAGAAATTGGCAACAAAAAACCACTTTTCTGCAAGGAAATTCCTGCAGGCCTTGGGTTTCATGGCATCCTGCATTCTACTAATTCCATATGCCAGACTGCATATGAGGAAACTACAATGGTATCTAAAAAGTGTTTGGACTCAGCATTGCCACAGCCTGGAGACAGTAATTGCACTCATTCCCTGCCTACAACAGGAGTTTCGATGGTGGGCAGAAGCCTGTCACCACAACAAGGGTCTGCCATTCAGTTTACCCACAGCCAGACAGACACTGACAACGGATGCATCAGATTATGCCTGGGGGGCCCATATGACAGGAAAATGTATTCAGGGCACATGGCCTGCAAACCAGGTGCATCTTCACATCAATCAAAAAGAGATGCTAGCTGTTCAAAATGCCCTGACAGCTTTCAAGGACCTGCTTCATCCAGGACAGTTGCTGATAAAGACAGACAACACTACAGTCATTTGGTACATAAACAAGCAGGGAGGTACACATTCCTACCCCCCTCTGCAGACAAGCAATGACCTTATGGGACACAGCATTGGCTCTTCAAGTTCTCCTGCAAGCACAATTCCTGCCAGGAAAAACAAATACTCTGGCAGACAAACTAAGCAGAAATCTCATGGATCCCCACAAATGGAAACTGGATCCACAAGTCTTCAGCATGATAATAAGGAAATGGGGATGCCCAGACATAGATCTATTTGCCTCTCCTCACAACTGCCAATTGCAGAGATTTTGCACAAGGATTTATCACAAGCAAGTATGGAAAGTGGACGCCCTATCATTCAGCTGGAAAAATTTAATAGTATATGCTTTTCCCCCACTGCCTCTCCTTCCCAGAGTACTCCTAAAGGTCAGACGAGAAGCCAAAAATGATACTGATTGCACCAGACTGGCCATGCCAGCACTGGTACCCAATCCTAAAGAGCTTGTCTCAAGGTCCAGCATGGATTTTGCCTCAAACTTCTCACTTGCTGACCCAACAAAACAATCAAATCCTGCACAGCCAAATCAGGACCTTAAATCTGGCAGCATGGCGGATAATGTAGCCATTCTGAACACTCCTCTTTCAAAAGCTGTTATGAATGTTATCTTGGAGGCCAGGAGGCCCAGTACCAGAAAATCTTATGCAGAAAAATGGAAGAGATTCTATGCTTGGAAGTAGGAACAAGGCATTGACACGTGTGTACCAAATATCCCTCAGATTTTACAATACCTAACTGAGATGCTGAACAAAGGCCTTTCTTTCTTATCAATTAAGATGCATGCCTCTGCCATTTCAGCCCATTACAATACGGAACCTACCTATCTTTTCTCATCCTTTAATAAGGCAGTACCTCAGAGGAGCCAAAAGCATTAGGCCTCGAAGGAGAGCACCAATTCCGGCCTGGGACCTCAATTATGTTTTGGAAAAACTCACACTGCCTCCTTTCAAGCCAGCATCAACAGCAGATATAACATTTTTATCCTGGAAAACAGTTCTGCTCCTAGCTATAACCTCTGCAAGGCGAGTCTCGGAGTTACAAGCACTCATGGCTGTGGAACCTTTCATCATTTTTCATCCAGACAGGGTTTCTCTGAGGACAAACCCTACATTTATGCCTGAGGTGGTGTTCAGTGTGGCCCTCAACCAAACCATTCACTTGCCTACATTTTATCCAAATCCACAGAACAAGGGTGAGAAAATTCTCCATTCCTTGGACATACACAGGCAGTTACACTTCTACTTGGACAGAATTAAAGCTTTCAGAAAGACTGAGCAACTTTTAGTGTCTAATGCTGCAGGATTACAAGGAAAGGCTGTCTCAAAACAGACTATTTCTAAATGGATTGGCCATTGCATCCGTTTCTGCTATTTTCAACATGGCAAATCAGTGCCTAAGGGCATTAGGCCTCATTCCACCAGAGCAGCAGCCACTTCAGCAGCCTTCCTCAGAGGAGTTCCAAACAAAGATATCTTAGAGGCTGCAACTTGGAGTTCAGTGCACACCTTCACAAAGCACTACCACTTACCTCTTTACTCTAAGTCCAGAGCAGGCTTTGCCACTGCAGTTCTGCAGGGCCTCTTAGCCTCTCCTAATCCTATTTAGCCCAGCCACCCAACCTCAGCTTTGGGATTCTACCCAAGAGTAATAACTGCAACAGTGAAACACGATGAACATAGTACAGTTGTGTACCTACCATAAATGTAGATGTTCGAGTGTATTCACTGCTGCAGTCCAGGTTACCCACCCACCATCCCCCTTGTCTTTGCTCGGACTTATCTACACTTTTATATCCTATACAACCTATTTAGTTTATTTGCTTGTAGATGAAGGGAATGTTATTTTTGTGCATGCATTTTTTTATTGGCATATTTTTCAGCCTACCATTTGGGGGCACCTGACATCTGGGGCAAGAATATCTGAAGAAAATGGCATCGGCTGCATCTTTTATACCCCTGGCGCACTGACGTCAGGGAAGAGGCGACAGCAACCAACGCCGGACCTAGACTTTGGAATTCTGGCCGACTGAGAGTAGCCTGCCAGCAGGATAACCCAAGAGTAATGACTGCAACAGTGAATACACTCGAACATCTACATTTATGGTAGGTACACAACTGTACCTTCTGCCCCTTGAAGTATGCCAGTACCTTATGAGGACGTGCAAACGAAGCCATTCTGGAGTACGGAGATCGAGAACGAAAGTATTTAGCTACAAAAATAGCCCAATGATGAATAGTTCGGGCGTTGAACAAGGCACAAAACTGACAGCGAGGGACATCGTGGTCTGGGCCTAAACAGGTGGCGCAGTAAGAATGAAAATCTCTGAGAGGTATTTGCTTTCCACAGGCAAGACAATTGTTAATTTTTTCTGATATCGGTTAGAGCAAGAAAAAAGGATCCCCAACAGGGTACTTATCTTTTTGAAGACTTCAGGTCTCAAACTCGAAAACGAAAATTTCAAGAGTCGGCCGAGCGGCACTTGCGAACTACTTCTGCTTTGGGCACAGCACGGCAAGAAAGACTGGTGTAATGGCATCGGCTGCATGTTTTATACCCCTAACGACCTGATGTCATGGAAGAAGCGACAGCATCTGACGCAGAAGTCCAAAGACTCTGGTATTTAAGCCGGCTGAGGGCTACCTGCAGGCAGATGACCCAAATGTGATGACTGCAACAGTGAACACGAAGAACATCTGCACCATGGGGTAAAGTATTCTGGAATGTCTGTGGAAGGAAAAGGACAACGCTCTCACCTCCAGTATGCTGGTGTGCAAACACAGGCCTCTGTCTTGTGTACAAAAATGCTGGACTATCTGCCACTGACAATGCTACCCATCACACACTAAGGCAGAGGTGTCTGTGATGACTTGTACAACTAGAACAGAATAACCATAGTAATGTTTAGACAGTAAAACTGCTATTGCAAATGCATCTTGTATGCCTTGGAAATATTTAAAAGTAGACACATGGCATCTGAGATCAATGCACTTTGAGTCCACTGCAGAATCTTACTGTGGAACATGGGATTAAGAGGACCATGAAAATCGCAGTTACCATTAGTCCCATAATTCTGAGACAGAGATGAGAGAGAGAGATGAGTGAAGAAGTCAAGTTATGCTTGGTAGAGGAATAATCCTGTCCAAATAAAAATACCCATTTGCAGGAAAGAGTGGAAAAGCTGCATTCAATAAAGGTAAGTATTTGCAAGCACTCCATGTGCATCTTGACAGTATTCAATGGTATGCCCCAAGTACTGGAAGAGAGTCCATAAAAATTCCTGAATTGCAACTTGACTGTAAAATTGTTGTGCTAAAAGCCATTCTTCCATGTGTGGGAAACGTATACCTTTACAACTTCTGGTTTGCTAAAACTAAGAACATACATTTGGCAAACACCCTGAAGGCTGCGGTGGAATGGAATGGAATGGAAGCATCCATAACTTAATATCTGGTTTCTCTCTGGAACAATAGAAAACTCCTAGACTCCTTACTGATCTTGATATGCATACAGGTGTCTTGAAGATCCAAAGAGTACACCAAGTCTCCTTATTGCAGAAAAGGCTGGATTGCACTGTGGCTACAACTAGTCAGAAAGACTGAGAATGAACTCATTTTTCTACTTACACCCAAAATGGACCAGAAGTTCTTTTTTTTTCCTTTGGAAGTAAAAATACAGAGCCAGTTGTGTAGAGAACTTATTATAAAACCAGATGTTCAAGTAGGAGCAGTTGTAATACAAACCTTGGGGATCTCTGCTATAAGTGCTGCTTGACATCTGGCCTGACTCACGATAGTTCTGTATCCTCTCTGGCTAGGCTGACACCTTCTCACAGACATCACTAGACTTCTGGTATAAAGAGGCTCTAGTACTTGCCATCTTCAGTTCTTTCTTGCATATGGGACCAACAGGAATGGTAATCCCAGACTGTTGCTACCCAACTACCGATCTTCCAAGAAAACGTAAGGATAAAGACAGAGACAGACCCCATAGGTCCAAGACTGCCAACGACTCTTACGATAAGCTAGTTGGCAGTCTGCCAGTACTCAGTGAGGCGCTTTTGCAGCCCCTGATACCCGCTACTACAGATTTGCAGGCCTCTACTGAGACCCATTCGGATTCCGGTATGCCACGAGATGCTTCTTCGAATATGGAACCTGCGGATGTCTCTACCTTGGATGAGTCCAGAGCCGCTGTGCAGGCACCAGCTTCTGAGGGTGTATTCAGGCCTAATGATTTTCATATTAAACAGACGACTTTGTTTCAAGGGAAGAAAACCGAATTCCTCAGGCCTAAAGCTCGCATTAAGTCTAGAAAACCGACAACCAAAGCGCATTCTCAGGCCCATATGTCTCGAAAACAAATTATTGGAATGGCTGAAGACCTTATTACCTTAATTAGGGGAAGACAGCCTTCCCTCTCTGAGACCTAGAAGTGATTTTCTTTCTGATTCTTCTGATCAGGAATCTGATATCTCTGTTCCTTCTGACTACCAGGATTTATCCTTATCTACTTATAAGGATTCTGATGCAGAGGATTCCATTCCCTCTGCTTCCCCTCCAGAAGATTTTTCTTTTGGTGAAACATTGCATACCCTTAGGGAGCATTTCCACTGGGAAAGCCAGGACTATTCTCAGTCCAAAAAGAGACTTAGGGAATTTTTAAACCTGCCTCAGCACAGGTCTCTAGCTATCCCTCCTGTTCTGGAGATTGTAAATGATGATGATTTCTTGGAATCTAGCCTTACCCCAGACACTTTGCCTCCAGCTCCCAGGAAACCTGACAGGTACTACAGAGTACCTGACTCTCACAAATTTCTTTTCAAGAATCTTACCGCGTATCCAGAGACCATTTCCCAAGGACCAAAAGGCATTAAGGCTACTACTGCCAAAAATCCTACCCCTTCCGATAGGGATTCTAGAGCTTTAGACAGATGGGATAAGAAGGTATATACTTCTGCTACTTTGGCAATTAGGGCTTTAAATTGCCAGTTTCATATGTTAAAGTATCAGCAGCATATTATGGGATTAATTAAGCAGAACATGATGTTGGTTCCTGACTGTGCTGAACACAGATTTGCAAGAGTTAATGCATTCTGCTGACCAAGTAGGTAAACAGACTTTGCAGTGTGGTTTTCATGCTTTAGAAGCACCTTGCAGGGCTGTTGTTACTGGGTCTGTACTTAGAAGGCATGCTTGGCTTAAGAAACAAATCTTGCCAGATCATGTTAAAGCTAAATTACTGGATGCACCCTTACACCAAGAGCACCTTTTTGGCAACAAAGCAGAAGAAGTCCTCAAAAGGATTAAGGAAAAAGCTAAATATATGCAAACTGGTAAATATTTCTTACAAGTACAGCCACCTAGATTCAGTAGGCATTGGCTTTCAAAGAACTGGCCCTTTCCAGTCCCTTCCAGGCCTTCTCATTCCAAACCCAGGAGCAGCAGACCACCAAGACTTCAGTCTCAGGCTATGCACAGATCTAAGCAGTGGGGGCCCCCACTTCCAAAGCAGGCAGTAGTAAGCCATCCCCCTATGGAAAAATGGCACAATGACTTATCCTTAAGTCTACCAAGCATTGCCCATCTACTTGCTCCCTTAGGAGGAAAGCTCACCCTGCATGCAAAAAACTGTGAACTCATTACCCAAGACAAATGGGTTTTAAACATAGTTTCCCTAGGATGCAGATTCCACTTCCACTCACTCCCAACCCCAAATGGATGGCCAGACCTACCCCCAAACCAGTGGGCAGAGGCCCCAAAACAAGTGCTCTCTCTCCTCAGTATCCAGGGCTAGTCAACCTGTCCCAGCAGAACAAAGGGGACAAGGTTTTTATTCAAGACTGTTCCTGGTTCCTAGAAAAGAAAACTCCTGGCGTAGTATCGTGGACCTTTCTGTTCTCAACACCATTCTGGTGGTTCCAAAATTCAAAATGCTAACTCTTCAGCATCTTCTTCCTATGCTAGCCAAGGATGCCTGGCTGGCAACTCTAGAATTAAAAGCTTACCTACACATCCCAATAAGGGAATCCTGCAGAAATTTTTATGCATCAGAGCAGGCTCCATGCACTATCAGTTCTCTGCAGTTCCCTTTAGTTTATCTGCTGTGCCCAGGGTATTCACAAAGTGCCTAACTCCAGCCATTGCATTTTGCAGGCAGAGAAATATTCAGATTTACCCATACTTGGATGATTGCCTGATTCAGGCAGAGAGTCAGGACTTGCTATTACAGCACCTGGCATTTGTAAAGAGACTTCTAACTTCACTGGGGTACACTATCAACAAGAAGAAATCACACCTATTACCCTGCCAACAGATTGCATTCCTGGGAGCAAGCTTGAACACAACTTCAGATGGCATTCCTCACTCCAGAGAAACAAGTTCATTTGACAACCTACTTCAAACTACTGGCCACAAAAACCCAGCTATCTGCAAGGAAATTCCTGCAAGCCCTGGGGTTCATGGCCTCTTGCATTCTGTTAATTCCATATGCAAGACTGCATATGAGGAAACATCAGTGGTATCTAAAAAGTCTATGGTGTCAGCATTCTCAAGACCTGGAAACAATGATTCCTATCATTCCTTGTCTAAGGGCAGAGTTCCTTTGGTGGGCAGAGGCCTGCTACCACAGCGAGGGACTCCCTTTCACTCTACCCCCTGCCACCCGAACCCTAACAACAGACGCATCACACTATGCATGGGGCAGCTTATATGGCAGGGCAGTGCATTCAGGGCAAATGAAACCCAAAACAGATGCACCTTGCATATCAATCAAAAAGAAATGTTAGTCATACAGAATGCTCTGACAGCCTTCAAAGACCTTATTCTTCCAGGACAACTATTGGTAAAGACAGACAACACCACGGTTATGTGGTACATAAACAAGCAGGGGGGGAACCCATTCCTACTCACTCTGCAGACTAGCCATGGCTCTGTGGAACACAGCCTTGAGCTATCAAGTGTAACCTACAAGCTCAGTTCCTGCCAGGCAAACTAAATTCACTTGCAGGCGACTTAAACAGAAATCTCATAGACCCATACAAATGGAAACTGGAACCCAAAATATTCAAGCTCTTGAGGAACAAATGGGGGACACCAGAGGTAGACCTTTTTGCCCCTCAGAACTACCAATTGAGCAACTTGTGCACCAGAACTCCCCACAGTCAAGCTTGGAAAGTGGATGCCCTGTCCTTTACTTGGGAAAACCCTCTCAGTTTATGCCTCCCCCCCGCCTCTCCTCTCAAAGGTTCTACTAAAGATCAAACAGGACAAGGACAATACTGATTGCATCAGACTGGCCACACCAGCACTGGTACCCTCTTTTGCGCAGTCTGACAGTGCTACAGCCTTGGCACCTGCCTCAGACACCTTCCCTGCAGTCCTAGCAGGTGGGCCAGATTCTGCACCCTCAGCTTCAAACCCTGAACCTTGCAGCCTGGCTAATTCCCTGAGTTCTCCTCTGGCATCCCTCAGTAAGCAGGTGCTAGATGTCATTCTTGAGGCAAGGAGGCCTAATACTAGAAAATCCTATTCAGAAAAGTGGAAAGGATACTGTTCCTGGAGACAGACTCAGGGGATGAGCACACCGGTGCCCAGCTTACCTCATATTCTAGATTGTTTAACAGAAATGCTCCACAAGGGCCTGTCTTTCTCTTCAGTTAAGATTAATGCCTCTGCCATATCAGCACGTTATAATACTGAGCCACCCCTCTTCTCTCATCCCCTGCTAAAACAATTCCTTAGAGGGGCCAAAAATTTAAGACCTCCCCCAGGAGGGCTCCCACTTCAGCTTGGGACCTTAACTTTGTATTGGAAAAACTCACGCTTCCCCCCTTTGAACCAGGTGCTACAGCAGAGTTGAAATTCCTTTCTTCGAAAACAGCTTTACTTCCAGCCATAACTTCAGCAAGAAGAGTGAACTGCAGTCCCTCATGGCAGTGGAACCCTTCATTATCTTCCATGAGGGCAGGGTTTCCCTCAGGACTAATAAGTTCATAGGTAGGTACTAGGCTATCTGCCCGAAGGCATTTATAAGCCTAGCTGGAATGTGCTGGCTTTTGTGGCCCCTTAGATTAGTTCCCTGTGCCTCTGTCCAGCAGAGCCATTGAAGTGATCCCTGGGATAAACTTTCTGTTTCCCATCCATTCATCAAAGTTTCTCTTGAAGAGGGTTAGCGAGGAGCTCTGCCTAATGTAGATAGGAATCTTGTTCCAGAGCATGAGAAGTCTATGGGACAGGAATCTATCCCTCCACGTCCTATTTATTGTTGTGGTGAGGTTTAAATCCCTGGAGCGTGTGGCTCGAGGGGATATGGTTTTCTTTAGGTGGAGCATGTCCATCAATTCTGGGTTGGACATGGCCTTGTATGGCAGTCAGAGATCACCTCTGAGTAGGTGGTATGCAACCGAGTACAGCTGGAGTTTCTTCAGTCGAGCTCATAGGGCATCCGCTTGAGGCCAGTGATCCTCTTGGTGAGGTACTTCTGTGGCCTTTCCAGTTGTTGCAGGTGTCTTGTAAGGTACATCCCAAATGGGGCATTGTACTCTATGATGGGTCTGATGAGTGATGCATAGAGGGGCCCAATGACCTCTTTTGATCTGGATGCAAACCCTTTTGTGATTAGGTGGGCCACATAGAAGGATTTTCTAACCACTTTGGCAATGTGATTATCAAAGGAGAGGTTACTATCTACTTGGGTCCCCAGATCCCTTATTACGTCTTCCGTATTTAGGGGGCTACCACCTATGTGGTAGTTTGTGGGTACTTTGTTTTTTCCAAAGGGGATGACTATGCACTTTTTGGCATTTAGCTTGAGGCCATGGTTTTGACACCAGATATCTGTCTCAGTGAGACCCTTTTGGAGGATGTCTGTGTCAGCCGGAGAGTCAGTTATAGCCCCTAGTTTGCAGTCGTCTGCGAACTTGGTCAGCCATAGTCCTCCTGTGCTTGCCTGTACCTCTGAGAAGTATATGCCTTTATGCCCAAGCTGGTGTCTAGTGTGGCTCTAAACCAGTCCATTCATTTGCCTACCTTTTTCCCTAATCCTCAAAATAAAGGGGACAGGATACTGCATTCTCTGGACATACACAGACAGCTTAGATTCCATTTGGACAGGACTAAGCCTCTCAAAATCTGACCAGCTGCTAGTTAGCTTTGCTGCAGGGGCAGAGGGGAAGGCCATCTCAAAGCAAACCATTTCCAAATGGGATAGCACATTGCATTCATTTCTGCTACAAACACCATGGAAAACCTACCCCACAGGGGATAAAAACACATTCTACCAGGGCTGCATCTGCCTGTACTGCGTTTCTCAGAGGAGTCCCTACCAGGGACATCATGGAAGCTGCAACCTGGAGCTCTGTACATACTTTCACCAAGCATTACCACTTGCCTATCTTATCTAAATCTAGAGCTGGATTTGCCACAGCAGTCTTACAGGGCCTGGTTCAAGGCTCCGGAGAGCACCCCAATACTACCAGGCTATAATTCATACCACACCTTTCGGCCCCTAAACCTGGACCAACGCACTAAAGGTGGTGATGTCTCCATATTCATAAAGGATGTGCATACCTCCAGACTAGCAGCCCAACATAACACATTAGAGATACGTCAGGTACAAATAACACTGGGTAAATCTGCAATCCAGGCTGTAGCGTGCTATAGATCCCCCCACCATGCCCCAAGACTCCCACTCCACATTCCTAAACACACTGGAAAATATTAGGGTACAACCCAATACCCTTATACTGGGAGACTTTAACTATCCCTCCATTAACTGGGAAAATTACTCGTGTACCAACACACTTGCTGAACGTTTTCTGGAATTCATTAATTCCAGTGCCCTGGACCCACTCATTCTTACCCCCACCAGGGGTAGAAACATCCTTGACCTGGTCATTACTAACATGGGCGACCGTTGCTCTACACCAGTAATCAACTCCTCCCTGGTCTGATTTGACCACAAGCTAATCACCATGGATATTCACATCCCACTCTCACCCCCCCCCCCCCGAAGGAAACCACTGTAAAAAAATTCTCAAAATCCAATTTTGGACTTCTAAAAACTGAGGTGGCTAACTTCACAACACCCATGCAAATGGAAAATAGGTGCATGACTGAATCATACACCAGTGCACTGTATGAGCACATACACAAGTGCATGCAACAGGCCACACTAAACAGAACCAAGACGCTCTCCTCCAAAAAAGGAAGCCAATCTGGTAGTCCCCCACCATAAACAAACTCTACAACAGAAGGAAAAAAAACTGTTGCAGAAAAGGGTTAAGTCCCAAAACTGGAAAATTCCCTTGTCAGCCTCAGCAAAAAACTGAGATCCATCATCAAATCCTCTAAAGCTAGCTATGAAAACAAAATTGCTGCAGAGTCTAAAGACAACCACAAGGCATTCTATTGTTATGTCAAGAGTCTACATGGGAAGACTCAGATCTGCTCTGAGTTGCAGCACAATGGCAGTACATATACAGAACCAAGTGATATTGCAAACATATTGGCCGACAGGTTCATTGCGAATTTTACCCCCATTTCACTCTCTAAAGGGCCTATCGCAGAATGCCAAGTCCCTATTATCACGGCTACACAGGTAAAAAAATGCACTGTCCAAAGCCAATAATACAGTTTCCATGGGACCTGATAATATCCCTGGCTGTGTTCTATATGAATTACAAAGTGAAATGGCACCACACCTGAGTACCCTGTTCAGTCACAGCCTTATTTCAGGCTTTGTTCCTACTGAATGGCGCACTGCTATGCTCATCCCACTCCACAAAGGAGGAGCGATTACAGACCCTGGGAACTGCTGCCCCATTAGCCTGACAAGTCTTATATGTAAGGCTATGGAGCGCATCATCATGGACCTTATAAATAAGGACATAGGGAATCTCCAAATTCTGGACCCCATGCAGTTTGGGTTTGTGAAAGGTAGGTAGATCATATCTGCTCAACCTGATAGACCTCTTCAAGTCTGTCATCATAGCTGTGGATGAGGGCAAGGTAGTTCACACAGCCTACCTAGATCTTGCCAAGGTCTTTGACACTATCCCTCACTCAGGAATCATAGATAGACTCACTAAACTAGGCGTAAACCCCTGTGTCATAAGATAGGCTGCCAACTGGCTCACTGATAGAACCCACACTGTGAAAGTAATGGACTCCAAATCTGACTACTGACCAGTTTCAAGTGGTGTCCCGCAGGTGTTGGTCCTAGGTCCTCTCCTGTTTGTCATCTACTTCTCTGAAGTTCAAGCCAACACAAAGGGACTCTGGCTGACCAAGTTCGCAGATGATTGCAAACTGGGAGACATTGAGTCTCCACCTGATGTAGACATTCTACAAAATGGCCTCACTGACACCAATGTCTGGTGCCAGAACCGTGGCCTTAAGCTCAATGCCAAAAAAGTGCATTGCCATTCCCTTTGAGAAAATTTGGTGCCCGTGATCTACCATATAGGCAGTAGTCCACTAAACATCGTAGGTTTGATAAGAGACCTGGGGACACAGGTTGACAGCAACCTCTCCTTTGATAACCACATTGCCACTGTAGACAGAAAGTCCTTCTTTCTATGTGGCACATCTCATTACAAAAGGTTTCTCATCCAGGAAGAAAGAAGTCTTATCCCTCTCTACTCATCCCTCATTAGACCCATTATAGAATACAGTGCCTCATTTGGTATGTACTTCAATAGAGACCTACACCAACTGTAAAGGCCACAAAATACATCACTAAGAGGATCTTAGGACTTAGACACATGCCCCATACAGACTCAAAAAACTCCAGCTATACTCTGCCTCTTATCGCCTACTTAGAGGGCGATTTCTGCTTGACCTACAAAGCCATCTCTGACCCAGAGCTGCTAGATATGCTACACCTAAAGAAATCCCAATCCCTCCATGCCACATGCTCCAGGGACCTAAACCTCATTACCACAGTAAACAGAACATGCTGGAGGCACAGGTTCCTAACCCAGAGACTTCCCATACTCTGGAACAAACTTCCCATTCATGTTAAGCAGAGCACTTCACTGGCCCTCTTTAAGAGAAATCTTGACTACTGGATTGGCAATAGGAAGTTCACCTTAGGATCACTTCAGTGGCCTTGCTTGACAGGGGCACTGGGAACTAATTTTGGGCAGCATGATGCCAGGGAATCTTCTTGGGCTAGGATTATATAGGCTCCAGGGTCATTAGCCTAGTACACACCTACGAGCCTATGAACCTATTCCCAAGTTACAGGACTTGTGTGAAGTCTCCCTTTCTGCTGTTCCCATAAGGATAGAATGTTGTAAATAAATCCTTATTTTTTTTCTGTGGTAGACCTTGAGGCAAACCTTAACCAATCCATTTATTTGCATGTATTCTTTACTAAATTTTCAAACAGAATTACATGTCTGTTGGTACCAACAGACAGTACAGACTTTATGTGGACAAACAAATCAGTCAGGAAGGATTCACTACTCCTTGTCTCATTTTGTAATAAAATAAAAAAAAGGATGTTCTTCATGTTTCACTGTTGCAGTCATTACATTTGGGTTATCTGCCTGCAGGTAGCCCTCAGCCGGCCTGAAGATCAAAGTATTCAATCCCTGCATCAGATGCTGTCTCTTCTTCCATGACATCAGGTCATCAGAGATATAAAACATGCAGCTGATGGCATTACATCAGTCTTTCTTGCCGTGCGGTGCCCGAAGTAGAAGCAGTTCGCAAGTGCCGGTCAGCTGACTCCTGAAATTTTCATTTTCGAGTTTCAAAACCAAAGTCTTCAAAAAAGCGAAGTACCCCGTTGGGGATCTTTTTTCTTGCTCTAAACCGATGTCAGTAAAAGTTAACAATTGTATTACTTGTGGAAAGCAAATACCTCATAAAGATTTTCATTCGTACTGCATTCCTTGCTTAGGCCCAGACCACGACATCCCTCACTGTCGGTTTTGTGCCTTATTCAACCCCTGAACTATTTGTCGTCTGTTTATTTTTGCAACAAATTTTTTGGTACTCTGTTTAACTATCCAGAAATGGCTTCAGTAAGCCATCCGACTACCGACATTCTGAAAAATCGTAAAGATAAAGACAGAGACGGACCGAATAGGTCCAAAGATGCCAAAGACGCTTCCATTAAGCTAGTCGCCAGTTCGCCGGTACTCAGTGAGGCGCTTTCATAGCTCCTGATACCCGCTACTTCAGATTCGCAGGCCTCTACTGAGACCCATTCGGAGTCCGGTATGCCGCGAGATGCTTCTTCGACCATGGAACCTGCAGATGTCTCTACCTTTGATGAGTCCGGAGCCGCTGAGCAGGCACTGGCTTCTGAGGGTATATTCAGACCTACTGACTTGCATTTCAAACCGATGCCATCTTCTTCATTTTCACACTGAGCTAATCGGAGGAAGTCGGAGGAAGGGCTCTGAGCTAACTAATCTCTGATATATAACATTAAGTATCCTGATTTTTTGCTTATTTCAGAGTTATTTATAGCACTTTTGTTTTACTCACTGTGTGTGAGATATTTAGTAGAATTTTCTACAATTGTTAAACATCTGGTTGGGTTTGTTCTGATTTCCTGCTAGGAGTGTATCATATAACTTGTTTGCATTTAAAAGCATTCTCTAGAGTCTCCTTGATCCTTTATCTGTTTAAACATTTCTGCAGGTTTTTCTACCTAAGTAGTGTTGGTAGTGTAGCATTGTCCGTATTCAGGCTTGTGTTTTGGGCTTAGTTGTTTGTTAGTAGAGGCTGTGTGTCTGAGCACATGTCCCAGGCCGTCATAGCTTAGCCAAAGCCAGTATAGCATTTCAGTGAGAGTGAATTGTTTGTGGTCATTGGCTGACTGGGGTTGCCTGGACTATGCCTTGGAGTAAGCACCTCATTGGTTCTTTCAAGCTTTTTTTAAAGTTGTTTCAGGTTTCAACTTTGTTACTTAAGAAGTTAACTTGTGACTGTTTCTGCCATTTCACACTGAGCTAATCGAAGGAAAGGCTCTGAGCTAACTAATCTGTGATATATAACATTAAGTATCCTGTTTTTTTGCTTATTTTTGAGTTATTTATAGCTCTTTTATTTTGGTCACTGTATGTGAGGTATTAAGTAGAATTTTCTACAATTGTTAAGCATCTGGTTGGGTTTGGTTGTTCTGATTTCCTGCTAGGAGTGTATCATATAACTTGTGTGCATTTAAAAGCATTCTCTAGAGTCTCCTTGATCCTTTATCTGTTTAAACATTTCTGCAGTTTTTTTCTACCTAAGTAGTGTTGGTAGTGTAGCACTGTCCGTACAGGCTTGTGTTTTGAGCCTAGTTGTTTGTTAGTAGAGGCTGTGTGTCTGAGCACATATCCCAGGCCATCATAGCTTAGCCAAAGCCAGTATAGCATTTGAGTGAGAGTGAATTGTTTGTGGTCATTGGCTGACTGGGGTTGCCTGGACTACGCCTTGGAGTAAGCACCTCATTGGTTCTTTTTTAAAGTTGTTTCAGGTATCAACATTGTTACTTAAGAAGTTAACTTGTGACTGTTTCTGGCATTTCACACTGAGCTAGTTGGAGGAAGGGGTCTGGGCTAACTATCTGTGATATATAACATTAAGTATCCTGTTTTTTGCTCATTTCTGAGTTATTTACAGCACTTTTATTGTACTCACTGTGTTTGAGGTGTTAAGTAGAATTTTCTACAATTCTTAAGCATCTGGTTGGGTTTGTTTGTTCTGATTTTTGTTTCCATCCCTCTTGGTATCCTGTTTTTATACTTGGTGGCTTTGCAGTTGCCCGTCCCTACTGTAAATTTGATGTGGGACACTCCTCCCAGTCTAGTGTCATTACCTCATTCTACCTATTCCAGGGAGAACATTTGAGAAGGCCAACCCAGTTAGCTTGTGCTCCACCTTTCCCCTTTCCACTTTAAAAAAATAAAGTTTTTTCTAAACTTGTTTCCTGCCTTTCCTATAAGTTGTCTAGTCCAGATACAGATTTGCTGTATCCAGGACTGTTTGTAAACTTCTGAGCCCCCAAGCCTTTCTGTGTTGGAGGGAAGCCTTCTAGCTTAATTTTGTTTCTTAGAACTAGTCAGTTTTCTGGTTTCAGCACTCAGATCTGTTTATTTGAGCTCAGCACCTGTTCAGAACTCATTGTAAGCATTAAATAAGCTACAAATTACTACAGCACTCAACTTTCCTCACTTGTCTAGAGGAAAACAGTTTTTAGTACTTAATAAATAAGCACCTATCCAGGCATGTCTAAGGGTCAGCTCCCAGTGTTTTCTCCTGTCTACCTGATGAAGCTGGGCATCTTGGGGCAATGCAGCAATTGCCTCATGTACACAGGCTACCCTCTCCTCCTGCCACCCAGCTCTAGAGCCTGCGAGAGATGCACTTATATAACCAAACTGGAAGTAAAGCTCTCTTCACCCAAGACTGGACTAGACAGTCAAGAGGAGAAGGTAAACACTGCACCACACCACACTCATCACATAGTCCCTCAAAACCTACACCACCAAAACACACACATAGAAACACAAAACACACACCTACATTCACGGAGGCTCTCAAAAAAAAATCTATCCAAGCAACAGGGACCTCCAAAGCAGAAACACAAGCAACCTCCACCCCCAACACAACCGAAATGACACATAGCCCACAAACTCAGTGTGCCACTCAACCACAGCCCATAAGGCATAACAACGTACCCAACACTCTAGTCATAGGTGACTCTATAGTCAGGCACACTAATGTTCCACTCACCAGGCTAAACAAGGAGAAAGTTACTGTCAGCTTCCTGTCAGGTGCCAGGATCCGCCACATAATGCATGTACTCGGGTCACTCCACAGCAAGTACAAATATGACTCTGTCATTGTCCATGTTGGTTTGAATGACCTGAGACGTACCTCCCTGGACTACATGAAAAGAGACATAGAGGAGCTTTCTGATCTTGCAGCCCAGGCAGGTATGACCCTAGATCTGAGTAGCATCCTGCCATCACCCAGAATGATACCACAGTACAAGGACAAAATGATTGACTTCAGCAATTGGCTAAGCTTCTGATGTCATTCTAAGGGGATCCAGTATTTGTCTGCCTGGGATGACATGATCGACAAACCACGATGCTTTGCCAGAGATGACCGGAACCTGTCGCCCTTGGGATTACAGATACTGGCTAAGGCTCTTGCCACCCCTATAGTGCATTTTTAGGCAAGATTCAAATGACAAATTCACCACCGTAACAGGTAAAAGCAAGCAGAATCTGAGGGTAATGCTACTTAATGCTAGAAGTCTAAACCTTAAAATGCACTCACTCAAGCCACTCCTTAAAATGAAGAATATCTACATCTGTGCAGTGACAGAGACCTGGTTCAAGACTCCAGAGAGCACCCCTGCATTACCAGGCAATAATTCATACCACACCTTTCGGCCACCTAACCTGGACCGAAGCACTAAAGGCGGAGGCGTGTCCATATTCATTAAGGATATCCACACCTCCAGGCTAGTTGCTCGGCATAATGCATCTGAGATTATTCAAATGCAACTAACTCTGGGCAAGACCGCAGTACAAATTGTAGCTTACTACAGATCCCCCACCATGCCCCAGGATTCCCACTCCTCATTTCTTGATACACTGGAAAATATTAGGGTACAGCCTAACACCCTAATAATGGGCGATTTCAACTAACCCACCATTAACTGGGAAAACTACTCATGTACCAACTCTTGTGCCCAGCGTTTTCTGGAATTCATAAATTCCAATGCCTTGGATCAACTTATCCACATCCCCCACCAGGGGCAGCAGTATCTTAGACCTGGTCATTACCAGCATGGGAAACCAGTGTTCCACACCAGAGGTCAATTCCTCGTTGGTCAGATCCGACCACAAGCAAATCACCCTAGACATCCACATCTCACCCCCCATTAGGGAAACCACCGTAAAAAATTTCTCCAAAGCCAACTTCATGCTTCTTAAGACAGAAGTGGCAAACTTCACAACACCCATGCTGACGGACAATAGAGAGACTGTTGAATACTATACAATTGCACTTTATAAGCACTTACATAAGTGCATGGATCGTGCAATCCCTAACAGAACCAAGATGCTATCCTCCAAACAAAGGAAGCCAGTCTGGTGGTCCCCTGCTGTAAACAAACTCTACAACAGAAGAAAGACACTGTTGCAAAAAAAAGAGTAAAATCCCATGATTGGAGGAACTCCGTGGTCAGCCTCAGTAAGACGCGGAGTTCCCTCATAAAATCCTCCAAAGCTAGTTACGAAAACAAAATTGCCACTGATTCTAAAGACAACCACAAAACATTCTATAGCCATGTCAAGAATCTCAATGACAACACTCAGATCTGCTCTGAGTTACAGCACAATGGCACTAAATATACAGAACCAACTGATATTGCCAACATCCTGGCAGGTAGATTCAGTGCTAACTTTACCACTCTCTCATCCCCTAAAGGGCCCATCTCTATACCAGAATGGCTGCACAGGTAAAAAACACACTCTCCAAAGCCCAAGAACACAGCATCCATGGGACCTGACAACATCCCAGGCTGCATTCTACATGAACTACAGAATGAACTGGCACCCCACCTAAGTACCATGTTCAGTCATAGCCTCACATCAGGCTTTGTGCCCACTGAATGGCGGTCAGCATTGGTTATCCCACTCCACAAAGGGGGAGCCACCATGAACCCCGGGAACTACTGCCTCATTAGCCTGACGAGCCTGGTCTGCAAGGCTATGGAGCATATCATCATGGACTTTATAAACAGTGACATTGGTAATCTCCAAACACTAGACCCTACACAGTCCAGGTTTGTAAAAGGCAGATCATGTCTCCTAAACCTGATAGACTTCTTTGAAGTGGTCACCAAAGCCGTAGATGAGGGTAAGCTGGTACACGCAACCTACCTAGATCTCGCTAAGGCTTTCTACACCATCTCCCACTCTGGAATTATAGATAAGCTCACTAAACTAGGTAAAAATCCCTATGTCACAAGATTGGTTTCCAACTGGCTCACTGACAGAACCCACACTGTGAAAGTAGCAGACTCTAAATCCAACTTCAGACCAGTGGAGTACCACAGGGTTCAGTCCTAGGTCCTCTTCTGTTTGCTGTCGACTTCTCTGTAGTACAGGCTAACACAGAAGGTCTTTGGCTAACAAAGTTTGCAGATGACTGCAAACTAGGAGCCGTAATTAAAACTCCTAACGATGTGGACATCCTACAAAACGGCCTCACTGAGATAGATGCCTGGTGTCAAAGCCATGGCCTCAAGCTCAATGCCAAAAAGTCCATTGTCATCCCTTTTGGGAAAAACTCTGTACCCATGAACTGCCACATAGGTGGTTGTCTACTTAACACCAAAAGTGTGATAAGAGACCTTGGGACACAGGAGGACAGTAGTCTCTCCTTTGATATTCACATCGCCACAGTAGTCAGGAAATCCTTCTCCATGGCACACCTCATCATAAAAGGTTTCTCATCCAGGAAAAAA